>NW_005054322.1:7380668-7413748 GCF_000277835.1 Geospiza fortis
CCCAACAAAAAATGGCTTAATACAATAGCAGTTTTCATAGTATGAGCGACAATAGTACTATAGATAGTGAAAAATCTTCCATCCCTCCACATGCTGGGAACTCCTCATTTGTGTAGCATCAGTCAGACTCCAGGGAGCTTTATCCAACTGCATGCTGCACAGATTCCCTCCACTGAGAGGTCACTCTTCTCTCCCATGCCACAGTGCTCTTGTTGCATAACCAGAAGAATCAGCTACCTTCCCCTGTCAGATCAGGCTGCTTCGCCTGGCACAGTGCCCGGGGATCCCCAGTGCACACCTGCATTTTCACATGTAGCAGCTGTCCCAGCTCTGAGCACAGTGCCCAAACCAGCAAGCAGAAAAAGCCTGTTCAAGATCACCAGCTCCTCTAATACAAAGTCATCTCTGAGGCTGCCAATATAAACAATTGAATCAGAAGTGCTGGTATGAAACTTCGATAAATATTTACATTCACCGCAATACCAGGAACAACTTCCTTGAAAGGAGATTTGAGGTACTGAAATACTCCAAAAGAAAAGTGGCAAAGAGTCCACACTTCAGCATGCTTGTTTGGACATGAAAATTCTGAAGAACACACCTATATTGACAAGAAGACATGCTAGAATAAAGAGTTAAAGGCCTTCCTGCTTTCCATAAATTTTGTAAAGCATGCAATTAGCAGACTGTGATCTGCATATTTTTTAAATAAACATTCAAAATTTTTTATAATTATTTTTAAAATAAACAAGGAGATATGATGCTGTCAGCCTACATAATACTCTAGGGGAGGTGAAAAAGGATTGAAGGCTTTACTTAATCATGTGAAGAAGGGTTACTGTAGTATTTCAAAATATGCCGGTCATTGTCACTGTAAGCTCACTGTGGTGTATGCATACCCTGCAGCCGCCTGGATCAAGGATTTTTATCTAAACCGTGATAAATACTCAAGCTCAATCAATTTGACATGGTGTTATTTAGAAGGAGGGGAGGGGGCAGTCACAAGGCAAAATGCTTGGGACTATAGAAGAGCAGGAGCCCTTTTCATTAGCTGGCCTTCATTTGGATCCAGTGAATAGGTCTGCAGTTAAAATCTTTGCATAGTTTCCCTTTTTGTCTTATTGGCTTTGAGGGACTAGCGGTAAAGGTTTACCTCCCTAGTAGGACTCAGTCATCTTTTAGAAAGATGGCCCCACAGTGTCTTACACAGTCAGGAGAGAAAAATGATATCCCTAACATGGCCTCGAGGCTGAAAATATCATAGATGGTGAAAATGAAAGAGATCTGAGAAAACATTTTGTTCTTGTGTGAGACCGAAGAACTAATAAAAGCTCTTTAAGAAGAGAAATTAGTTTCTGTATTCCAAAGGAAAAGGAAAGCTGCCCCTGCTGGATTTAGGAGTGATGACACTTCAAAATAGGCATCATCATGAGTGGCAGCACCCAAGAAAATTACATAGAATGTCTTCCAAAGCTTACCATGGGGAAACAATCCACAGTACAAAACAGCTTTCCAGTCTGCTCAATCTAAACAAAAGCAGGGTGCATAAAAGCAAATAGTGAAGCTAAAAATCTGTTAGTTTGTTTCATGGTCCCCACATATATTTGTGTTCCCATGCTGTGAATGGAAAAGCATCCAAAGTAAAAGTGGTCTCACTGTCCCAAACTGTTCACTTGCAACTAATTCTCCCTCTGGACACAGTGAGTTTTTGTTGATTTTAAAATGCACAGAATTTGGAGGAAAGATAAACAGGAAGGAAACAAAAAATCCTCATAATGACATGTGGTTGTAATGTTTTGAACTCCTTTCATCTGTAATAAACATCTACAAGATGACCTGTATGCATGTATGGGTGCCTCTTATAAACTACATGAAGAAAGAAATGCAAACTTTGCTGTAACTCTCTCAAAATCTTAACTGTCCTTTCATAATGTTGAAAATGCTTAGAAAATAATTTCTCCAACCTGTTTTCCTAGGTAAAAAAAAAAAAGCAGGATTATATAATCTCTTTCTATATCTATGAACCTCAAAACCAATTTTTGAATACATTGGTCCAAGTTCAACCAGACTTGACAGACATAAAGACCTCAAAAGTATAAAATTTATGTTTAGACAGTTGGGTATACCTTAAGGAAAATACAAACACCCTTAATGTAGTAAAAACTGCAGAATGAACTACTTTTACTAGACAGCAAAGAGTCTAAGGGGAGGGAGATTATATTAATGCTTTCACTGCAGAAAAAGTTTTACTGGACACAAAAAAATAAAAAGGCCAAACAGATTTAAAAAAAATCTATAACCAAACAGATTTAAATAGATTCATTGTGAAAAGGGTGACAGGTGAGACTTAGCAGAAATCCACGACCTATATCTGAAAGCATCCCAGCAGTTAAACACCAAAGCTCCTGTACTGCATCTCTGAAGTAAATTCTGTCCTGCAAGGGACACCAAAATGGAGATACCAAGCCTTCACATGGGTTGCCAACTGAAAGCTGTGCTTCAGTGAGTGCAAGCAGAAATCTATTTCCCATCTTTTGCGGTCTCGCTGCATATCCTGCAGACCAGTCATGCCAAACTTGCCCTGTCTCCAAAGCCAGTGCTGCTGCCAAGAATAATACACTGGTAAGGTGCAGGAGTCAAAATCTCCCTTCACAGGGAGGTCCATCATCACAGGTCATCTTCTCCATCAGCAATGCAGGTCCTGTCTCACCACCCATATGTCTTAAACACCTGTCAAGAAATATTTGCAGAACCCTTCCATCTGTGTGAAATATAATGTGGTATAGATATGGACTCCTGGAAAATTATTTTAAAACCTTATATCTGATGTGAAATAGTAAAAAGTACCGTTATGGTTAATAAATATTATCTAAATGTAAGATATTCTGTGGCAAAATAATGTCCTTAAACATTACCCTGTTAAACCTGGATTTGGTGTTACTGTCTTTATTCCATTCTACTCTTTTCCCATCCTTATTTTCATATTAGACAGTCTAAGGAAAAAGTTACCTAATATTAGGTTATTTTATGAGTCACAATAAGTATTGAAACCAGACAGAACATATTTTCTTTTTTTTTTATTAAATAGGGGAAAAATTAGTATCTTGAACTATGATAAAACTTCTTTAATGCATATTGTCTTTTCTTACTTCCTTCCCTTTTGCTTCCATACACTCAAAATTTAATTGAGGCAAGATTGCTTTTTTAAATTATTATTATTATTGTTCCAAAACTTTACTCATTTAGTAAGTAGACCGATTTTTTCATATTTATGAAAGATTCTACAATAATGTCATTAAAATGACAGTCTGATTAGAACTGAGACAAAGAATTCACATTTAGCACATGCCTCCTTCAGAAAAACACTGAGTAAAATTACCAAAAAAAGGGAATATTCTCTACATTTGTTTTTCAATGTATTACCATGTCTAAGTTAAACATGAGAGTAAAAGTAGGTATAAACCTAGAATAAAAGATTTTCAAAGCACAAGACATTTTTCACACTTCCACAGCATGAGGAAAGCCATACAGTGTTCTGAAAACATGTTTGATGAAATCAATAGCATTAGTAGAGGTAGACTGAAAATATTCAAAGTTGATTAGTAATTATCTTTCTCAGATCTCGTACTGTGTTTGCATTTTTGGTAAACCTTCATGAAACAAACTCTGTTAAATTATCATTTAATTAAAACTCTCACCAGTCCAAATCCACTGTGTGTGTCAAAGTGTCATTTAGAGTCTGTAAAGTGAATGTTACACTAGTGGAGATGTTGCTGTTATTAATCAAATTCCACACATTTAGGATTAGTGCAGGTCCTAGATCACACTGAGTGCAAAAGCTACTCACATTTATAAAAATGAGAGCATCTATTACTAGACAGCAGTTCAGGAGTCTTTCTGTGTGCAGATGAGACAGCCTTTTCTAAGTAGAATTTCCAAGACAAACTTATGATAAGTTTAAGCTGTCTGATTGCAATTCCCTACTGCCTTTCTGGATCTGACCCAAAGCTCATTTAATTCAGCTGGAGCCTGGCCACTGACTCCAGCAGCCTCAAGTTCAACTCCCCTATAGTCTACATAGCAATGAGATATTACTCAAATTTGATACAGCTGAAAATACTTTCAGCTTTCCCACCATTTTTAAAGACATATATTAATATGGGGTAATAAAACATCCGTACTCCAGGAAATACTGAATTTCTGTCCTGCTAAGATCGGTGGAGGTGGAGGGGCAGAGAGCCCAACACAAATCTTAGCAGACAAATATCTAGGAACTATCCAGCACCTTAATTCCCATTGGCTTTCCTGGGAAATAAACACATTGAACCTTAAATATTTTGCTATAAATAATATATATATAAAATATGGTGACATATACATTTTAATATGTAATCTTTATTATTTTGCTCAGACAGACCTTGACACCACCTTTAACTCCTGTTGACTTCAGTGGGTGACTGAGACTTCAACAGCAGACAGGATCAGGCCGTCTGTGTCACCTGTGTGTAGCCAAAGCTAAAAGCTGATAAATTACACCCAGCAGTGATATAGTTCCCCCCTTTTTTCACATCACAAAAAAATATGTCCACACTTAAAAATATTGTTGCACATCTGTTCTGGATGCCATATTTATACTTCAGTGCTTTCAAAGGACAGTTTTTAAGAAATATTCTGAAGTGCTTGTAAGAATGAAAGCCAGGTTTAATGATTAAATTGACTTTATGCAAGCAATACCTCCACTGTGGAGAAGGTGAAAATTACTTGTGGTATCTGCTTCTAATCCTATCACAAACCCTTTTGTTGGTCTTGTATCTTAGTATCCTTCCAGAATTTTTACTTGCTATCTTAATTTCACAGATGTTCTCAACAAATGGTGGGTTGCAATTTTGCTTAGGCGAGCATTTTCCGGTTCTGTGGGAAGGATATCAGATACTGCAGCCATTGGAACCAATGGGAATATATCACTGCGTACCCATCATGGTGAAATGAGCAGGCTTTCCCTTCCTTTTGGAGAGGTCTCAAAGGAAAAGAGTGCAGCTGTGTGTTTCTGACTCTACAACAATGGGAACTTTATAAACTATGTGGTTGCTATCTGCTTCCAGGCATAAGGAGTGTTTCATGTTGTAGCTGTGCAGGCTGCACTATCATGCAGCATTTTCCCTGGAGCAGGCATCCAGCACAAAATGGTTCCTCAGCTTTCAACCACTGTAATGGGAGAAAATGTCAGGCATATTGACACCATCCTCCTGATCATTATGTTGTGTCTGGGAGAGACCTGAATGAAGACACAAAGACAGAGCAAATTTAAGCACCTCAGAATGCCTGTGGACCTCAGAAGTAAAAAGAAAAAGGGAATTTCACCCCAAAAGGATAGGCTAGTTCTTGCTGTTCTAACTCAAAGGCACGCTATGAGAAGCAGAAAAGATGCAGTTGATAATGAAACTATTTGTCTATTCCCATGGACACCTTCCAGTCCTTCAGCAGCTGCAGCATTCAGAAAAGGTTCCCAGGCCCTACAGAGTGGACAGAATAACTAGATTTTTTGTCTCCATAATGATTTGTTGTCAGCAGCCAACTGTCTACCTCTTCCATGCCTACTGCAATCTGTAAGAAAAAGGGTTTCATGTTGTGCCTTTTTAATGCTTTGTTCTCATTTAGGAAGACAGTGAAACAAAAAGGAGTAATCATTAGGTGTGGGAATTTTTTATTAGGTGGCACTTTTTTATTATGGTAGAAAAATAGTTTTCTATAAAAGCACGTGCACTTCTCTGAAAAACATTTCATTTTACTGAGAAATCTTTGGTTTTAGGTTATTTTTTTTAATTCAAACAATATTCAGGTTAATCATGCAAATTTTAGAGACTTCTATCTCCCCTTAGTGGATGGATCTTTCCTTGCTTTGAGAAGCAAAACAAACAGAGGGGCTTTGGTTTTCCCATGTGAGCATTGCATAATTGCAAAGAGGTTTGTTTTCCTGTTTGACCCTTCTGGAAAGGAACTTCTATTATCAGCCATCCTACATGAATAATGACATAAGAAAATTCTGAGGAAGTTCTGGTTCAACTCATCCAGTCTCAATGGGATAAGAAAAATGACATTGACACTTCTCAGCCAACACACATGAATACAGAAGGCAGTCTACTCCATTCTGTTCCAGAGTGTGAAAAAAGACTGAAATGTGGGCAGGCAAATGCAAAGAAGCAAAAAAAAAAAAAAAAAAAATTAATTCTAAAAATCTTTAAATTAGAGACACAAAACTAATCCATGTATATAAATCCATGTATATAAATTTCATAGTTCTGAAAACTTAACCCATTTCCTGACTTCACATGCTTAGGTTTTATTTGGATATCTCTAAAAGACATAATCTCCAGTGTATCCTGGCATCTTGGTGAAATTAGCAGACCTCACTCTTAACTGTTTGTTGAACTATCCTGGCTGCCCATGTTGTACTCAGAGCACTGAGTCACACACTATCGTGGGTCCTGGAGAAAAGCAACAAGACATGAACCCATGACCACAGGAGTCCATGCAGCACCTGAGAGAGAGGAAATTCTCCTTTATCCCAGCATTTTACCTCAGCAGGTCAGAGTTCACAGAGCAGATACCAGATTTACAGCATTTGCCCCTGTTTTTCCACACAACCTAGCACTTTTTTCTCCCTGATTCTGATTTTTACTGAGCAGTTATATATGTGATATTTTCGCAGAATCTCCATAATTTTCACTACATCTTTAAAAACACTTCATATGTATAAAATATGCAGTTACTGAGTTATCCATCCAGCATTTGAATTTCAGTCTTTGTTGAGCTAGAAGACCTCAGGCTGGATGCAGAAGCAATGGTTCCCTGTTCTTTTCTATCTTAGCACCCTCCCATATTTCCTTGTGTCAATGGCTGGTGCAGGACAGCTGCTGTGATTGGTCTTGCCACTATCCACACCCACAACAGCCCTGAGCCAGCAGGATTTAGGACATATCACAGGCGGAAAATGTAGACTTCTTTGCTTCTCATCACCCTGCAACACATAGTAAAAATACTGGAAAAAAATTGAAATGGGGAATGTCAATCCAAAGAGAACAACATCTCTCTTAACTTCTAGTGACATTTCTGCTTACCCTCAGTTGGGTGCTGGCAGATTCAGGAAGCTGCTTTGCATCCACAGCAGCTCATTGCCACTGGCAGTAACAACTAAAGAGCCACTTCAGGTTTTCTGGGGCATTTTTGTAGATTATACTGCTTTAGCCCCAAGGCTAAAGAAGACCACTGCTCTTTGTCTTAGGAAATATTTACTCATTTTATTTGCTCATGCCTCCTTTTCCCACTTCCATTACTCATGTAGATCTAGTTGCAGGTTGGGGGTGGGGGGAAGCTGATAAATACAGCACAAAGAAATGAGGCACCTCACAGGGCTTTCAGCAATAATCCCCCTTCTAATAGATGCTGACACCTACTACAATGATCTGACTTCTTCTAACCCTCAGTCACCTCAATAGACCTCACCTCTTCACTTTGTGCTCTGCTAACCTCTATGTTAGGATGTGAAGCAGAGAAGGGTCACAAGTTTTATTTTAGTAAGTGAACCTTAATGTTAGGGTGCCCTTATTTAGTGCCTTAGCTCAGCAAAATACAGTTTATTCTCAATAAACAGTATTCATGGTGTAAGAACAACGCATGAAACAGACCTGGATAAAATACAGACAGCTAAATTAGTATATATGTAACCTCTACTCCCACTAGCCAGAGAGGCAGTTGATAGGGTAAGGGATCTTTCAGTATGAAGTTTTAGTTGGGATCCAGTTTCATATAAGCATTACATCTCTAAGATGGAGTCAAATTCAATATAGCTACTGACCACCACCAGAACAAAAAAGTCAATGAGCACAGCTTGGACCCAAGTATCAGAAGTTTTATTCCCTGAATATTCTTATAAAGGATAAAAATTAGCTTATTTTCTGTCTTTGTCTATGTGTATAGAAACAATATCTTTTCAGAGTAATCCTCATTTTGTAGCGTGCGATCTTGTACAGAAAATCAGTAAAATTGTCAGTCTTGCTTTAAAATTTTTTTCATGTAGGAAGTATTGTATACATTTATTTGAGTTCCCTGTCTTCATTGTTTAAAAATAAATAAATATGAATATTTAAATTATCCAAAATAGGTGTCACTTCTTGGAAACTAAATGGGTGAAAAGAGAAAGCCAAAAATTAACACAAGACTCCTTCAAAGTTTGCAAGTATTCTTTAGAGTTATTTTAAAATGAGTTAATGTAATTTCTCCAACTCCATCCATGTAAATCAAGGCCTTCTGGAGCACTGAATATATGCAAAAGGTGGAACAAGCTGCCAGGCCTGTCAAAAAATAAAGTGGGTTTCTAAAGAAAAGTATTAAACATAATTGATTACTTCATAGGTCCAATGAGAATTCCTGAAAGGAAGAGTTCTTTCAGTGTTTCAATCACATATAAGTTACTTGCAGTAATAACAAATCTGTGGAGTGGGTATTAAGTCATTAAATAAGAGAAGTTGTTTTGGTTCTCAGTTTGAAAATGTAGCTTTTTTCAAGTTAAAAACAAAATAATGGAAGAAATTGCTGTGCTTTTTTATAACAGGCAGCACAGTTTTCATTCACTTTTGGCTCATGTTTTCATTCATTCTGAAATTCATCCCCCTTGCACAGAGTCAGCACAAGGACCAGGGACATTCAGTGCTATGATGACATAAATGCTTGGGGTCCAGTTGTGTGCAACATTTGACACAGACCTTCAAGCAAGCACCTCTTGTGCTAGGTTAGAACCCCAAGGTATACTGCATCACAGCCAAGTGCTAGAAATAGAACTCCTAACTTCATATGGGAAGAGAGTCTCTCTAAGTCCATAATGGCTGCTTCTGTGTTGATTGACTATGACAGTTTGAACTCCTGATGTAGACAGATTCAAATTACAGTGTTATTTTTCTTTCTGTCCATTGCCATTGCTGAAGTAAGACAATGGGACAAAAATCTTGCCCTTGATTGTACAGACATACTGCTGAAGAATGCTAAAAGCTGTTTGAGCCAGAAAGCCTATTCAATAATGTCTGCTGCCTGTGATTTTTCACAGCATTTTTTTCCTATCTTACTGTCCATGAGAAACTGGAACATATGTAGATGTTTGGTCCTCTATGGCAGAAGATTCAGGATTCAAATTTGTTAATGAAAATGGGCCAACTGGATTGCAGAAATCAAGTTAGCTAGTAACCAAAAGCACATGGTTCATCCACATGCCTGTGACTCAGACAATGCTCTACCCCATGTGAATATTACTTATATTTGTCAAGCTGCTAAGTTTGGAGCACATGGAAGGCTGACAAAAGCCTACCTATGATGACCAGCATATTTAGTCTCTTGAAGTTCTGTATTATTTTTAAGTATTGCCATGTACTCACCAGAAGTTTCTAACATGTCCAAGTTTTGTTTTAATATCTTTGGACCCAGTCATGAGTTACGGAGAGCCATTTCCTATTTGTACTGGTGGGCAGGATACCAATTCATCTTTTCTCATTTGCTCTTCCCTCTAGACTACACTAACAAATTTAGATGCTTCCCCTTAGCATTTCAACTAAAGGCAGAAAAGTTTTATTAGAACAAAAAGAAAACATTAGTGTAATTTTCTGGAATGGAAGCAGACTGCTGGACTTGACTAAATATTTTCATCAGTGAAGTGTGCAAAGACTCAGCACCAAGCTCTCGTTGTTTATATAATAAAACAACAACTCCTAAAAAGTCACTGAGTTCATGGGAGTTTTCCCCTGGCTTTGAGTCAGACAGCTTGAGGTCACAAGTTTTGCGGCTGATACCAAGTAGTCTTTTCTCTGTTTCTCACTTCACTTAAACCTGGTAATTACTAGATCTTAAACACAGCCCACCAGAGTCACCAGGTCCACTAAATCCCCAAGATCCTATTGGCTTCTTCTGAATTACTCCACAGTCAAGCCCCAGCCTTTCAGCACTTTTTGACTTATTTTAAGGTTGCAAGGACCCCATCCCCCATTATAAATATTCTGATACCTGCTGTTGTTTCTTTTACTCCATAGTTTCATCACAAGGACAACCATAAAGCTACACTTACTTCAGCCTTCACAGCACTTATTTCCCACTTCACACAAATGTCAAAAGGTATGGAACTGAACTTGCCAGTGATTTATGAGCATGAAATTCAAGGTTTCTCTTTAGTTGCAACCCTGGTCTGGTTGAGCATTAGGATTATATCTGTGTATATATCCAGTGCATCCAAGCCAGTAATTCCTTGGGTGGTCCAGGAACTCCCCAGTTAGTTATCTGCCTAGAAGAGATAAGGGCCTGGTCTCGGGCAATAGATCAACCTAAAAATAGGTGACTGATTGAACTCTGCACCACCTTCAGAAATGTTTGACTGGCTGATACAGGAGTTCTCCAGGTAGAAACATTGCACAAATTACCCAGTAGGTCCTGCTGTGTTACTCCAAGTTTTATGCTTTTACATACTGATAAACATCTTGGTTGTAGCTTAATAAAATTCCAAGACCATCCCTGCTACATAATTGATCAAACAGTGCATAGATAGTTAATTATAAGCAGTCAATAGAAGTATGACTGTTTCTTATAAGTTGGATATTTAGATGTTATTATGTAGTTTAGAGAATCTACAAGAAGCAATTATGTATGACCTGGACTGGTAGTGTAGGATCGTGACCACGTGAGTTGTGAATAATGAACAGAAAAGTGATTTGTGAAACTCACCTCATCAAGCTGAAGACAGCATTGCAAGGATACTTGCAAGTGAGACTCCTTTTGACACCAAACAATGACAATTTTGTCCAAGAGATCTAATTGTCTGTGCAAGTATTATTTTTGATAGGAACTTTGCTGTACCAGCATCAGTCTTCAGATGTCTGCAAGTGCATGGAAACTGGTATGGTTTTGTCACCTGTGCTGGAAAATATTCTGATCCTATGCTTAATAAGTTAAATTTCCTGGTTTAGGAAAAAAAAAATAATTTTTGGTCATTCATTTTCAGCATAGCCACCCATCAGAAGCCATTGTGATTATTAATCATATAAGAACTAATTGTTTTAAATGGCCAGAGACCAAGTCCTATGGCAAAAATTGATTTGTCCAAGCCTTTGAGTTCAGTTCCACTTGCCAATATGCCCTATCAGTTTCCATTAAAAATTGATACTCCTTTCATCACTTCTTTTTTTTTTCCCAGCAAAAATATTTAAAAGTTACCTCAGATGGTTTCCTAAAGTCTACAGGTAATCAAGTAATCCATTGCTGCCATCTCTTTGCTTAAGCAGTATTACACCGGTCGAAGACCAGACTATAGTCTCTAACATGTCTCCCTGATACATTTAATGGGCCCTGAGGGAAACGTATAACCATGGCATTACTAATGCTCAATAAACAGATTTTTTCCCCGAAAATGCAGCATGTCAGCAGAATCATGAAATAAATCCACAGTGAAACAGAGCAACAATCAGGAAGCACAATCTGGGAAAAGATAAGAAATGGTCATATATCCTACTGAATAATTTCAGAGCACAAAGGCATCTCTGGAAACCAGTGCACATTACAGGATATTGCTACACATCCTTCAGTACTATGTAGAATAGTGAAAATGTAAAATCTGGAAAATTGCATGTGCCCTGTTCTGTTTTCTGGCCTGCCTATACAAATTTGTTCTCCATAGTTTGCACGATCTTACTTCCATGATCAATAAATGGCTTTTTATAACTTTAAGATTTATGGCACAGTAGAACATATTCCTAGGAAATTTCTTTAAAAGCGTACTGAGAAGAATTATGTGATCAGGACAAGCCAAGTAATGTACCTGACTTTTCTTTAGATTTTGGAAAGTTGGCAGTGTTTAGCACCCCAATTCACTTCCAGTTACAGAAAACGTCTCTATGGTATATTTCAGTCTAAAAATAAGGGTTGTTGCTGAAGTGAAAGTTTTATAAAAAGTTCTATAAAATAAGTTGAAAGGCATTGTAACTAATCCAAAGAAAGAAATCTGCATCTCATCTTTCTGTTATTCCTTCACACACCACAGTGCAAAGAATGCTTCACACAAACAAGAGCCCAGAGAGAAAAAACAATGCAAATGAATTTATAAGGAGTAAAGGTAATGGAAACAGACTTTAAGTGATGGAGACTATTTGTTTTGTTTCTGGAAGGACAGAGAAGTTACAAACTTCCAGAACTGTGACATGGAAAACTGATGTCTGTAGCAGCCTTTGGAGAGCTTTGATTTTAACAAAACATTTCCATTACTTGATGAGTTCATCACAAAATATGTCTAATCCATATGTAATGATGTAATTCAGTTGAAGTTCGTGGAGTAATTAATTTCTACATTTCTCTGCTCTGTTCCTTTCTCACTTTGTCTGCATTTCCCTTTGTTCACATCTCCCTCTCTTCACCCAGCCTCAGTTACCTCCGTCAGTACAGCTCTACACAGCACACACAGTGCTGCAAGAACCATGCTTTGTCACCCCCTCCCAAGTGTGATTCTCCTTCCCCTTTCAGATCCAGTTCTGTCTCTTAGTGGGACTTATTTCTAGATCAGAATTTTATAACATTGTCTAGGGGTGACTGTTAAACAATTACACATGCTAACAGGTCCAAGAAAGATTAATGTTTTGGAAAGGCAAGACATTTCAAGGTGTGAGATAAATGTGTCCAGCTTTAACTAGCAGCCAAGAAAGTGACGGTGCTACCAGCTGGGGTCATTTTCATGCTTATGTTTAGCAGTGTTATCATTAAGGCTGGAGCTGTACAAAAGGAGGCTGGCGCTCAAAGCAGCCTGTGACTGAGTAATTTGTGGTTATGTCTCTTCAAGTATCTGGCAAAACACAAAATGAACCCGTAAGGATAGACAGATTAGAATGAATGAGATCTAAATTCTCCTAATAACTAAATGAACATGAGCTCCTGCTTACTCAGACTAAAGCACAATCATTTTCCAGTGGTATAAGCTTATAAAAACTACAAATTTTGATCTACTGAAAATCTCTTATTATGCTTGTCCTCTTGTCTTCTGTGTGGTACAGCAGACATGTCAAATTCCTTTGGTGTTTCCTCATGTTATAATGACTTTGCCCTCTGATTGATGGACCTACCCATCACTTTCTTGCCATCTTGCTGAATGTGGGCACACTGTGCCAAATTCATTTCCCTCAACTAATGATGCTCCACACTTGCTTCCAGCTGTGAATGGCAGGGGGGGGATGATAACTTGATGAGACTAAAAATCTTATTGAGCATATAACATTAAGAATAAAGGCTCAGGTACTACCAAATGGATTTTCAATGACAGAATCTTAAAAGCCTCACTAGCTCACAGAGAATGAACTGATAATAATTTCAAACCTTTACTACTTAATTAAATAGCAAACATCTTACTGAGTTGCTAAACAAAAAAGAGAAATAAAGTAAAAGAGATGTAATAGCATATGATAAATACAGTAACTTTTTTTTCCTTAGTCAAGCTCTATGGAATGGAAACTAACTACATAAAAACTATGAAGGTGAATATGATTAATAAAAATTTACAAAAAAATCTTCTGCAGATGTCAATGATTTTGTGGGGGAAATAATGTCTATAAAGGAAAAAGTAATTTAGTAAGAATCAAAAATAGTAAGTTGAAAGACTTAGCAAATATTTTGTACTTTAAAAAAGGACTTCCCAAAACCTGCAAATTGACACCTTTGAAAGTTGATGTAGATGATTTAGGAAATGAAACACTATTAAATTAGACCATCACACAGAGTATGATATTTACTTAACATTGAATAGACTCACATAATCCTCTCTATTTGAATTGAGATGCTTGGCAAATAATATTGAACCAACCAAATAAATCAAAAATCCTCCCCAGTTTAACCAGGGCTTTTTTATGCCAAATCTATTTCCCAACTTTTCAAGAGCATGTCTTACTATACAAGACACCAGTAATCTCTAACAAGCTCTACAGTAATTTTTGCTGATCAAAGATATTCATAATTTATAGTCTGGCAGTGTTCTGAGTAAGATTTGTTACTATAACACAGATAATGTCTCCAAGACAGTGAATTTGAAACATCTTTGTAATTTCCCTGTGGTGTGTTGAAATTCATCCTCATTTAGATAATTTATGTCAGGGTAAGAAGGAAAAGGGAAATGGTGAAAGTTCGAACAGGACGTGTAGCTGGTGCCATGTAATAACTTGGACTTGGTCAGAAAGATAAGGCAAGAAAAGGGATGTAATCAACAAAGGACACAAAAGGTATTAATACCCTATGGAGCAAAAAAGCTGAAAAGAGTCAGTCTGCTACTCAGTAGGAATATCAGGTGATACTGCGACTGGTCAAGCGTTTTATGCCTTCACCTGTCAGTCCTGACCAAGTCATTGTGCAGGGACCTGTCAGGCAGTGAACACCTTTAGCAGCACTGGCAAACAGGTAACTAAACCAGGAAGAAGAAATGTCAGGGCATATTTAAGAATGTTAAGAGCTGGTTGGGCCCAATGCAGTTCATAAAAGCAGACTTTAAAAATGGGGTATATAAACCCCAAGCTGCTAGCATTTATCTTTGAATCCAAATATGATAACAAATGTTTTCTTTTAAAAAAGTGAGAAATGAAGGAATAAAGGATTAACAAGCCAGCTGCTTTAACACCAAATTTCAGAAAAATGGCAAAAGAGAACAAGGAATTATATAGCCACCAAGGTCAATTTGTCAAGCTAACTTATTTTTTCTAACAAAAATTTAACAAACTTTGTGGGTAGGTAATATGCAAAAGGAGATAACTGTCTCAGCTGACATCCCCAAAAGTGGGTAAGGGAAGAATATGTCTGTTCCAAACTTTAGTAGTACTAATATTTTCATTAATGATGCCGGGGTATACACTGTACGTGTGTGGATTATCATGGAATGGTTTGGGTTGGAAGGGACATCAGAGAACACCCAGTTTCAAACCCCCTGACATGGGCAGGGGCATTTTCACTAGACCAGATTGCTCAGAGCCCCATCCAACCTGGCCTTGAGCACTGCCAGGGATGGGGTATCCACAACTTCTTTGGGCAACCTGGTCCAGTGCCTCACTACCCCCACAGTTCAGAATGTCTTCCTAACATCTAATCCAAAATCTACCCTCTTTCAGTCTGTACCCATTCCCGCTTGTCCTGTTACTTCATGCCTTTGTAAAAAGTCTCTCTCCATCTTTCTTGTAGACTTCTTGTTATGGAAAGCTGCAATTAGGTCACACCAAAGCCTTCATACACACTGGAGTCACATCTTCATATATTCAATCACTCTGAGAGACAGAATTCAAAATTACCTTGTAAAGTTAAATTTGTTTGTAAAAAAGCTAATATTTAACCCTAAACAACCAAAAGCAAAGCCCTGCAATGGACAGAATAACAGTTGCACAATGATAGACAACTCTTCATGTCTTCGAACAGGCAAATGCTTCCCATGTTTAAAATATGAAGTCTTTCCACATGAGTCAGTGGTGCTTAGGTCTCAAATGGTGTGCATTACCTTCCTTGGAGCACCAAATCTCTTAAAAGAAATGACACAAATCATCAGCAATCTATAGCCTTTGATACAAAATGTGAAAAAGCAGAGAGGATTAATTCAATTTAAAAAAATCAGAAGGGAGAGAAAAATGAGGCTTAAAATAAAGGAATATATCTAAAAATACAAAAGGTCAGAAATAATGAAACAAAGGAATTTGGAATGAACAGAAGTAGAAGTGATCCAGCAATTAGAGAATGAATGAATGAATGAATGAATGAATGAATGAATGAATGAACAAGAGCAGATTATTCAAGTGTCTGGGCATTTCCCAGACATTTGTCAGAAATAACAGAAGGGCTAATCTGGCCCCCCGGATATGTATGGTAAAGTGGGGAACAGGTGAGAGAACAGTTTAAATCCCCTTCCAATGCTTACCTTCTACGAGTAACTGAATCTATTGCTAAAAACCTTAGAAACGAGTCTTCAAAGGGTGAGGTGTAGAACAGTCTCAATTTGATGCTTTTTCTTTGAAGGGAATAACTTCAGCAGAATAATCCAAAATCTGGAGACTGGAAATATCTCTTTGGGAACCTCACAGCACTTATCATCGCTGTTTCGCTATTCATCTACTCTGATGATGCCTGCAAGGAGAAAAGGAGATGAAATATGGGAACAGCAATTCAAGGCTGAAATTTTGCTACTCCTCTTTTGTCTAAAGGCAGAAGCTATTAATGCAAGAGAGATAAGATGTACCAACAGCTGTTCACAGAATATAAGAAATAAACAAACTTTTCACCAAATCAAGTAAGCCAAATTCACTAGCTGCTTTATGTCATTCTGATCATGAAAAGTAGTGTTGAGATCTCAATGCTGAGTTTTATTACTCATTCACTATCCAGAATAATGAAGTCTTCCAACTTTAAATATTTTTATTTAGAGAAGGAGGGTAGAGTAAATAACTGACCTGGAGTCCTCCAATGTGGTGAGCACCTGTTGAATGTTTTTGATTCCAGCTTTAGGTTGGAAAAGTGCCACTGTTCACATTTTTAAGTTCTGGAGACTTCAAAGGAAACAAGTTTGCTGTTGTTGGACTTTATGACTCTTCTGCATGTCAAAAAAATCTCCTACCATGTTTTCCATCACTTTTGATCAGCCACAGACAAAGCACTGAGGGATTATGCATAGGAAAGCAACAACACATGCTATTGGCTTCTCCACAGTCTACATCTGTTATCCAATTCCCAAAGAGAGTTAAAACCCAAGGAAGAAGGAGGAAAAAAAAAAAGTAGACTGTGAGGAAAGTAGTGGATGAAACTATGAGCCTGGTTGCCTGCATTACAAACTCAATATTCTGGAGTGCCAGCTGTTAAATTTTTGTTTGGGGTAAAAACAGTATATTTCTTAGTAAAAGCTGTCATTCCAGTTAAGACACTATATTGTTGATACAACTAATGGAGCTCAAAGTGTGTTAAGAATTAATGTAATTAATATAATTTCTAGAAGAAGTTAAAAAGTCCGTTACTTTTCTTTATGCTTTGCAATATTTTGCACTAATAAAATTATTCCTATGTTGGTCCTTTTGCCAAGAAATTGTTGGAGTTTCTAAGCACGGGTTAGAGTTTTTAAGCATAGGCAGATGATCATGGTTTCACTAAAGACCAAATAATCACTAAGTATGTTTTTTAAATGGCAATTGTGCATAAAACTTTTCTTCCTTCCATGTCTTTGAATTTCAGTTTTCTGTGACGCCAAGATTTCTCTCTGGGTGGAGACTATTTGGCACATCCAAATGAAAGTAAATCAAGTAAAAACAAATAATTCAGTAGATGACCAACTCTGACTTGATCAGGCATGAATGTTGGAAAATATCTTCTGTGTCTGGGCATGTAAAATCTATAAACATACCTCAAAGAACAGCTGAATGTTATGCTGGGGATAATTTTATCTCTCAATCACACTCTAAGTATTTGTAGAAGTCACCTGTTTTTTCTGAGTAACTTCAGAGATGGAATAAAAAATATATTTCCAAATGGAGATTTTGGGAGGGCATCTCAGCTCCTTCAGCAACAGCCTTTTTCTGTCAGTCTTTTGTGTGTGGCTCTAGGAGGACTTAAGCAAATGAAGACATGACAGTATTGACCTTCCACATTTCCAGCAGCATAACAGATAATAATTTGCCCATTAAAATTTTTGCTTTATTAGTTGGCTTTCGGGCAGGAGGAAGAACAGGAAGGAAAAAAATACTATGAACTTGAAAAATTTCTGATTTCTTACCAAATTTCACTATCTCCTTTTTCTCACATAGTAGTCTATCCATCAATTTGAGGTTTTCACACTTGATCTTTAGTATTGGAAGTTCAAGACTGGCTCCTCACTAGGAAGTGAAAATTGTAGATGACAATGGTGTCAATACCTTTCACAGATGCTCCAGTTTGAAAAAACCCTATATTTGTTTTCTTCCCTCTATGCAAGAGAGGAGACTGGAACAATATGGTGCAGAGAGATATTTTAAAGTTGCATAGGAAGAAATTGCATAAAATTTTAAATTATGCAAAAGGGATATATGTATTTGTGAGGATAATGACCCACCCACTTCAAAACAAAGCAGTCAGAACTGTGATTTGTGCTAATTGTGTGCACAATGATTTTTCTTTTCTGTACTTTTAACTCAAATCTAAAAGACACATGCTACTTACACACTTATTGTGCAAACATAGTTTCACCAGGAAATCCTTCTTCCATAAAGAAATGTCTTTGTGTTTCATTAAAACTCCCTTGTTAGAGCTAGCAGGAATATGGAAACTTTGCTAGTGTGTGGTTACGGGTATAAATGACCTAGCCCAAGGCTTCTACAGGACGCTGGAATAAATCCGAGTGGTTTTGGAAAGTCCCTCAGTAACCTGACTTTAACAGCCACTACCATGCTCTCCCTTGATGAACATATCTTCTCTCACAAATTCTAAAGAAAATTACTCAATCTCCTTGGAGTAATGCCTGGTAAGAAAGATAAACCCAGAATCTGATGGGTCATAAATGAGTCTTCTTGGAAAAAAGCTTGATCATGCCAATTGATTGGTAAGGAATTTAGCAGAGTTTTTAGTACTTAGGTTTAACAATAGCTTGTTGTTTTCAGTTTTAGGTTTTGTGAATTTCATTGTCATTTTTCAGAATATTTTTATGTGAACATATGTTTCAAAATGTGTGTCTACCTAACCTGAAACTTGGGCTATGAAAACAGTCCTGACTGTGAAGTCTCAAAAGTATTTCTAATTCTTCCAAATCTACCGGAAAAAAATGCAAAATGCATCAGTCCAATATTTTATTTTGCCAAAAGTAAACAGATGCTGAGTCTCAACAGTCCAATTTCCATTTAAATTTAGAAGTCAGGTTTTTCACAGTTCCTATGTTTGGCAATGAAGTTTTTTTTCCTGATGTTTACTGTATGAAAAAATTAAATTCATCATCAACATACCAGAGACACTACTTTGATTGTGGACTCATCTCCCTTTTAATGTCAGAATAACTTTATTTAACCTGGTGATATTTTTTCCTGATATTCTTTGAATTTGACTGGGATCTGCATGAGATTCTGTGACCTCTAATGGAGGAAGGAAATATCCTTGCTGCTTTGAACAGTAGACCAAGCTGTGCTTTCAGACCAGCCATCAGACTCTGTTCACGCAGAATTAATTCAAATCAGAACAGAAGAAGAGAAGAATTTTGTGATTATCACTCAGACCTTGTTTCTTTCCTGGTTTATGCAAGGAGATTAAATGAGCTTGGCCTGCTTTGCTTAGATAACTGAGACAAGGTTCTTCCTGCAGATTCACTGAGGAGTAAACACCAAAATGGACAGCCAGTGTTGGAGCTACTGAGCGACGTTAACACACCATCACACGGGGATGAACGGAACATCTATTTTGGCTGGAGATAGGAAATTGAAAGTTTCATTTAAATACCCCTACTTCTTTCATTGAAGAACTGAGTAAGAGGTTTCCTAATAAGCAGGTACAGCAACATCTTTCTAGCATGAGGGACAAGAAATCTAACTAGTTTCAATATAAAACTGAATACTTGTATGAGGGGATATTTTTTCCTCTGTCTACAGTTACAGAAGTGACTAGATTTGATAATCTTTCTCAGTCCTTTCCAGTCTGATTTTCTAGTTTATTTCCACAGTAGTAAAAATAAAGCTGTCAAAGAAAATCAGTGGCATAATCAGGCACACTTCTTCTTCAGGAAAAAATAATGCCATTCAGCTCACTTTGATGTTAATTATTTTAAATCCTGCATTACAGAGAAACAAAGTTTTATTTTTCAGCTCCTTTTCATCCCTTTTTAAAAAATTTATCACTGGCTTTTTGAAGTGATATGGCACTTAGCAGTTTTATTTGAACCATTGATACTGTTCCAAAATTTTATGAACCAATTATGAAAATATTCTGTGATGGAAGTCAGAAAGTGTTTCCTTTTCCTTGATGTTGTAATTTCTACTTCAGCAGACTCCTTTCAGTTTTTAGGATGATGATCCACATGGACATAACTACTTGGCCATGATATTGCATGTGTTTTCAGGTTTCAGTAAGCAAGAGGTCAAAGCCAACATGAACATTTTAACTAACTTTGGAGGGACAGGATCATCTTATTTTTAATTGGAGAAATTTGGAGAGAAGTCTTCAGTCTTTAAATACTGTCTCTGAAATACAGCAAAAATGAATTTAAATCAAAATTCACAAATTGATACAAGAGTTTAATTAAAAATGAAAGTTGACACTGGAAGTAATAGACTTACGTGCATCTAAGCACAATTTAAAGTTTCCTGTGGAGTATATAAACTTTGTGTACTGCTTGTGGCCATGAAAAAAGGAAAGGTGTAAAGTAAATGATGTACTGTTCATCTTTCCCTTAGCAAAATCTTGATGTTTTCATCAAAAGGCATGTTTTAAGACATAATAAAATGCCAGAGCCACAATAGATGTGATAAAATGACTAGAAGGAGGCATTAATCTGTATTATCAATTTAATTTACCAAGCTCACATATCAGAATCTTGTTATTGAACTTAAAAAATAAAAGAAAAAATCAAATAGGAGAAACAGTTGCTTTTATATGTCAACATGTTTATTTTCTATGCTACATAAAATACTGGAAATCTCTATGGCATGATTTGCCAAAGGGAAGATAGAATTGTTTGTCAGTAGAAGATAGGAATTACTTTTACAATTTTCAAGAAAAAAGTGTTTAGCTTGGGCTAATGGAAAACTGTTCTTCTATACGTGCATGAAATGGTTGTTGTGTTTTTTTAAACTGGAATAAAAGTGAAATTAACAAACCTCAGTACCCTATTAAACACTTTGTAACAGATGGACACTGTTCAAGAGACACAGAAAAACTACTGGTGTATTTTCCAAGCTCTGATTCATATAAATTTGGACACAGTCATATTTATTTCTGGCAGGAATTAAATGCTTTACACAAGGGGAAAAAGAGAAAGACCAGAATTTGAAGAAGAGGGACATTTAAGGAAAATATCTCTTATAAGCAAAATAACCACCAATCTCTGTGGATGTGTAGGTTTCTGCTTAACTAAGATTTCACTTTCATTATGACTAGAATTATACAGAAATGTGCCTATACAAATTGAAAATAGAACAGCTTGTCTTCTAATGCTAGGTCTTGAATGCAAAAACAAGACCACATACATATTTCCTCCCATTTATTTTTGCCCTTTTCAAATGTAAAGTTTTTGACTGATCCTGTTTCTTTCTCAGAAAGTGAAGAAAAGGCATTCTCATGGACAGAAGATGATAGTAGAGTTTCATTTGCTGCATGACTGTATCAATTTTTAACCTGCAGCAAACAGTTCTGCAGACAGATCACTTCCTGGATTGGTTCACTTTGTAGAAGAAAAATCCCTAACACCAAAGGAAAATATCTTGGAGAAGGAGAAGGAGAAGGAGAAGGAGAAGGAGAAGGAGAAGGAGAAGGAGAAGGAGAAGGAGAAGGAGAAGGAGAAGGAGAAGGAGAGGAAGAGGAAGATATTTTAAGGAAAGCACTTGGTGACAGAGAAATATTGCCCATGCTGTCCCAGAACAATGAAGAACACAACAAAGAAACTATTTAAAAGATCAACAACTTCTTAACAGCATCCTTATGGTCCAATGTGACAGCAAACAAACATAGTAACTTGGCTACTATTTTAGGGTTTGGAGCTAATTTGTTAGGATAAGCTTAGGGAATGTTGTATCATGTCCAATTGTTTTCAGTCCTGTCCCTCAGTGTCATCAAAGGCTGTCAAGCAAAGAATTAAATGACTTTACAGTGATTTTCTTCTCTCCATGATAATGTTTTACTCATTTTCTCAAGAACAGGATCACTCCACAACAAATCAACAGGTTTGTGCTGACTTTTTCTCCAAAGACCTTGTTTAGTGTTAGCACAGAAACAAATCACTTAGCTTAGGTGAATCAGTATTTCAGGCATGAGCAAGAATGGTTTTCTTCCCTCTGCAACAGTCTACCTTGTGACTTGCAGGGCCAGAGCCAAAAGACATCTCTTGTCTCTTTGTCTTGAAACAATAACAATGCAAACCAAAACAGAATGAAATTCCTGAAGTGCAGTTTAGGCAGAGTCTGGGCACATCAACTTGGGAAGCCAGTCCAAAAGTCCCTGCCCAACTGGCAGGAACAGGAGATTCTTCTGGTCTTGGTGCCTGAAGTTACTTCATGCCCAGAAGCAAGGTCAGCTTGAGTGACCAAGGAAATTAATTTGTGACAGTGTTCACAGGGGTCTCAGGCTGAGGGAAGAGACGAGGATTTGACTCCATATTTCAGAAGGCTTGATTTATTATCTTATGATATGTATTACATTAAAACTATACTAAAAGAATAGAAGAAAAGGTTTCTCAGAAGGCTAGCTAAGCTAAGAATAGAAAGGAATGAATAACAAAGGTTTGTGTCTTGGACAGAGAGTCTGAGTCAGCTGGGCTGTGATTGGCCATTAATTCCAAACATCCACATGAGACCAATCACAGGTGTACCTGTTGCATTCCACAGCAGCAGATAACCATTGTTTACATTTTGTCCCTGAGGCCTCTCAGATTCTCAGGAGGAAAAAATCCTAAGGAAAGGATTTTCATAAAAAGATGTCTGCGACATTTATTTATTATTAAGTTTTCCAGTAGCCATTGACTTTTATATAAATCAAACATATAAGTTCATACATGCCATTTCTGTGTGCTTCTCAGAAGCTTGTGTTTGCTTTGTGGCTAACCAGCACTGAACTTTTCTCAGACCCCAGTTTTGCACAGTACTTGAGAAGGAACTGTAAAATTTGGTTTGGCTTTTCCTTCCCCATCAGACATGCTGACTTCTATATTCCATCTGTTGGCCAAGAATCTTCATAAATCTGGAAACTACAAGAATCATAGAATCATAGAATATCCCAAGTTGGAAGGGACCCACAGGAATCCTTAAGTCTAGTTCCCTGGTACTCACAGGACTACCTAGAACTAAACCAGGTGGCTAAGTGCATCATCCAGATACACCCTGAACTGTGACAGGATTGGTACCATGGCCACTTTCCTGGGGAGGCTGTTTTAGCGACTGACCACCTTCTCAGTGAGGAACCTTTTCCTTATATTTAATCTGAACTTTCCCCAACACAGTTTCATTCTGTTTTCTTGTGCTCTCTTCCTGGTCACCAGAGAGGGGAGATCAGCACCTCCCCATGTGTTTTCTTGTAGTTCTGAAAAGAAGATAGAACAGTAGCTTGAGTGACTTTAGAGGTGATTAGCTGTGGAACAATCACTCCTCATCTTACAAAGGTGGCTAGAGAACCTATATGATGGCTTCAAGCATAATGCCCTCAAATATAACAGAGATAGTTTAACTAGAGAGAGTACAAAATAGGTCTAAATTTTAAGTTTGAATCTGAGAAAGTTACTTCATGCCCAGAAGCAAGGTCAGCTTGAGTGACCAAGGAAATTAATTTGTGACAGTGTTCACAGGGGTCTCAGGCTGAGGGAAGAGACGAGGATTTGACTCCATATTTCAGAAGGCTTGATTTATTATCTTATGATATGTATTACATTAAAACTATACTAAAAGAATAGAAGAAAAGGTTTCTCAGAAGGCTAGCTAAGCTAAGAATAGAAAGGAATGAATAACAAAGGTTTGTGTCTTGGACAGAGAGTCTGAGTCAGCTGGGCTGTGATTGGCCATTAATTCCAAACATCCACATGAGACCAATCACAGGTGTACCTGTTGCATTCCACAGCAGCAGATAACCATTGTTTACATTTTGTCCCTGAGGCCTCTCAGCTTCTCAGGAGGAAAAATCCTAAGGAAAGGATTTTCATAAAAAGATGTCTGCGACATTTATTTATTATTAAGTTTTCCAGTAGCCATTGACTTTTATATAAATCAAACATATAAGTTCATACATGCCATTTCTGTGTGCTTCTCAGAAGCTTGTGTTTGCTTTGTGGCTAACCAGCACTGAACTTTTCTCAGACCCCAGTTTTGCACAGTACTTGAGAAGGAACTGTAAAATTTGGTTTGGCTTTTCCTTCCCCATCAGACATGCTGACTTCTATATTCCATCTGTTGGCCAAGAATCTTCATAAATCTGGAAACTACAAGAATCATAGAATCATAGAATATCCCAAGTTGGAAGGGACCCACAGGAATCCTTAAGTCTAGTTCCCTGGTACTCACAGGACTACCTAGAACTAAACCAGGTGGCTAAGTGCATCATCCAGATACACCCTGAACTGTGACAGGATTGGTACCATGGCCACTTTCCTGGGGAGGCTGTTTTAGCGACTGACCACCTTCTCAGTGAGGAACCTTTTCCTTATATTTAATCTGAACTTTCCCCAACACAGTTTCATTCTGTTTTCTTGTGCTCTCTTCCTGGTCACCAGAGAGGGGAGATCAGCACCTCCCCATGTGTTTTCTTGTAGTTCTGAAAAGAAGATAGAACAGTAGCTTGAGTGACTTTAGAGGTGATTAGCTGTGGAACAATCACTCCTCATCTTACAAAGGTGGCTAGAGAACCTATATGATGGCTTCAAGCATAATGCCCTCAAATATAACAGAGAAAGTTTAACTAGAGAGAGTACAAAATAGGTCTAAATTTTAAGTTTGAATCTGAGAACAAAGACAAGGATGTATGCTTGCTACGAAATTCATAAATAGAATTGAGCAGCAGTCATATAGAAAAGAAACTTACTCTTTTTTAGGCCACTTCATTGTCTATTAATTTAGCGGGGTTTTTTTGAAAATAAATCAAAGGATAATTCAAAATGTACTGGAAAACTCACATTGTCGTCTGTGGGTTTTTTCCCATTTAATCTGAGCCCCTTCCAAACTGAGATCAATGAAGCAGGGAGATGTGGTTTGATGTGGTCCATCTCATTATACAAGCAGCACTGAGCAGAAAAAGAGCAGCCTGAGCAAAGGACAGAATCGCTTATTTAGGTGGGAAGACAGGTAGTGGCACATATTGTCTGAAGGGATATGCATTGAAAATTACTGGGTGTATCCAGATGATTCTTTTCCAACCGGGAATCTGCTGCAGCCTCAGAGAATCACACACTGGCATCTAGGGTGTCTGTCAGAGGAACACACATGCCCAGGCAGGCAAGGGAGAATTCTGGGAACAGGGACTGCAAAGGTCCGGCAAAACTCTGCTCAGCTTTTTGATGCGCATTCCTGGTCTAATCTAGACATTTTTTTCTATACAATGTTCTCAAGATGGAATTCCATTAAAAGCTTTCTGCTATAAAATATCCCTTGGGCATTGCATGCAGATGGAGGGCTGCTTTTGTTTATTTTGCTAGCAAAAGAAATTCAAATATAATTATTTCTAAAATATGTTCAGAATTAAATATATCCTTCAGCTATTTAGCTTATTGGATGTGGAGATCCAAACATTCATCTGAGTGAATAAGATCTTGAATTAATTTTTCAATTTTACCCTAGATATTATTCATACAAAAACCCTACCTCTCAGATTTTCCTGAAATTGAAAATTTAGTCATGATCAAGGATTGCTACAATAAAGCAAAAGACACCAACATTAGAATTAGATATTAAGCCACCCAAAGTTCACACAGAAACTAGCCATTTTTGTAGACTGCAAAATAAAAATCTCTTTTAAACTTACTTTCAGGTCAGTATTGTTTTGTGAAGCTAAAGCAGAGAATAAAATAAGTATGTGCAAGGCAGAAGTAGGAGCACATGTCCCTGTGTAAGGGACATGTTGCTCTGGGAAAATGTTGATGTTCATTACCTTGTCTGTTCTGGCATTTCAGATGAGAAGCGACAACCACCTAAGAAAGGCACATCCAAAGGCAAATGTTTTCCCCCTGTATATACATGATGAAATAATGTATATATTGAAATATATACATGATGAACATTATGCAATTAAGCCCTAAAATATAGAGGAGGAGAAGAAAAGTGGCAGCCAAGCCCATTGTAGGAGAGGTGCTTGGCACTTGGAGTTAACATGCATCCCTTCATGGAAGCTACAAAAAGTCACCTTTGTAATTTTGTTTCAGCATTTTTTTTCTGTGGTAAGCACAAGTGCTTCTTAGAGAAAGACTTTAATCCTTCATAGGAGATGCAGTAATTCAACGTTTCAAATTCTGGTTATTTACCCTCCTGTTTGTGTCCTAAAGTATGGCTTGTTCAGCCTTTCAGACAAAGATATAGTTCCTAGAAAGATTCCTTCTTGTGTCACCTCCACTATTTAGTCTCTTTTTATAGCCGTCATTGCTAACTGTGTCTTTGTGTTTCTTTCTTTTTTTTCAGTCATTTCACTTCCCTGTTTTTTTTTTCTTCTTGCAAAGTTCTTCAGTTTTTTTGTCTCTTACAAAATGCTGTACACTTCGTTTTATTGCATCACTGAGGGACATCTTTCTCTGTATAATAAGAGACTTTTCTGAAGTACTTTCCTCCTGAATGACAGCATGATGACATTATATTCTTTCATGTGCTATTTAGTTTGGAATGCTCTGTTTTGCTTTCTACAACAGAACATGTGCTCAGAATCTGACACCTTAAGTAGGAGCACTACATTGTCCCTAACCATTGCTTCTTTTCCTGTTCCTCATTTGTAACAGTACCTGCTTTTAGTAAGTTCTTTTGCTCAAATTCTTGGCATTACCTCTCAATTTCACTCCTCTTATTTATAGATTTATCCTGGTTATGAAAAATACATTAATAACCTCTTAGAGGCAATCTGATCAGCGTGCTTTATCCCTACCATAGCGTCCACCAAGCCTCTTGACTTGTTTCAAAAACAAATTAACAGGATTGGGCTAATCCTCTTCCATCAGTAGTCAAATTTCTCTGATCACATTTGCTTGAGACTGTAGCACTCTCAGGTAGTTCTTAGGGCCTTAAAAGGTGCTGAGGACTTGGCAAACAGCAGTAACCACATCACACAGAATTTTTTTCCAAAACACAATTTGTAAACTTTTAGTAAATAAGTGATGTCTCTACACATGATCTGAATAGAGCTGAGACAAGTAGATGAATAATCATCATTGTCTGAAAATGTTTTTTCTTCTTATGACACATAAAGCTTATGACACATAAAGCAGTCATAAGATCATGAAGTTGTTTTACAGTACTGCAATTTATGGTGAGTTGCTCCATTTACCAGTAAAGGAATATTATCCCATGAATACTGCATTTAATAAACTGCTTAACTGAATTATTCTGCCAGAAATGTGCTTGTTAATGATGCTATTTTCTACTGATTCTAAGGCTGCTGGATTCACTTTAACAGCATGTAGAATCTGTGGCCTGTTAAAATATTTTCCTGCAGTTCAAATGTTTGTGTGACACAATTGTCTGTGTTTGTACTTTAGCTTTCCACAGTTGTACGGTTTCCATGCACACAAATGAAATATTAGTGATCCTGTATTAACCGTAGATGAACTACCCACAATGCACTCTATGAATTAAAACCCTTTCTTCCTAATAAAACAAAGCAGTTTGTAGCAAAATAATGGGCAGAAAAAAAAATCAGAAATGGAAGATAATAGCAAAAGGAAACCTATACCTTCAATAAGTGTTTTTGCAACATCTCTTAAAAAACAATATAAATATATGTGTATATTAACCTAAACAAAGATGATTATAAAACATATATGCTAATGATGGGCTAAAATTCTAAGCTTTGTTGCTGAACTTACCTTTGCAGATAGGAAATTGTCCCTTCTGTCTGTAACCCTAACACAAGAACCTTCTTATCCCTGAGTAAACCAGTTCAGATCCCAGTTGGGCAGTCTTGGCCTTCCATGGAGATCATTGCCTAGTTTGCACATGGGTAGTTTTATCAGGATCCATTCCGCCTGATCCATTGTAGAGGTAATCCTAACCTTAAACTCACAACTCTGCAATGTCAACCATGCAATGATGAAAGAGTAGAGAGCATAAAAACTTGAAAGTGTATATGTGCCTTTTGTGCAATAAAGACCAACTGCTTGTTCATCAGCTTCAAATTATACTGGGATAATTCAAGCTAACTGTCCCTGTGGAGAATTATTTCTGTAAAGCCTGATTATTTTCAACTCTTCCCAGTTTGAATTCCCATGGACATGCCAGTCACTCATTACACTGGAGTACACAGGTCTCATTTAGGGTTCTACTTCTCTGCTTCCCACTGACCCTAACAAATTGTCTATAGTTTGTGATAACAAAACATGAGTAAAATGAAAATCTGTCTTCATTTGTGATTTAGCTCTAATTGTGCAAAACCATACCAAAAAATATGGGCTTTTTAATATATCACCATGTCTTCCAGACAGAATTGATTTCAGAGTCTGTGGTCCCGGAGTCCTGGTTCATGGATGTATTTTCTAAAATTGAATGAAGGTTGTAACAATGTTCCCTGAGGGTGCTTTTCCTTTCAATTGGAGACATGAAAAAGAAATACATGAGGATTCATCCCAGTTCTTTATAGAACTGAAACCCTCATTAGAAACTGAGATAAGACATTTTTTAACTACAGAGTTTTACTAAGAGATTTTAGAGCTCCTCCAGCCACCTTCTGGCCAGTGATGATTTACATGGGCTGTAGTAAAGACACTTCTTTCTCATACCATTCCACATGTAGCTTACACTTCTGCTAGCTGTCCAGATGGAAAGGGTGAGGCTAGAATTTCTCTCAGGAAGAAAATAAATATTTGGTACTGAAATTAGACTAATGCAAAAAATTGACATTAAAGTGTAGACTGGATTTCAGTGAGTGTAGAAATCTAATAGGTTGTTAAAACTTAATTCTCAGACAAACAAAACCTAGACATTTTTACAGTTTGACACAACAGCAGCAATTTATTTTATTTCAAAAAATGACTTGTGATTAACAAATCATCCATCCTTGACAGAAAACTGGCAAATTATGTATTACACAACATACTTAAAAAAATCTGTGTGCAAGGTTCCAGAGAATAAAAGCAATATTGCATATAAAACCAAGTATTAAAAAACAGCATCTCTGCTATTAATTGTAAGCTTCAGTGCAGGGTGATTAAAAACAAATGGTTTGGAGGAGCAGTTCTTTAAATGGAGACATCAAGTCTGTGTTTGAATTCTGTAATATTTACTCCAAATGTCAGAAATTCACTACATCTTTAAAATGAGGTTTGTTGTTACTGAGTTTAATTTGGATTGAATATTTATTCTAAAATGTTTATCCAACTATTAAATATGAAAAGTAATGCAAAAGGTAAAATAGCTTCACCACATATCTCTTTTCAGTGTCCCAGGGTGGGACACAGGGCGAGACTCTGGGTCATTATGGCACACTGTTTTTCAGATCTCATATTGTATGTTATCTTTATTTGAAAATATGTATATATCTTTATTTTACACATGCCTGTGCATCATTTTCCTCTGTGCAAATTAACAAACACATACCATGGGATACTTTGAGAGTTGCAGAGACCATGCAGGTTTCCAGGACCTCTCAGAGGACAAAGCCTTCATGGAGGTGCAGTGGAAAACAGCAGAACTACCTCCACTTCCACGGGGCAGGCTGATGACCAGTCTGTCCTGAGAGGCAGAAGATGCTGTGGATGCTTGATCCCTTTCCAGCACCACATCTGGGCATGAAGGTGTTAAATCAGCACCCATTCCTCATGCTGTGACTAAAACTCTCTCTGTCAGAATATTCCTTCCATACTTTCGCATGAAAAATCTTGACTGCTTCTGTAGCATTCAAGGCATCTTGTGGCTTGTGTTCTGGGGGCCAGTGTTGAGATTTTGGTAGACAAGGGCCTGCAGGGCTGCCCTTGGGAAAGGAGACCAGGGGATGCCCCATGCTGTGCTGAGGCAGCTTTAAGAGACCCCCCCACAGGACAAAACAGAACCCATCAGACAAGTTTGTTGTGACCCAGGAAAAACACATTTAAGAATCGGCAAAATATGAGAAAAAGAGGATGAGGAAAAACAAAGAGAAGAAGAAAAGAGGAAGAGGAGAAGAGAATCAGAGAGATACAACAGAGGCAGCAGGAAGATGAGATGGCAGAGTGGATGTCCCTGAAGGATGGCAGCCCATAAGAGTCCCAGAGGAAATGAGATAGAAGGAAGGAGTATTGAACAGAAACCTCCACATGCAGACAACAACTTGCATCCTGCATCACTTTTTGTCTGGCTGAAGGCACTACTAAATGCAACCTGTGGTGACAGCAAGGCAGGGAGTAGTGGTGTCTGAAGGGAAGCTGAGCCTGGGAAAGGAGGAGTGTGTTTTGCCCAAGTGTTCTAAAGTTTGTGTCTTTTCTATTTGTTCCCCGTACCCAAATCAGCAACTAAATATTTCTATTAATTGGCAATAAATTAAGTTCATTTCCCCATGCTGAGTCTCTCATGCCTCTGACAGTAATTGGTAATTTATTTTCCTGTCTCCATCTCAATTTACAAGCTTTACAGCTCCTGTATTTTCAATCCTCTCCCCTATCCAAATTCAAGAGCAAACTAACTACTGGTTGGATGCGGGCTGGTAGGGGGTTGCAAGCCACCACAGCTATTTAACCAGCCAGAGGATAGTTAAAGGCCAAGTAAGACAATGAAAAATGCCAGCTCAGAGGGCTAGACGGGATTTATGAGATTGCCATCTAGCACTGGCAGACCCACAGCCCTACAGAGGGGCTGAATTGAGAGACCAATCTGGTGCATTTTCCCAGGATTTGAAGAGGTCACATGAGCTGGAAGTATTCAAGCTCATAGATTCCCAGGTTTAAAGCTAAAGTGTGAGAATACACAGGAGAGACGGTAAAGCTCCATCAAGTAGTTCATGAAGTTCCAAGATATGTGTGGGAAACAAACTACTTATCTCCTTCCTGTAATCAGATAAACATAAGACAGATAAAAAGAGCATGAAACTTGTCCTAAGAGCTAAGCTAAGGGCTAAGGGCTGGAACAAAATGAACTATTAGGTTCTTCACATCCCCTAACAGAGCCAGGAAAGTCAGCCAGCTGTGGAAAACATCACACTGCCTAATAAGGTAAGATTGCAACTACTTTCTCTCCTTAAAGAATCACAAAATAAGCTGAGTTGGAAGAGACCCACAAGGATCACGGAGTCCAACTCCTAGCCCTCCACAGAACCATCCCCAAGAGTCACACCATGTGCCTGAAAATGTTGTCCAAATGTTTCTTGAACTCTGTCAGGCTCGGTGTTGTGAAGTTAATCCTAAGGCAGTTATCTTTGTAAAAGGTAGATAGTACCAGGCACAGACAATAAAGTTATCTTCAATTTATCTATTTTTTGACACAAAGACCAAATAAATACGTAATTTGGGACTAGAAAAGTCATGATTCTCTGCTTATTATTTTATCGAATTATCTAATTCAGCAGCCAGAAGTCCAAGTCAAACAGTCAATGAATATCCTAAAACAGTGTCTACAACTCATAGGCTGTGCTTTCCACACATGTAGGATGCATTTGGTCTACTTTCCATATTTCTACAGGCTATGCTCATAACCTGTGAACTTGCAGTGGGGCCCCAGATTAATTTTGCATGCTGCAAATTCATTTTATGACGTGCATACAGGGTGTGATGCCGTGAACTTATTGTTCCTTCTTTGAAGCTGATTTATCCTCACATTGCACGTCCATCTTGCTCAGGACAAGTCAGAACTAAATAAACTAGCACAAATCATCAGCGTGCAGTAGGAAACAGAGATCTAGATGTCTCAGCCACTTGGCATGTGCTGCATGGCATACACATACATATTTTAGCCAAAATAGGTCAGACTGGGAAACTTCAGATATCTGAGGAGTAGATCAAATTATCAACTCTGCTGTTTCTGGAATAAACACTGCTTTTTCTGTCTAGGACTGCATTGTGCTCTATAAGCACACAGATCACATAACATTGATTCATGTAATAAACACTGTGAGATAATGACTTCATAAGTTTTAAAACACAGAGACCTGTGTTTGAATTGTGGGATCTGTATTTTTTATGCTGTAAGCACCTCAGGATTCCTACTTGCAGCAACATTTTATGTAGTACTCAGTGTCCCATTCTTGGTCTTATTAGGAAAATAAGAGGTGTCTGCTTTTGTACAATAGAAGCCTGAGTAATAGATGAGTGTTGTGGGTATATTTGGGGCCTCCTTTCATCACTTGATTGCAGTAATGCTTTTTGCTTTACTAATATTTTTTCATCCAAACTTATTTGTAATACAAGACCTTCAAGTATCACAAAAAATCTGAGGGCATTAGTTTCCAGAGGAAATATGATGTTAGAACTGTAAAGCCATCATATAAGCAGTATATTTCTATTGTAGCTACTGATGATCTGAAAGTTAGAATAGAAAAAGCTATTTGTGCAGAAAAGGCTGTCCAAATCAATTGAATTTATTGTGAGCACAAAATAAAATCAAAATAATGAAAAGCAGCATTTGGTGATGGAGAAAGCCTACTGCTTATTAATCTATCCTCATGTATATAATTCCCAAAGATGCTGGTCAGAAGCTAACCCACTGTACTTATAACTTAACACTGAAATAAGTGATTTTATCTTATGAATATTCATATTCTCTTTCTAATATGAAAAGTAGCAGCCAGTATCTTGTGCTTTAATAAGCAGGTGCCAACTTTTCTTACTCTTTTACATGGATGAACAAGTGTCTTTAGTGCAGCTTGAGGTTAGCAGTATTGCTCCTCATGGATGCTTCTCACCTGCCTCACCTCCTCACCTCATTTTATTTGAGCATATTTCTACTAGGGAATGCCAAAAAGCCAGCAAATATTAGAAGTGTCTTTTGTCTGAGATTACTTCCTGTGCTAAATCTAGGAGCACCCTGTGGCTGGCTGACCAGATAACTGAAATACATAGGTGCCTATTGATTCCGTTAAAAAGATTAGACATTTCAGACTTACAGCTCTCTCTATTTTGCCAGAACAAATGCCATCCTCTGTTCAGCTCTTCCTCAGAAAGGAAAATCTGGCCAGTTATAGTTAGCATGAGCCAAGCAATCAGCATGCCAGGTCTGCAGCTGAAAATCTGGAATTATCTTATAAAAGAAGCAGCAGGA
>NW_005054322.1:7413758-7423217 GCF_000277835.1 Geospiza fortis
AAATGCCAAGTAGAAAATGCTCTTCAGTCATTGCAGCATATTCCCAGGCCCGCTGCTGTCTACACATATCTAACAAACTTAGCTTCAGACCTAACGAAATAAATGTCCAGACAAACAAATCTCCACATCCAATTCACAGGGATTTCTTTTCTTCCAGGTGGAGTGCAAAAAGAGTAACAAGGAGCAGCTTCATGAATGGCTCCAAGAAAAGAGACCCTGATCATCAGCAACTTGAGAAAGGGACTGGAGACAATTCCAGTGAGACCTCTGTCTGTGGATCATTAAGTGACCTTGCAAATTAAGGCAGCATTTCTAAAACAGCAGCTTTCAATCTGTGCAGAGACTGGTTCTCAAATACGCCTACAATTTAGCTCTGTCAGAATTCCTGTCTTAGTAGTCTAAGTGAGAGACCACCATGGCATGAATTGCAGAAATTGTAAGAAATATCTGCTCAGTAAAGAAAATTTGCTTAATCTTCAGCATGTGTGAAAATGTGGAAAAAGCCCAAACAGATAACACCATAGCTATATTTTCCTTTCCAAATTGCATCAGTGGGTACAGTACAACCTCAAAACCTGTTTCCATGCTTCCTTCTAAAGTTACCAACCAGTTTTGCCTATCTTTATTAGCTACTTTTCTTAGTCAATTGCACTCACTTACTTTCCCAGACTGAGTAACAGCCAGCTAAGTTTTATGTTTACTCTTCTCTCTTTCTAACATTCTTGTGTCTACAAAAGATGGCTAGATCAGATACTGCAGAGCAGCTGTTTTCATCAGGGGTTTTTTTGTTTGTCAGCAGAGCTTAAATCTTTTTCCAGTGAAGCTGTAGATGGCATATTCATACAACATATTTTGCTTCTAAGTGATATTTATTAAAGAGCTGAATGATTGTAGAAGTCCCAACCAGTTGTAGTTTGGTAATGATTATACTTGGCATTTGAAAAGGAATTAGTAGAAAAGAGTACATTCATTTCCAAACATGACTTCCTGGGAAACCAGAGCTCTCAAAGGTACTAGCTGTTTGTAAACATATTAGCATTTAGCTTGGATGCCTGGAATCTACAGGATAAACTAATATGCCCAGGGATGCTCCTTTACTTCTTTGGGTTGTTTGTTGTTTGGTTGTTTTTTTCCAAGAAATACCTGCACTTCACCACACAAATCTGCACAGAAGCATGCTCTGAGGGACCAGACCCTACCATTAGGATTTGGTAAAGGAAGCCAGTAACGAAATGTCTCTGCCTGACTTTGGAGAATAAATATACTGAGGCCTGAGAACTCTGCAAACTGCTGCTCCTCTCTGTGGACAGTATTGGGAGTGTCATCCACAGAAATAGATCCTCAATGTGTGCAGATATCTCATCTCTAGAACATAAACTGGCCTAATGGCATCCAGTCTAAACTTTACCCTTCACCCCCACAGGTTTAAATTCCACATGCATTTGGCTGATGTGAACTCACAGCAATTAAATGATTTATGTGTCCCCCAGCTTGGCCTCCTTTTGAAACTCCAGGGTGTCAGAAGATGAGTGAACCCACCATGAGGCTGGGAGACATGAAAGCATCAAATTCAGGAGTCATCTGGCTCTTCAGTGACTGTGCACTATCAGCCAAAGGCTGCAAACAAAGGAGGGAGGCCTGAAGCTGCCATTTGACTGCACAGAAAAGCACCCATATGAAGAAAGGTGTGCAGTCATCCTTTGTTCAAATAAATCAGCTGACAATGCTAGAAATGGCACTCTGCTACACCTCACACAGGGTGACCACGTGGTGACTGACAAAGTCCATTGTGTAGGTCCACAGGAGGTGTAAAACATCCCACACACACCATACATTCATCTTACCACAATGAAACAATGTCCCAATAATTAATAAAGACCCTGGATCACTCCCAGAGTGAAAAACAACAGAAAGTAAAAATTCAATTTGCTTGAAATGTGTTACTCAGTATTTTCTTTGTAGGTTCCACTTATAAAATAATTTAATTTAAGGGTAGGCCTACTTTGATTTGAGTGATTGGTAACTGCTTTCAAAACGTTATTGGACTCTTTTATATGAAACATTCATGGACCAGAAATGTAGATCCATCTCTTATCTGTCAGTTTATAGGGTCATTTTTGTTTCACCTCATTTTCTCCATCCCTCAGGTCCAGAAGATTTTTATCTAATCACCCAAAGTGGCCTGCCTTCAATGGGACTTCTCTTCCTTCTGCCACACAGCTGTTGGTCTTCAGCACCCTTAGGAGAATGAGTTTTGTTTGTATGAAAGAAGGATTTAATCCAGGGTTCCAGCTCCCTGGTGTCTTTCCTGACCAGCAATCTGCAGGCTGTGAAGTGGGTTAAGAGCTGCCACCACTTGTTTGAAATTAGGGCTCATGTCTAACTCTTTGACTGCATCACAGGTTCAAGCACTATGTCTAGTACACACAAAACTCACTTCTGCAGCTGGGTAATTAGTAAAGGCTCTCTTGACAGAACTTAATGTCTCTGACAGATCTACTTCTTTGGCTGTGGGCTTAAAAGTTGTTAGATAAGGATAGGAAAAGAAAAGGAAAAAGAGGAGTCTGTGTAATTCCTGTTTTCCTAAGAAACCAGAACTTTCTATGCTATGTCACACATAGATAGATAGATAGATAGATAGACCAAGTCCAGATTGAGATGGAAATTCTTTTTCTGTCTTCAAAGACATTTTTGCTCCCAAAAGTTCCACTCCTAGAGAGTATCATATTAAGCAGAAAAATCTAATGGACAGCTGAAGAACTCTTCTGTTGACAGTCTCATCAAATCTGGTATATTCATACCACATATTTTACTTCTAAGTGATTTTTATTAAAAAGCCGAATGATTGTAGAAATCCCAACCAGTTGTAGTTCGGGAATGATTATACTTGATTTTGAAAAGAAATTAGTAGAAGAGGGTAGAACTAGACCTGTTTTAGCAATCTATGCAGTTTTGTGCATATATATAAATATACAAATATTTTCTAATAGTCAGTTGTGCATATATAGCTACAATCAGTGCTGGCTAAATAAAAATAAGATAACACTTTTCACAGACTGCTAAATTTTATCACCTCACAGAGGGATTTTTTTTTAAAAATTCTTGGGGAATATCCTTTGCAAATGTAAATAGCAGTGCATATTTCTTTCAATGGCCCACTGCATGCAATCTATTCCTCCAATAATCTTCCCCTCACTAGTATTCACTCATTTTCTTTCCATATCATGCATGTAATGGGCCTCCTTAAGGTAGGATGTAATCCCACACTTGAAAGCAGTATTAAGGAATGTATCTGCTGCAATACGCATACAAAAACTAGACAACCCTCTTGATCTCACAATTCAGTTTGCTACTCAGCACTCTCAGGTTTTGCACATAATTTTCATGAGTAAAACCAGACTGATTAGAAAACCAAATTATTTTCCACCCACGTGATGTGGGGGGAAAAGATATAAAATGGCAAAGGTTTTAGGAGTAGTACTGACTCAAATCTATTTTTTAAATTCACTTTTTCTTTTTTTCTTTTTTTCTTCTACTTTTGGAACAATGTAACATTTATTTATGACAGATATAAATTTTAAGAAGATATATTGGTGGATCATATCTTTTCCACCCCAAGGCAAGAGTCATGTATTCATAATACATTTTTCATGACTTACTGTGATCCTCCTGAATAACAGATGGAAAAAAAACATGACTGCAGTGTATTATGAAAATATTTTCTATCCAAGGAGATTGTCAAAGAGGACTCTGAAAAGATAAGACACATAAATTTTAAGTCTCCTAGGACAACATGCTAATCCAAGTAGATAACATTCAGTGTAAAATAATCTCCAGTAATATATAGCCATTTAGAAAGTTGTTTCAAGTAAAGCTTTTGAAGTTAAGTTTCAGAAAGCTTTTGAAAAATTCCTGTTTCATAAATCATTTTGATAGGTGCTGTCTTGTTTTCCTTAGTTGTCTGTAAATACTAATATTGAAATATCATGATTTCTCAAGGGTGAACAATTCCAGGTTCCAATAGTTTCTTGAAACTACATAAAATTACTAATGATGTCCCATTACCTGCCCAAAACTGTGGCTTCCTGATCTCACCTCTCACAAGTACCTGTGTCATCAAGCACACAGGGCTGGATCTGATAATGTGTATATAGGCTTATTCAAGCCTAGTCTGCTGAAATCTCAGTGAGGGAAACCAAACATTTCAAACTATATGTGCATGACTAATTGGTCTGATCTGCTAGCATGAAGAGAGCTGAACAGCTTGCAAACTTCCTAGCACAAGGACTTCTCTTTGTAGAGCAAAGCACTGCACCCTTCAGAGCAACACTAGAAGTAGCAATCATATGTACACACTTTCTGAAAAAAACAGGTTTTGACTTTGTTTCTAATACAGAATATTTAAATGATAGATAAGACTTGTCTTAATGGTTTTGTGGGATATTAGGAGAATCAACCTTTAAACCCTGTGGAAGGTAGCTTTGTAAATCAAATATTTTTGTGGTGAGTTTTCTGCTTTGTGTCTTTGTATTTTTCACATATGACTTTAATATAAATATGTAATGGATAACTAAACTTACTATGGATATGGTTTAATTCTGCTAAATCCTTTAATAAACTTAGACAGCTTTAGAACCATGTGGTATTAAAAGTAAAACCGGATGGTGTTTTTTTGTAATTGTTTTACTGTGCCTTTATTTTTCACTTGGTATAATTCTTACTGAGTGTAGTAAGATCATGACTGAGATCCAAAATGGTGTTTTGAAAATAAAATAAAGCAGTTCATACACACTCACTCACACACACAGAGAAACACATATATGAAATAGGAATATATAGGTACATATGCAAGTATATAGCCCAGCAAATTTTTACAATTATTACAAATTTCTTCTTTACAGATGCACTATGTCCACGTGAAATATTTACAAAATTATAATTTTGAACACAGTTTGCAATGTGTGTTGAGTGTATTTTAGCCATCCACACATAATATCCACCCAAGTATTTGCAGATGTTACTTAACTTTGCCAAGGAGTTTCAACACTCTGGATGAGGTCTTGAACTCAGATTTGGCTGATGCAATGTAACCTACAATATTTCTTCCCCAATGTGGGAAGGGAATCTAAATGAGGTATGGTTGCCCTGCTCAGTTGATTCCTTCACATTCACTTCTTGCCTTTTGGAATTTCCCGTGACCAAAAATTATCCTCTGAGCACCAAAGAAGGACTCAGGAGAAGATTTTCAGAAGTGACTGCAAGTAAACAGAGCTAAATACAACATATAATCCCAGCTTATTCTCACACAGGATAAATACATCAAAAGGATCAAGGTAAACAGGAAGAAACCACAATCTTTTTGTCTAATTCATGTTACTAAAATCTATTCCTTGGAAATGATCTAATTCTGTGCCTTCCAAACACAAAGTTCTAAAGAAAAAATCACTAATCTTTTGAGTGATAGCACTTCTTATTTACTTTCAGTTTTTCTTATTATGCTTTGCAACCCAATATAATAAAGGAAAATTTGATAGAATATACATAGCTAAGTAAAAACATAGTCAAGTCAAAGAACAATGAACACGAGAACACCATTTCATAAGTGTTTCCCAGTGCTGATTTTTAGACCATTGAAAAGATATGTCAGCATTAGTCCACTGCTAGTAATGGACAATTTTATTCCCTGGAGTTTTTCCTCATCCCCACTGTTCCCATTTCAGGAAAAAAAAAATCTCCATAGTGTGGTACTAACAATGTTTTCTCCCTTTGCATAATTTGAAACAGAAAATTCTATATGGCAAAAAAATTCCTTTTGTGCCACTAAGCTGACAGAGAATGCAGTTTTACAGATCATCAATTTCCACTCACCTATTTTCATATTTACTTTGGTATAGGAGTCCTTGGAAGAGGATCTTATGACTTCTCTGAAAAGTCAACATCACTTATCACCTTTTACAAGTAATCCTTCCAGCCTTTGACAAAATCAGGATTTGGGAACAGTCAGATGATTATAAAGATACACCTGTAAAATAAATGCAAGTCTTTGGAGTTACCTTTGTGAATTTATACATATCTATATATATGCTAAGAGAATCCCACACACAAGTGTGCACCACTGATGGGAGTTTAATTTTCTAATAAGATTTATTTTTGCCTTCTAATTCCTATTATATGATAACTTTAAAACATTAGGTACTCTGCCTTCAATGGCACTGTAACCTTTGTGCTCTCTCCAAAAGTGAATTGGTTTCTAAGATTTTAATTTAATTAATTGGCACTCATGCTCCAAATGCTGTGAGTTACTGTATTATTTCAAAGCAGAAAATGTCATTTACCCTACAAAATTATGTTTGAGGGAGAGCAAAATGTGACAATTCAATAGATAATTGGATGTTAGATCCTGTCAGAGATCAGTTATTTCAAGAGTAGCAGAAATATGTCTTTTCTGAGGAATTTCTGCATTACTTCCATTGACCAGTTTTCCACTTTCATGTTAGACAGCTGCAATTGCTAAACCATCAAAGCAAAAATAGTAAAAAATTGAATGAAGCCAAAAAAGACACACTAGGGAGGACAGTTTACTTTTACACAGATTCTACTGAATTGCCTTTTTGAACTTTCTATCCATTAAAAACTTCAGGGTTTTAAAAACTTTTAAAATAGCTGCAGTTAAAAATGCTAGTGATTACTGTAAATTACTGCTTCATTTCTTATGCTGATTGTTGAATATGAATCAGCAAAGAAGGGAAACCCTGTCCTGGGCTGCATTAGGCACAGCACAGCCAGCAGGTGGAGGGAGGAGATCCTGGCCCTCTGCTTGACACTGGTGAGGCCACACTGCTGTGTCCAGTGTTGGGATTCTTAAAACGAGAGACACAGACATAGTGGAAAGAGCCCAATGAAGGGCCATGAAGATGATGCAGGGACTGAAGCACCTCTCCAGTGAGGAAATACTAAGAGAGATAGGACAGGTCAGGTGTCTGAAAAGAAGGCTGAGTGGGAGTTTTGTATATATATCAAAGTACATCAATGTACACACTCTTTTTAGGACTTAAATTCAATAATAGCTTCATGCCACTTACGCATGTTAAAGGGCCCATAATTCATGTGCTCCACCTAATCTCAATTTTTTGGTACATGAGAAAAATCAACCTGCAGAAACATGACTCAGCATGACACATTTTGAAGAATCGGATGAGTTGGGAGGTGTACAGGAAGGGACGATCAGAGTGTTTCTGAAGAGGATGATCTAAACAAACCGCACACTTAATGATGCTCTACTCTATGGTGAGAGTGTCCAGGTCAGGATTCCTCAGTACAGGAAAGCTACTTACAGTGGCTTACTCCACCCTGTCAGTAGCACAGGTAACCACAGAGCATGCTGGACAGCAAACTCTCTCTACTCCTTGAACAGCTCACCAGGTTTGGCTCTCCTCATCTGGCAGCTGAAGAATCTCCTCCATTAAGCTACAAAGGACAGAGAAAGAAAAGGAAGTGCCAGGCACTCTTATGTGTCCCAGCAACAGCATGTGCTCACCTGAAAAAATGTCTCCAGAGTGTAAAAAATACACAGTGTGAATATTAGCACTGCCTGTGCAGAAGATAACAGTCAGAAATGGTCTTGTCCACATGTTGGAAAGACACCATAAATCCTCCTGTGCTGGTGTGTCCAGGTCAACAGGTGCTGTGTCAATACAGTCTGGACCACAGGTCTGCCATGTTTTATATCAGAGCATCAGCCACTCTTCTGTTTTATTGATACTACCATTCTTTTGATAAAAATTGCCAATCCTTTTCCTCAGAAAAAAATCTCAAATCATGTCATATTAAAGCAGATGTCATTGGCCAAACAAAATAAATTTTTAAACCCAGATTGTTTTCTTTTAGCATAAAAGGGGAATTTTTTTGTGTTTTTCTGTTTATTTTGGTGGGGGGTGGGGGGAGGAGGGCTGCTGTTGGGGTGTTACATTTCCAATTCATCTGAAACGAATTTCAACTTCCCCTCCAATTTTTTTGGTTAAAGCAGCAAATTTACAGCCTTTAGGGACCAAAAAAACAAAAAAATTCCTGTTGTTTTCTAGAAGCACAGATCAAATTCTCTGATTCTCTGAAGTAATTTTCAAGTACTGCAGGTGTAAAAGGTTGTTGTAGCTAAAGCAAACATAGTAAAAAAATTTGCATTTTTTACAGAGAAACAAATCTATTATTTATGCTAAGGAGAACAGTCAAAGTGGCTTATCTGTAAAACCTGAATATGACTATCTTGAACACAGGGACTTACAGGTTACAGGAAAATATATTTTTACTTTTTTAGACTCACATATATGAACACAAGAGCAGAAAGAGACTCTAGCTCTGTCAAGTCTCATTTCTCAGGTAACAAGCAGATTAAATCTGCTCTATTTTTGTAGACTTTCCCTTCACACCAATCACCCCAATTTCCTGTCAATTGTGCCACGACTACTTTGACTCACACTGGTTATATGTTCTTGCTACACCCATCCCCTGAGACACCTTTGGTGTAATTTTTAATATCAGCATTTTGGCTGTTTGTATGTTGGAAGTCTGTGTGGTTTCCTTTGTATTCCTGAAGAGGGTCTGAGGGTTGTTTCTGTTCCTTCTGTAATTACATACACCTTTGTGTGTTTATGTTAAAGAAGTTCGGGTCCAAAAAGGACTTGGACAGTTTCAAATGTTTTTTCTTCCTAAAGGAGTTCATCTCACAATCTCTGCATGGGGGAATAAGAAGGACAGAACTTTTACAAATACCCATTTCATTATAGCAACAGATACTCCTAGGAAATATTTTCTACAAAGCATGACTCTCAATAGCAAATGTCATATATATTTTCCAAGATACACTTTCAGAGAAAAGACTATGAAAGCATAAGCCTACGTATTTAATTAACCTGTACTTATGATTTGTTATAGACATGGCCGGATGTTTTATGATCAGGAATGTTGCCTCCTCTAACATTTCTGACAGCCTTTGGATAACAAAAAGCACAACATCTTCTGCAATTTCCTGACTATCTTGTTGAATAAAGCAGGTAATTAAAATAATAAAAACGTATCATTTAATCCTTCCAAGAACAGATTATTTTTGTATTCTAATTAGCTCCAGGAAGTTTCCTTCTCATTGTGCTGAGCAAGGCACATGTTTCAGGAGAGTAGTTCTAACTCAGAAATCTGTTTTGCTGTCATTAAAGCTACAAAATAAATGGCTATCATGTTTAGTAGTTCTCAGCATTTGGGATTCACCTCTCAGCCCTCATTGACAAAGTGGCATATTTGAGCCTTTTCCCTGTCTTGACTTCTTACCTTATAAGCTTTCCTTTGTAGGTACTACTTCTCACTTTGTATATGGCAAACTACCAGATTCAGTCCTAAAGGAAAACCACGTGGCCCACACTGTGGTTCATTGGAAGTTCCTCTTGGCAGCTCTTCTGATGTAAGCAG
>NW_005054322.1:7423277-7431982 GCF_000277835.1 Geospiza fortis
CAGCTGCTTGCAGAACTGAGAGACAAACCAAACCAAGGAAACTGATTCAATTACTCCAGGGTGAAAACAGCCTTGGGGAGCGGAGTTTAAGATAGTTTTTGCTCAGAATTAGTTGACCAATACATGTGTGATCACTTAGAAAATCATGTGAGACCATAAATTTCTCTGGTGGCACAAATGAGGAGATGATACAGAGACTGAAACAAGCTTTGGGGAAGGGGAGGTAGATAGGAACAGCTTAGAGCACCTTTGCTGCCAGGAGAAGAATCCCCCAGAAACCTCACAAATATAAAAATTTTCAAATCTTGCTTTTTAACACCCTCCATTTTGTGACTGCAAGAGTAAGGGCCTCTGGTTACAACACTGCTTACAGAGTGAGTGTTTAATACATCAGCAGCTTGGCAGGATTCTTTGTGGTTCTCTTTCTTTGAGGGACCATCTGGCTCCATCAACTGCTACCCAGTATAATGAAATATTAGCCTCATCCAAATCATGTGAGCTTCAGATATGTGTCATGAAAAGAGTCCAACACTTGGGACTGTTTGGTTGGATTATTTTCTCTTTTTCCCCTCTGTGCATATTTATTTCATTAGATTTATCTCTGTTCTATTTTCTTTCTCTTCATGACTGCAGGCTTTTTTTAAATTCCAGATGAAGTGTCATCAGATAATATTTAGAAAAGAGCCTTTTGATTTCTTAGCATTTGTTCTATATATAACTTGCTGTATATGTGGAATTGAAGTAGACACTAGCAAGAACTCTAGCAGGCAAACATGTATTGCCAAGGAAATAGATACAGCATGACTGAATCCTCAGTCTTCTGAATCTCTCATTTGTATTACTTTTTCATCTGAGCTTACAATTGTTGGAAGAAGCATCTGAAACTGACATATTTCACCTAGTGGCTCCGTTTCTGCACGTTTATAGTAGGCTGATCAGTGCCAGACATCTTAACATCAGCAAATGCTGTCAATAAAAAACTGATCTATTTTTGGCAAATTACCTCTGCTTTTTAAATAGCTGAAAGTCAGTCACAGTCTGCCCTACACTGAACTTTGTGATTCAGATTTATTCCTAGACTAAAGATAATGCAATATCCATAGAGCATTGTTTGCTCGACATCGTATACATCAAACCAGGATTTTTAAATTGCTATCCCACTATGATTTTCTGAAACCTATCTTGCTTTTGTATTTGCAAGGCTTGAACATACCCCAAGTTTCTCAATTTTCTCATTTAAAAAAAAAGGTTTCCTCCTCTAAAAACTGTGTTTGCGTAGCCCATAATGTTAAAAAAAATAATGTAATCAAAGGTAAGCCAGACCAGTTAATTCTTATCTCACTTCAAAAAAGAAAGGACAGCTTCCACTTGAGTGCACATTCCAAAGTAGAGAAGCTTGAGCAAGCATGGCAGAAGTCCAAAGTGGTTGAATGGGCAATTCCTGATGGCGCTCATATACAAAAGGAAAGACCACAGGAGCTGGTCATACCCAGCAGAAATGTAGAAGCATTTCCCAAGTGTGGAAGAAGGGGATTAGGAGAGTCAAAATACAGCTGGAGTTAAAACTAGACAGGGAGGTCTAGGAGGGCAAGGAAGTTCTTCTGTGGGTACATCAGCAGTAGAACGAAGGTTCGGGAAAATCTGGTCATTTGGGCACAGGACCTAGTGAGTGACAACAGCCATTGAGAAAATCTGTTTTCACTGGCATCCCAGTTCTCCAAGGCTACTAGCAGAATCTGTTAGACAGAAGCAGTACTCACAGGAGAGGAAGACACTCAAGGATGCTGCAGCAGCTGGCCATGTCACTACAGAGATTCACTCTTCTCACTTCTGAAAGGTCGTGGTGATCAAGGGAGTTTTCACATTATTGGAAAAATGAAAGTGTGATGCTACTGTTGAGGAAGAGGAAGAAAATCTGGGAAATTACAGGCGTCACTATCTCAGGGTCATGGGAAACTTATGTGGCAAATCCTCCTCAAAGTCATTTTCAGATACACGATTAAGAAGAAGGTGACTGGGTACAGGGAGCAAGTCATACTTGATCAACCCAATTGCTTACTGTAATTCAATGGCTAGCTCCACAGACAATGGGACAGCAGTGGATGCTGTATATCCTGATTTTAGCATGGCATTCAGTGAGGTCCATGGTAATTTTGTAGGCAAAAAATGTGTGACACAAATGGAATAAGTGGATGATAAGGACAGCTGTCATGATATGGAATGAACTGAAAATTCATCTTTATTTTCAATTTTCAATTCATATTATTTTCAAATTGGTAACATAGAAGTTATTAGAAGAGTCAATATACAGTAAGAATTAAAGTACAAAGAAAACCATGTTTCCAAATGAATATACAGATACTCCCAAAGAAGATTAAGCATTCCTTTATGTTTAGATAAATCCTGTATAAATTAGAAGAGGCAGCCAAGCTTCCAAATATAAAAATACTCAAGGAAGAGTTTGAAAGAAAAACATCCCCAAGAGAAGAGGGGAGGATCAGAAGAAATGTAGGCTGCCCATTTTGCAAGCAGAGAAATCTTTGTTCCAAATTACTTAAGTCAAACTAGTTTTCCATATTATATCTTCACATCCTGGACCCCCCTTTTCAGCCCTTATTCTCATTTTATGGATTAGTTCAACATTATTAGCATCAGCAGAATGTTTGTTGGGGCAGAGCTAAGACCTTTGTACAACTGCATGTCAGTCTTGTCATAGAGTGCAGATTTCCCTGCATCCATTTCTCAAGGCATTAAAGTTTCTGTAAGTAATTGTATTACACCACCACAAATGGAAGTTATGACAGTGTTTTAATTCATTTATTTCAGCCTCTCCATAACTTCATGATTCTGACTTCACTCCTTCAGTGGTGAACACTTCTGGGATTAACACTTGCTTTTATTTAACTCTCTGTCAGTGACTAAAGAAACTACAAATGGATGTATCAACATGAAGTATTTTATATTACATTGAATTGACATTATGCTCTATCATTGATGCTTTTCATTCAGTAAGTCCAATGCAAGTCAACAGCTCATTGACTCTGGTTTCAGTGAAAAGAAAGTCAAAGAAATATAAATCCAACTTTAAAAAAAACCAAAAAAATCACTATTTAAATCAGACTTCTTCTTGGATTGCTCTCTTGCTTCTCACTTAAATTTTTTAGGGTTTCTTTTCCTTTTGCAATTGGCTGAGAAAAAGAGGAGGTGAGCAAGTGAAAGAGATCTAAACTGGAGAAGGTGGACAAGTTAAAGTGGTTAAATGAAACCACTTTAAAGAGAAGGAAGAGGAACATTTGAAGAGGAACACTTAAAGAGAAACATTTCTTTGAACCACTGATCTGCTTTGGATGCTCTTTTTTCAGCCCAGATCAGAAAAGCTACACTGAAAGGTGGCAGAGTGCAGAACTGCATTCATTTCACAACATTAAAAAGTATTGCTGAAGTAAACAGTTCACATTTTTTATTTAAGACACACAACACTTTTCAATATCTGTTAATAAACATTTATCTCTTCCAGCTACCACAGAAATAAGGTCCAAAACAGAATAATCCAAAATTTGCCAGAAGGATCACGAGTCTAAATAGCTTAAAAACATCTAGCTTTATTTTACAGTCTGCTATATATGGCTACAGTCCTGGGTTACCTTTCAAAACAGGACACCAGGAGGAAACCCTGAAAATCTATTCCAAATCTGAGAAATTATGCTTGAGGGGAAATTTCCCCTTTGGCAAAGTTAGGGGTTGGATGACTTAGAGGTGTGTTTCCACCTTTAAGTCATCCAACCCCTAACTTTGCCAAAGGGGAATCTTCTGTTTAAGACCTTAAAAAGTACATATATGTTTTATAAATTCTTGTAACTCCTACAAATGTCCCAAAGTATACCAGCACATCATTTGCATTTATCCAAAAGAATCAGCTGTGCCTCATGTTGCAAAAACTTACATCAGAAGTTATATTAACAGAGCCTTGAACTTGGTGAACAGTATTCATAACTCCTGAATAAAGTCCAGGGGAGACACTATGAGAGACAAGCCAGCATCTCCTGTTCCCTCTTATCCTCATGGGAGAAGTGGAACAAGCAGAAGAGAATGAAACCTGCTGACACATGAGGACCCTGGTACACAGTCAAGTCACAAAGGAAAGGATTCACAAAATCAGGGACAATCCTTCTATTCAGTCCCAGATTTTGTCCACTGATTCCCTCACCATGGAGGAGTGCTTCTAACACTGACACTAACAGGTGGTACAATAACAGAAAGACATAAAACTTCCCCACAGTGACCTAATTAGTGGAAAAGGTATTAGGGTTTGATTTGTTCTGTATTAATTCAGCTTTTCTCCTGGTTTCTGAGTAGGTGGGTACCTTTCCACATTTAGATTAAACATTTTGGTAAAGGAAGTTTTGAGTGAAGCTTCATAGCAAGTTGGAACCAAATGAAAACCTACTTTTTCCCCCTGTTGCAAAATGACTGATAAAAGATTTTTCTCTTTTCCCAGAAAAAAAGCACTCCAGACAATAATAAAACTTTCATTTGACAACTTAAATGAACTCTAATCTTGTTCTAGAGTCTGCACATTGGAGATTGAGAAAGGAATATTTTTTGATGAGTCACTTCACAGAATTGGGTGTTTCCCACACTGCTGAGTCATACATCCTTTTATTTAATTTTTTCACTTGGTCTGTCTTCTGTCGACTGTCATATTTGTCTTGTGACTAAATCCCAGGAGATCCAGCAGCCCAGTGAGGGATATGACAACAAATCTCATTGTGGTTACTTATGTCCTAGCCTCTTCTAAGCTTAACTTTTGAATTGTTTATTCATTTGAGAAGGATTTGTATATCTGCATTAGCATCATCTGTCAATACTGATTAGAGTACTAGTATCACATCTTGGAATTGCCTCTTTCCGAAGAAAATTATCCTTGACCACATCTGGTTTTAGCAATCAGATGTTTAGTCAGATTCAAGCCTTTAGTATCTACTTTAGGGAGAACCATATCCTGCTCTCAGTCCCTTTTAATTCTCCACAGATGAAGATTTTGTCAAAGATGGTATCAATATCAGGGATGATATTTGCCTCTCGCTACTTGACCAAGGGGATTCTTCCCACATAGGCTACTGCAGCACACATCCTCCTTTACTCCCTAGTGATTGTCCCTGTCTAGTGAGGGCTGCAATTGTAAAGACTGGTTTGCAGAGAGTTTGCAGCCAGGGTAGTAAAACTCAGAATGTTCCCTGGGGCATAGAAGGAAAACTGGGAATTACAACATTATGGCAACATCTATCAGCACTAAGTGAGGAGACAAGCACTTGTATGTCTTCTTATTTCTGGAATCAATCCCACTCAAATTTCACTATATAAGACAGGCTTAGCTGGACTTTGCCCTCATTAGTGCTTGAATGGACAATGACAAAAAATTCCTCCCTTCCAAGAGACCAAACTGTAGCTAGGACAAAGCATCTAATCTGAAACACTATGAAATAATTGGTAAGTTGGTTGCGGTATTTCAACTATAAGCTTTGTAATTTTTCTCAGATCTTATAGCCCAAAGCATATTATATGCATCTCATTTTACTCTTAATGCAGAAGTTGGAAACAGACTAAAGTTATGGATATCTGGAAATAAGCATAAATATTTGCTTCAGGCTTTTTCACTTATAATGGCATTTTTCACCTTTCCATGCTTTACAGGCTTTTACTCGCCTGCAGAGTTCTTTCTGGCAATTTCGTTTGGGTTTTTTGAGTCATACAGAGTAATTTATTTATGGAAAAAATTAGGAATACCAAAGGTATATATCTTTATGTAGTTGCTTGAATATAAATAAATTATATTTTCATATCTTTGACAGATATCAGCCCCTTAATCATGTCGGTCATACACAAGTCTTCATTCCTACACTACAAAACATTTTGTCTAAAATTATTTCCAGGTACAGCATAACTATATCACTGATGCACCTGCTTTTCAGGTGTGCCAGAAGCACTACAAGCATTTCCCAGCTATAACAGAAATTTAATATCATACATTTGCTGTGTCCCATATTATATCACACCATGTATTACCAATGGGACCTAGAAATTGAAGGCCAGAGCAAGGGCAAGGATAGGACAGGACCTTAGAGGATAGGAACCTATTTCTTATGTCCTTAACTCTTGACATAGCAAAAATTATCAAAAGTCTTTGGTTTAATTTTAAAACCCAAGGAAATTGCTACATTCTGGTATAATTCCATTTCTCTAAAAATGTACATGTAATTGATTCATTAAATTAAAGCAGTGTCAAGTTTTCCAGAAAACAGTCAGATTTCACGGGTGAACAATCACCACGTAATCCTGCAAAGTCACCTGATCTTCAGTTTGGCTGCATAGAAAAACACTCGTTTCCTACTAAGCCATATGATCCTCATATGATCTTAGGGCATACTTTATAGGAATCCATGTGGGAGAAAAGAAAGCACCCTTCTTTTTTGGAAAAATTTGCAGTTTGAAGAAGTGAGGGAAAGATCTGCTTGTGAAGCAAGTCTGAGATATCAAATTACAAGGGAGGTTTTGATCTGCATGTTCAGTGTTTGTGGAGCATTTGGGTCAGTTTTGCAGCAAGTAGATGAGGACTTGTGAGTGCATGGACAAACAAACTCATAAAAAAAGGAAAGATTGAGCAGGCAGAAATACAAAAGTCTACATAACTGCCAAGTAATAGCAGATGAAATAAAGTTCTTTAACAACAGGTGCCAATAATAATTATAGAAAAAGTACAGAGAGTATAATTTAATTATGAAAAAGTAAAAGAAACAGGGTAATATATTCACAGCAAATATGAACAAACCAAGATCATGCTTAAATTAATTTGAGCCTCTGATTTCATCCAAAGTTTAAGTATTCTCCAAGTTCAAATCAGGCTAGTAATAACATGAGGTTTTTTTGAGAGCTATGTCATACAAGGAAAAACAGCGAATGAAGCTATGGAAACTGTGAAACCACTGCACTGCTGAACAATGACTAGAATTAATGAAGTAAGCAAATTCATCATAGGGTTAAGGATGGAGGTACAGCAAGAGCTAAATGCTGACATTGTTTCAGTAGAAATGTTCTTCAACAGAACCTCAAAGCTGTGTGCGGCCATAAAAGATTTTTCCTCATCCTCAGTGTTCTTCTTCACCCAAGTAATTTATAAACAGTCTCAAAATATTCCCTAGAGTAAGTGTGTAAAACGTGAATGTGTGGTGAAACCACAATGAAATTTTCCACGATGAGTAAATCATCCAACCAAACAAAAGCTATCTGGGTGCAGTCAATGCAACATTCCTTCTCATCAGTATCTCTTGTTTCTTCTCATTGTGTGTTTTTCTCCACGAATCTATCTCCTGTCATCAGCACATTGCTTTCTGAACTCCCTCTTTACTAAAATATTTGTCCAGAACTCCAGCTCCCCTACTCTGCACCAAGAATTTCCTCCCTTTGTTCTTGATTCCCCAGGACCTTTCAAGATCCAGAGTAGAACTTGCCTCCCTGGTTGTAATGTGATTTGTGGACTTAGTGAATTTTATCATATAAACACAGCCTCTAGCACATATTTTGAACACATACCAAGGTACATATTCTGAATCCTTGATTCTGTATTCATGGTACATGGAAGATCCAGGAGCAAGCACTAATGCAATCACTGTGGTCTGACATCTGAACTGTTCATTTGATGCTGAAAAAAATGTACTCATCTCAATATGCAGGTTCTACTGCTGTAAAAAGAAAAGACATGGAAGTATGCTTTTGATGTCTCAAGGATTTTTCTTTGTTCTCTTCATGTTTCTATTTTTCCTTCATTGCTGAACAATTGCCTCCCATGAGTATTCCACCAGGGACAGATGCTGTCCTTGTTTTGTTGAGCAGATGAAACACTTCATGTAATGGGTTTGAGACTTTAGAAATAAGTCATGTGGGTTCTTTACAGCTTATTAATTAATCATAATAAAAAACATTCCTAGTTTCCTCAGTGGAGAATGTATTTTGATTCAGCTCAGCTGAAGAAGCAATACCTTCAGCAGATCTGTGCTACAGAATATTACTACTGCTTAGAACAATATTATTTGAAACAGGCAATTGCAAGCTAGCCCAATTAGGAACCTCATGGTGTTTGTCCCATCTGCGCCACCTGGGTTTCATTAAGATCTGTTCCAGGCAGCTTTTCAGGTACCTATCTGTATGCCACTCACAGTACAGTCTGTAAGCTGCCTTTCAGCTCTTACAGTGATTGTTTATTGCCAAATTATCAAGAAGGCCACCAAAATAGATTGGTGAGTTTTAACCATGAAAATGGGAGGAGAATCAATGTTGTAGTCTCAGGATTAATGAGAAACAATGCTCCAAAGACCATGGAACTAAACGTACTCTAAAACTTGGTTTTCTTTTTTTATAGATACCTGACTCAGATGCAGAAATAAATTTCAATTATAGCAATACAGTATTGTTTCATCAACTATACAACTTCACCCCTTGAAAATTGAATAAATTCACTTCACATCCCTAAAATTATAGGAACTAATTTTCATGTGTTAGAGAGGTTAAATTCTGGCAATTTGAGGCAAAGTCCTGTCTCTCTTGTATTTTCCATTGTCTAATGACAAAAGCATGCCTTTGTATCTAGAGAAACTCATTAAATAGATTTATACTTTTCTTACAGTTAGAATTCTTTTATAGTTCTTAGA
>NW_005054322.1:7432002-7437709 GCF_000277835.1 Geospiza fortis
CTCCCAGTATTACACAAACGTGCTCTGTACCGAGCAATGACCTGACAGGCACACACTACAGACACATCACCCCTCCGTCTTCTTTTGTTCCTTCCCACAGTCATTTCCACTATGTGAATTAGGAGGCAGGAATGGAAGACCTGTGGCTAAATCACTTCCTGCGTACCACAGACTACAGTTCTCCACAGCAAGCTGAAGACTAGTTTAGGCTCTGTGACCAACCTGTAGATGACATTTGTTAGATGATTTGCCCACCTTATAGGTAACTATAAGAAGAAAGATTTCTGTTTGTTTCCATTTTTCTTTAGTAGAAAAGTTGTGGAGTCCTGAAGACTTCTATTATAAAGGAAAGAAAGGTACAACCATAGCCCAAAGCTGAATGCTGAGGCCATACTACTGGCAATTCAACACAGATTTGCAGGGATCACAACAATCAATCATCTCAGCAGATTAGGAAAGAAAATAATAATAAATGAAAATATATTCTCCATCTCTTGTGTCTTCAAATCAAGACTAGATGTGCTTTTGAAAGACAAGCTTCAGCCAAACATATTAGGAGAGTAAAATAAAAAAGAATGCAGTGTGACCTATTTCACAAAGAAAATGAAACTAGATGATCTAACATTTCCTCCTTGTTTCAATGAATGTCTCATTAATTAATTTATTTCTATTTGTCTTCGTCAGAGAATCCTAGTTTAATATTTTTTTGAGGATAAAGAGGCTGTTGGCTAGTTTAACCAGTGATTCCAATTATTTGGGAGTTGAGGGGTTTATTTGATATGACAGTTCTCTGGCCAATTTAATCAAAGTCAGATGGTAGATGGAACATTGATTTTTGATAAGTCTTTCAAGATATTGTTGACTTTTCTCTGTTAGTTGCTTTTCAAATAAAATTATAATTTCTTAAAGGACTAACCGAATACTAAAACAAATTACATTATTAAATTTGTGCTTTATTTGGTCAGTAGAGGTTTTATCATCTAAATTTTAAAGCATAGAAGGGTGGGTTAAAATAATTATCTTCTATTTGTGACAGATTCCTTGCTAGAGAGAGGCTGCCTCTTGCCACAACATTTGGTAAGTGGAGAACTGGAGTTAAAGCTCCAAGGTTTTTATAGCAGAAATTTGGGAAGAAATCAGTCTGAGTGTTTATTATGGGGATCCCTGCTGTTGGATGCTTTGATAAGGTTAATCTTGCTTTGGTTCATCCACTCCATATTGCAACTGCATTGCAGATGGTATATTAATAGGAAATAATACAGTGGAACAGGGATGGATATTTTCTTCCAGGTGGAAGATGGAGCTGCAGTTCATATATGTACCAGGATATTTGGGCCAAGACTGGTCTTCAGGAAATGAAAAAGTTTCCATTTCATTACTGCAATGTTTTGCTCCTGGCAGCATTCATATTTATCATGTGTACATAGATCTGCGTGTTGGTTTACTCTTTTTTTTGTTTAAGTATGGATACATGTACATCACGCTCATGCACTTAGACAATTTTTCTTTTAAAGCTGAACCTATAATGCCCCAGAATCCCAAGCTAGCAAGTGACAGAAAGTCTATGGCCTGATGCCATTTTCGTAGATGGGAGTCTGTCTGTTTTGAACTTTAGAAGACTTTCTATGCATATACTTCTGAAATCAGACCTTGGGCATCTTCCAGATGCTTGAAATGGTCTTAACCAAGAATCCCTCAGGATCTGGCCTCAAATAAATCAGCTGTGAAAGCATTATTTCCAGAAGTGAATTGTTTTCTGTTCTCCATATGATCTAGTTCCAGGGCTTCTCATATGTTTCTCAAAACTCCAATTTTGCTTCCAGATGTGAATTATATGTAATAGGTACACATTTTTGTTGTTACTTATTCCTTTATTGAAGGCATTTTTCTGGTACTTTCCCTGGAGTTCCAGAACACTGGAATGATGGTAGAATGTCATTTAAGGATGGCAATTTCAGATAAAAATAAAAGCTATCAATGAGATATGGAATGAAGACATAATATTGGAGAGGGAAAAGGCTGTTAGAGATAACATATATTTATATATATATATATATGGGAGAAAATACCACAAAATATTGGAGTACAAAATTTTTTTGAGAGGCCTTTTCAGATTATATACTTTTCTTACATCTGAGAAAATCACTTTTTCCCAGTACACATAAAAGTAAGACCCCTCTTTCTGCAATGGGTGGCCAAGAAGAACTGCTCCAAGGACTGTGGTGTTGGGAGCACCAACTGCAGAACTGTGATCACCACACTCCTCCTTGGAACAAATGGTCCCCAACACTGCAACCATTATCTAGGAGAAAGATAAAAATGACAGGTGAAGACAGATGTCAATTTTCAATTTCTTTGTTCGAGCAGCTTTTTCCCTGCAGCATGCATGAATCCTGTAGCAGTCATGAATCAGACTCTGCTCTGAAAGGAACTGGCCAATCCTGCAGTAGAATTGGAGGTTATTTAACAATGCAGAAGTCAAATAGGCAAGGTCAGGCAAAATGTGTGCAGATTTTTACAATCCAAACCCAAAAGGCTAGAATTTCATATTTATCCACCAAAAGAATATGACACTATCTATAACTGGAGAATCCAAGCAGAACCATGTATAAATAGTTTTGCATGCACAAGAATTAATTCAAAACCCACTACTGCAAAAATAACCAGTAAAGAGTTTTGTGAACATAATGTCATATTGTTAGTCTTTTAACTACTTGCTGTTGTAGAACTGACATGTAATTAACAAATTGTCTGATACACAACTCTATGTTTCTGGGCTTTTTCCCTCCCAGAAATGTTCTTACAAACAGATGTTAAAAACTCTTATTGCCATAGTAGATTTGAGTGAAAAAATTGATTTTGGTTAATTCTTTGTTCACATCCTTTGCTTGTAATACAAATTAGAGGCACAGATGACTGGGCTGGTAGATTTGACTCAATGTTCTGTTATCTGGCACAGTTTTCAGTACAAAAGCTGATATTAAGTGTTATTACAGTATTTGTGATCAATTGTGTCTTTGGAAACAGGAAAAGTACTAAATGCATTTTGAAATTTTGTGATAAATACAACTACTTAAAGAGATTAGACTAACAGAAACTGGAACTATCTGGAGATTAAATAAGATGGTGACAGATAAAGACAACTTGAAGACAGGCTGAAAAGATTCTGTACAGCTTTTAAAAAGTCCTTTAGTCTACCCACAAATTTAGACCAAAACTAGAAAGGAGATTTGTTTTTTGTTTTATGATCTACATTTCTATAGTTCAGTTTTGATTTTTGGCTTCAAATGAATCTGAAAACTTTCAGAGACAGTGAAGACCAAGTTCCTAGGTCTCTGCTGTTGCTGAGACCTGTACTGCTGTGAATATACATTGACTGCTGTGGATTTCTTCGGGTTTTTTCCATATAACTGAGCGGGCAAATAGCTGCTGCACTATTCTTTCAGTTTTAAAAACTTTGAGTGTATGAGTTCTGCACATATTTTAGCTACTCTGAATAAACAGCTCCTTTCATTCAAACATTTGTGCTTGCAGTAATAAAGATTTGACTTTGCTGTAATTAGTCATTGGTCTCCGAACAAATAACAAAAATATTTTAAGGAAAAAAAAGCCAGGGGGGAGAAACAGGATTACACAGCTTTATTTATACATTAGCCAAATTTAACTGGATGAGGCACAAACATTTACAGGAATGTCATGTCATTCTAGCAACAAACTGCAACTAGACCCCACTGGGGAATTAAGTCAATTCCATAGGACTCAAAGGCAAAATACTTGGAAAAAATATAGATAGATGCCTGGCTACAGTGAAGACTTCATGGAGTAATCTAACTTTTATATATACAGAAGTTTTATTTGTCTCCACTGATTTTTTACTTTTTTTTCTTAAACAAGTGGGTCTAATGTTATTTTCAGTTGCTGGGATTGTGGTAACTTACTCAACATTATGCATCTTGCTCCCAGAGATGGGCATGTAAGATTTAAACCTATGGGGATCACAGCTGTTATTACTTTTGAAACAAATGTTCATTGGAAAATGTTGGCTTCATACAAAGCAGAGATTTCTGCTGGTCTGGCAGTTTTACACATATTAAAAAATTTAATTCATTATGATAAGAACAGCAATGATATAACAGAATGCCTGAAACTTTCATTTAAATATTTTTTTCCATCACGGTTGTATTTTTTTTGCATACTGAAATAAATTAAATTAGTAGATAAATTTCACAATTTTTTTCTAATAACTGGGAGAAGTTTATTAGAATTTTATTTTGCAGGTGAAATCAAAATGAGAATTTTCATAGAACTCAAACCTACACTTTGAACCATGGAGTTCCCATTTTAAGTTGCCCACTCATATGACAGATATCGCTGAGTTAGTATGTAACACTACATTCTCAGAATAGGGAAAAAAACCCACCATTTTCTCATAAACTGGCTTCTTCTTCTCTGATGCTGGAGTATGAAACACTTTCCCGGTATTATCCTGCATGGAAAGGTGATCATGCAGCATGAGATGTTAGTGCCAGGCCCACAATGGATACAAAGAGGGATGATGAGCTGAATAAGGATGGTGAAGGATGCATAGCTGTCACCACATCTCAGATTCTTGTGCCTCACCAGCCTATGAGGATGGTGAGAAATAAAATCATCCTGGCTGTCTTTCTTTCCCAGTAAGTTCACATCACACCATGTCCATACCCAGCAGCCTATTTGGATTGGTAGCTATATATTATTTTCCCACTCAGGGATGAAAGACAGGGTGCACTAAGGTAGCAGCGGGGTCAGAGGACACAGCAGCACAGCTGCTGCATTTTAAATGTCTTTATTGGGCTCAACTACTGTAAAGAATGATACAGTATTAGGTAATAATGCAAAGAGTTCCCCAAAGCAGTAGGTATGGTTGAAATCATGGGGCCCTTGGGATGGTAAATCTGTTACACGCTATTCTTGTTTTCCCTTTCCAGATGCTGTAACTCAGCCTGACAGGACTGCAAGAGACATTTCAAGTGAAATCCACTGTCTCTGCATTTCTCATTTTTGGTTTTTTATTGTACTCTACAGTTTCTTCTGGCTGGAAAGTTTGTTGCAGGAAAATCTGATTCAGGAAGGCAAATAGGTGAATCTGTCCTTCCAGACATGCTGTTTAGCAGAAGCGTCTAGAGGAATATTTTTAGAGCTACTCCTGAGGTAAAAATATATGAAAACCAAAAAGGTGAAGCCATCTGAAACACATTTTGTACGAAATTACAAGCATTAAGCTAATCAGAAGGATAATATAAATTTTACTATTACAAATCCCTTATCCATTGTAAAGTCATGCTTTAAATATATCTACATGAGAGAATATATGTTGAGTATATTTTGATTGGTCCAAGAAGAAAAGGAGCCTGTATGATCACTGAAAGGCTCAAATAAAATGTTTACCAGTTCCTAAACTATTTAACTTCTTTGGTTTCATTGAAAAATGTGCTAATGTATATACATTTTTGCTAATGTATATAAGCCCTAATGAAATTGGAGGTGATGAGGCCTTATAAGTGGAGATGTGAGCATGACAGTCCCTGTCTGTGTACTGTGTTCCACTGTCTTTCCCTGGTCAAATGTGTGTTCATGTAACCCAACCTTTTGAAAGCAGATTTTACACGTCTCCCACTTACTGGAATAAATACTGAGAACAAATTCAAAGCCTCCATATGAAACTCCA
>NW_005054322.1:7437758-7449056 GCF_000277835.1 Geospiza fortis
GATTCTGAGAGAAAAAGAGAGGCACAGAAGGGGAAAGCAAGAGCCAAATGAAATCACAGTTTTTCTTTGCACTTGGCTCCTGGCTGTCCAGCAGTGATTATTCCAGTTGTCTTTGTGGTTTTCCTTGGTGTGCTTTATCAAGGATATAACTGTATGGCATGATAAGCGTATATTAAAAAAAAAAGAAATCTGTTTAAGCAGAGCTAATTAAAGCTCTAATTCTTATTCCTCTAACGTGACTCATTTATCTCAATTTAATAATCCAGGATATAAAGACTGCTGTACAAAGCAAACAAAGGTGCTCCAAATACTCATTCTGTTTGTCATTACCAGAAAATTATCTCAAATGACATCCGTTAACATTTTTTATGGAATTGTAATCTGCAAGGGAATTTTTAAGACAAAATTAATTTGTCTGTTTATACTGTAAGTTCCTCAGAACTCCTGACTGTGTGGACTTGATATGCTTAAAAGCAAACATTTTGTAAGAAGATTAGATACACCCAGTGAAGCCACATTACCCTGGGACATGGCGCATTTTTCCTTTTAAAACCCAAGTGGAGGTCGCAGAGATAGGAACCTGCTGTGTGTGAGCAGTGAGTTTGCACGTGTTGCTTCAGGCAGGGCTGCCTCCAGATAGTCCTGGAGGCTGTTTACCGCTGTTAGACTGCCAGCAGACCAAGCACACACAGATCCCAAGGCTCAAGGCATCAGCAAGTGCAGTTGGATAGTCCTCTGCAGCTGCCTCTTCTCTGTGGTATGCCAGAGAGATTACAACTGGACAGACAATGATCAGAGATCTACCTGTAGGTCCCAGCTTCATGGCAATCAGACTCCTGCAGTTCATCCAGTTTGAAATCATCTTTCTTTAGCATGGATGGCTGCTGTACTCAACATCAAAATGAGGGTCATACCTCTGCCTTGCCTCTTACAGTTGTTTTCACCTGTAGGAACACAAATATCAAATTTCCAGGAATCACCACTTTCTGTCTCACAATGACAAGGTTCATCTCATCCTTCCTCTTCAGAATTTCACACTTTTTACCCATGCATTCTGACAGCCAGGACAAAATTTTCTTTGACCATCTAGGATTTAAACTTCTACTATACTTTAGTTCTGCTATTTATATCCTTCTCTGTGGTTGATCATCATCCCATGAAGTTACAACATCTTTTTCACAATGTTTTTTTAATTAACATGAATATAAATTCCATACACTTCTTGCACTTATTTCTTAAAGAGATTTAAAGTTTTTCATTCCCAGAATTCAAAATGTGACATCATTATCCTGCATCTTTAGTTTATCAATATTTTTCTATTGAAATCACAAATATTAGTTAGAAACATGTGTATTGTCTTGTTCACTACTATTAAATTCTACTGTCCTCAAGTTATTTTCATAAGAAAAGTTTATTTTTTTTTTACCTATCTTATTATTGTATTTGCTGGGAAATGTCCCAACAAAGGCATGAATCTGACTCCATATTCTCAGAAGACTAATTTATTACTTTATGATACTATATTATATTAAAGAATACTATACTAAACTAAAGACTACAGAAAAGATACTTACTCAATGCTAAAAAGCTAATAATGAAAACTCGTGACTCTTTCCAGAGTCTTGACACATTACACTTGATTGGACAAAGAGTCAAAACAACTCATACCAGAATCCAATGAAACAATCACCTGTGGGTAAATAATCTCCAAACACGTTCCATACGAGCAAAACAGAGGAGAAGCAAATGAGATAAGAATTGTTTTGCTTTTCTCTGAGGCTTCTCAGCTTTTCAGGAGAAAAATCCTGGTCGAAGGGATTTTTTCAGAGAATGTGAATGCCACAATTTATGTCTTTATAATCCATAGCCCATATAACTGATTTGCCCTCACTTGTGCCTCAATCTCTATACTAACCTTGCTAATCTATGTTGAGGAGTACATTCAGAGCAGGTATCTCAGTGTGAGCTACAGGCTGAGCTCCGGGCTGGGGGAGACCCAGAAAAGAGACTGTGAAATGTCGACCCTTTGCATAACAAAGGATCTGTGGCCAGGTGAGGGGCACTCAGAATACCAGCATCCCCACCCCTCTAATAGATCTTAAAAACTGTCCCAGCCCCATCTGGCATCGCAGGTAACCGCAGCAAGATCTGCATGAGAGGCTGCTGGGTCAGCATACACATGGTCAGAATGCTGGAGAAGGAAAACACTGCAGAAATGCAGTTGCTTTGCAGAGTTTCACTATAATCAGCAAACAGCTGTGTGTGTGGCTAGACAGATCATGTTGTATCTGAGTTCCTGAAGGTTTTAAGAACCCTTTGAAAATCACATTTTTGTGCCTCTGTTTGACAGGGGCACTTGCCAAGAATTCTTTATTCTGCAGATATTTCTGCAATGTTCCTCATGTATCCATGAGCTGTGAGAACATTTCTACAAGGTTCTGCATTTTGCTGTGTGGATCCATCACTTGACTTAGGATTTATAAAACAAATACTGTTTATGAAAACTAAATATTAGCCTAAATATTTTCTTAAAATGTAAAAACAAGGAGAGTTTACTTGTTTCACTGTGAATGTTCTCCTTAGTTTCATACTGTGAGCTATAAAGTTAACTTAAAATACTTATGTACTTCAAGGCAATTTGTAAAAGAACTTGCTGGAAGATGCAGGGAAATTTAAAATCTCTAGATAGCTCCATTAACTGTGCTATTTCTCAGTGAAGTATAGCAAGCTAAGAAGCATTACATATTAAAAATTTGTTTATGGTTAGTATAACTGTTAGATTTTTATTTCAAATGTAAGCATAGATCCAGATTTTTTTTCAATCTAGCAGCAGATAATTTAAGAAACTTGGGCCAGATATGGACTGCATACATTGGTTTTAATGCTGAGAATTTTTCCTTGATGAAAATGTTGCACACTTTGATTATTAGAGCACTTCCACTGTGCTTCCTACTACATCATCTGAAGAGAAACTTTGCCTAAGGCAGTTTTAAAATGTCAGCTGTTTCAAGTATTTTGGCAGATCTTTAATTCTTTCCCTGTCATTACTTCATCTCCCAGTCTCTTCAAAATGCTGAAACTAAGCTGAAGCTGTTTTGCCCAGCACCAGAGCCTGTGTAATTGTCAGCTGTGATTCCAGACATCAAGAGCAGGTGACTGCATGTGGTGCTCTTGCTGCATTTTGGAGGCAAAAAAAACAAAACAGCTGCCCATGCACAGCTGAAAGTACAAAATTTTAGAAATCTGCAGCATCTTCAAAACTGACCTCAAGTTATAAGAAATTATGAGAAAGCTGTTGGATAGTCTTAAAAACCTGCTACACTGTGGGGAATTATGTTCTAGAGTTAGCAAGCCCTGCTGCTGGTACTATCTGCCACCACTGAATCACCAAGGGCTTGACACGAGGACCATTTGTTGTGTTTAGGAATAAACACATTTCTATGCCAATGGGGTAAGGCTGCCTTGTTATATATGCAAAACACTGAAAGTGCAACTGCTTTGGTTTATTTTTTATCTCTGTAATGTCTATAATTGAACAATTAGTTTGAAATAAATTGTATTTATATGTGGCTAGAATTACTGAGTGACATCCTCCCATGGCACTTATGGCCCTGGGAGCAGAACAACAGTTTTCAGACAGTTTTCTATCCACACTAGGAGGGAATCTGATTCCTCATAAACCTTGCTATATTTCACATTTATACAAATTACAAAACATAGTACGATACAGCTTGTGTGTTAAAAAGAACTGGTAAAACTTACAATTCCATGCCCTCCGTTTTCCCCAATGCTTTGCTTTCTGACTGTGAAAACAATGAATTATGCACTTCCTGTGGATTTATAAATAGCTATGCAGAACCATAGAGAGTTTTTTACCTAAGACCTATTTCTTCAGTGGATTATACTGTTTTTTTATGTCAGCTAATGAAAATAGAAACAGGCCACAACTCCCACCAGTTTATGATCCTATATCGTTGCTCCAGAAATATGTCAGCTGAGGTGTAAGAAATAAGGCTAACTTTTTTCAAACACATATTTTTCAGAAAAAAAAGATACAAATTCAGCATCTTGAAAACTTTTTGTGTAGCTATTAAAAAATAAAATTTTCTTAAGTATATATTGTTTAATAATTTCAAAATAAAGCATTTCAAATTTTCCGTTTTCAATATTTCTCTTAATTTTTAAAAATCTTTTCAGTTTTGTTACTATACCTAGGAACTTATTTCCAAAAATATAATGAGTGTGGGAAAATGTCTTCCTTTGGCTGACCAAGAGTTTAGGAAAAATATTGAGAAATTAACAGAAAATATGTTTTCATTCATATGATTATACTTAAGAAAAAATATTACTTAGGTGAGCTCCCTGTTCAGAAGACCACATTTTTTAAACCATTTTTCTCATTATTAAAATCACTTTTATGCCTTCCTGATCTTCCTCTACTTAGAGGGGGAGGTATAGAAAAGAGGGAGAGTGACTTGTTACACAGGGAGATAGTGATAGGACAAGAGAGAATGGTTTTAAACTAAAGGAAGAAATACTTAAATTGGGTGCTAAGAAGTCTTCTGCTGTGTCTGATGTACACAAAAGTGCCTTTGACACAATCAGGGCATTTGGGGCTGCAGTGCACGGGGACTTTCAAGAGCAGACCACTTTGGATGTTACACAGTAGGAGTGTCTTAAGGGGGTTTGACCCGCTTCAGTAGGGAGGTATCCATCATTATGTCTATTATTATGTGGAAATTGAGAGATTTGGAGTAAAGATGTTTTTAAGTAAGGCCAAGAATCATACATCTAGCCTGATTTTGAAAATAGTCATCTACTTTTACTGCCGTAAAACATCAGATATTTATAGATTCTTCTTTCAACTTTACAACTGAAACTTTACACAACTAGCCCAGAAGTTACTTTAAATTCCATTTCTAAGTCTATATGTTAATAAAGAATTTTTTTCAAACAGGAAAACTTGCTTTAAATTCATTGACCAAATAAATTCAAAAGCAGGTGAACAAGAAGATATGTAAAAATCAGAAGAGAGAAGAATTCCCTTCCTAAATTTCTAAAACCTTTGCAGACAAAGCGTGACACAATGTTTTGTCTGTCTTTGTTGTGTTCTCCTGCCATGACTCCAAGTCAACACAATAGCATCTTGTTCCTGGCAGCAATGAGCCAGTAAAGACACTCTCCAGCAGTTAAATCAATGTGTTTGGAAGTGCCCCTTTTCTCAGATCTCTTGCTAATTTTTAGGGGGGAAAAAACCCAACTCTTCTGTTAAAAGATCTTTTATTAGTTTCCAAATGCTAGATGAAATAATACCTGAGGAATGTTATAAGCTACACTTTAAGCCAAATTCTGTCTGTATTCCTTTTGAAAAGCACACTTTTAACCTCATTGAATAAAAATAATGAATTTTTTCTAATTAATTTCAGATTCCATAATAATTTCATTAAAAATATACCTAAGGTGAAAATAACCTCTTCCAATAACTGATTAATTTCTAAGAGGAAATCTGAGGATCAGAATACCAAAATGTACCTTCTTGATACAGTAACACAATGAAGTAAACAGTGAAACCAGACTTCTTTACTCTGATTTTGCCAAACCTCAATAAAGACCCTAGCAAAGTAGGGCTGGTGATTAATCATGAATGTAATTAACAGTTGCTGTTTAAGGAATTTTTTCTGCCAGTGTGAAGACAGTTTTATCTTACTGAGGGCTGTTGATGGAAAGATTTCTGACTTCCATTTCAATGTGATCAAAACTTTTCTGACTCCCCTTTGTCTTTTGGGCTTCCCAAAAGCTTTCATTTGACCCCATGTTATTACTGTAGAGCAAATGGAGGACATTGGCAGAAGGTATGCAAATACAAAGAAGGGAAAATGACATGGAGCATTTTAAGAACCTGTCTTTGAGGTGAGTTTTTTGAGTGGAATTATATTTTGATTGTTAAAGAGAAACTCTGTCTTCTCAGAAGTCAGCAGGGTTTTCTGACAGGTTAAGAAAGGCAAGGATAAAATTTGCCTCAAGCAACTTTTCCTAATGCTTTTTCTCTGGATCTCTTCAGCACCATGATTCTGTGATATGATTTGGAATAAGTTATCAGATATCTTTTACTTGAATCCAGAACTTTTTTCGCAAGAAAGAAAGCCCACAATGTATTTACTGGTTCATGGGCAATCAAAAATAAAAGCAAGTTGAACAGAGATATACAACTGCCAAAACCCAGCATTTGCACTTCACCATCATTATACAAGCACTTGTCTTTAAACAATTGCACTCTTACCCCAAAATATTACCTTCAAAATAATGTGATCTAATTTATTGTGTGTTAATTATTCTTTTATCATTTTCCCCTTCACAATGAGAAGTTTGACAGCAAGGTCCACTTTTCTTTGTTTCTCTCTCAGGCTCACTCTTTTTGCTTACATGGCTTATCATCAAATTCCACTTTCTGGCTTTCAAATGAGAGGATAAAATTTTTTTAGTGCACAGAGAGACCAAAAGAATTGCAGCTGAAGTTGTATCTCATGTAACACTAAGACCCTTAAACACATGGAGTAGAAAGAATGCAATGTGTCATCTCTTTCCAGGGGCCAAGATCTTTTGCCATTCTGGCAGTGTGAAGAAGCAGATCTCGGGGTGAGTGCAGATAGACAGAACCTGCCCTCCACACTCCCGGCACTCCCTCTGGCAGCAGAAAGCTCACTCAGATCTCACTGCCCAAGCACCGCTCTTGTACTCAACACTGAAGTAAAGGTTTGCCTTGTGATGACACTGCTGTTCCCAGCTGGATCTACTGACCCCTACAATGCCACAAGCCAGCACCTTCAGAGATGGCTGTCCTCAGAGCCCTGAGCTGGGCCGTGCAAACATACTGCAAAGAGTTCAGCTGAATCCAGCTTCCAAGTTTTATCTGTTCTGTTTTGCTTCCATATCCCTTCAGTTATCACCTTTTTTAGAAGCAGGCAAAAGCACAACACCAAATTGTTTTATGTGGTTAGCCAAGTTTCAAGGTCTACCAAGTAATTTTCACTAAGAAAAACTGAAAATTGAGTCAAGGGTCTTTGTTACAGAGTTATTTCTTTGCAACAGAATTAAAGCAAAGTGAAGCCCCAGTCATTCCCATCCTGCAAGGAACTAAAACAGATATTACTTCACAGCATCAAACACCTTTCACCTGACATTCGAACCCCTTAGCAAACTTTCAGTAGTGTCACTAATGTGTGATTATTATTTGCCCCGTTTCTCACTTTGTCCCTTATGCTCTGCTTCAGAAATTAAGTCAACAAACATTTCTCCATTCCTAAGCAGGTTACACATGTAGTTTGCTGGTACATAAAGCAGTTCCACAACGTTTTTCAGCTGACTAAAACAACAGCTGACTCTTAGCTGCAGCTGCTCCTGATGCCCATTTACCACTTTCAAGTAATCTATATGTCTGAGTCCATTAAGAAAAAAGCTCCACTCCAACAGAGAATAAAGAAAAACTATGGGAAAAACTGATGAAATGAGATAAAATAAAAGAATGCATGGTATAAGAGTATGCATTTAAAAAAATGAAATTATTATTAGTCACTAAAGGCATGTAGAATTTTAATTAACAGCACATAAAGAGAAAGGCCCCAGGATTTATGAGATAAGGGAGAGCCTACCTCACAGAAGGAAAGGCACTTTTATCCAACCAGGACAAAAGTAGGAAGAATTTTCTGTTGTTATCTGTGAAATTTTACTGTGAGGGTTAGCATGGCTCAGGAGGGGCATAGGCTGGACGGTAATATTGACCAAGGAAGAAATGGATATGAGAAGGCCAGTGATAAATTCAGCTTGCAAAACAAAAGGCTTTGACTCATTCCAGCAGGTTTTGAAACAGCCATTCATAATGAGTAGGCTTGGGGAAAAAAAAATGAAATCGTTTTGCATTGGAGCTTATAATTTAATTACATTATATAAACTGGTGGAGCATTTTGCAGTAATTAGAACATGGACTTCATGACTCAGAAAGTCTTTGCCAGCACTACAGTCTGGTTAAATCTCAGATCATGCATTCTTAGCTATTCTCATCATGTTTTTCCTTTTCAGTAACTTTGGATAAATGATAACTTTCTGTCACATGGTAGTACCATTTAAACAATCTCAAGAGTTTTTCTTTCCATGTCAAGTTTATATTCACTGGGGACCTGAGTAATACCTTGTGTTCCTGAGCTACTCTGCTCACTGGGGCAGTTCTGTTTCTTTTGTTCTGTTGGAAAATTTCACTCTTCTAGAATATTTCCACAGATCATGCTCTCAAATATGTGGGTGAAAAGAAAAAAAAGGCCAAAACTTTGGCCTCCAGTTTTTCTTCACAGGCTTTTATGACTAATTAGGCTTTCATCCAAGTATCCAAAAGTACTAATCTCCTATTTCAAGCATTTAGACCACACCAGAATAAGACTAACCTAAGTTTACCCTCAGCAAAACTCCTTCCTTTTCATAAGATGGGAAATCAGGTTTAATGTTCTCCTGTTGTAATGTCTCTTCATGGCCATACATCAAAAAGCTCAAGGGTTCACAGTCTAGGACTTTGAGGCCAAATAGTCCAACTCCGAAAATCTATTCAAGAGATCTTCATGGATCACAGCCTGAGAGCCAGGCACAAATACTGCCCAGATGCACTTTACATTTCCACTGTTTGGTCCTTCCAGCTTTTGGCGGTAGAGCCAGTCAAAGGTATTTGCAGCAGGTTGGCCTTTGATACATAACTGGTACAGAGAGCTCAAGCCCTGGAACACACTGAAATAAAGGTCTCCACAAGAGACACAGAAGAGTCAAATTTCAGTATCCCCAAGCTTTCACAGGTCTGCATTTCTCTGTATTTATTATTTTATCCCAAACCTTTGGATAACCCATTTTGATGAAATATAGTGTAGAATCAATTAATCGGAACTTCCGCTGTCACCTCAGCTACTTGATTTCTCATAGTTCATATATCAGCTTCAAATAAGATCCAAATCTACTAAAATCTCTTTGGACTTCCGAATTTCATAGGGCACTTTCTGGTTTTTGTCAGTGGCGGTGCTGCTCTCCCCATAGTTTGGATTTTGTGTCAGTGAGATTTTCCCTGAGATGGGCTTCCCAACTTACTTGTGCCGTTCATTGACACTGCTTCAAGAAAAGCTTCACTTTCGCACCAGATTAACTCCCTTTTTACAGAAACACTTAGATGTGAAACAATAATTTTTCATTCAATCCAGATTTTCATGCTCATGTGTGTAAATGCAAAATTTGAATTTATGTAAATAGTCCAGCTGTACTTTATTATCTACATTTTTCTAATAATATATTTAAACTGATTTCACTGTCTCTCCTTTTCTTATTCCTTCTGCTTTCCTCTAGTTTTTATATGACACAACCAGATACTAGAAGGGCACTAGAAGTGAAACCTGGTAATAATATATCTATCTAAGACAATGTAGTTTCCACAGGAAACTAAGGTGAAAGAAACAGCATCTGTCATACAGCAAATTAAACCTAGATACCTCAAATCTTCTTTGGTGATTTTACAGGTAACTTCTCTGGATATCTAAACATTAAATGCATTCTGTATATCTTTCTAAGGATGGTCGCAGGAACTATTAATTTCTAAGGCTGAATAAGGTTTTTTTGGGTTTTTTTTAAAGCTCCTTTAGAGTTTTCAAGCTTTTTTATTTATTATTTTGTATTATATATAAAACCAGCTGGATCTAAGCCATATAATTTTAGGCTTTATTTGGGATGCATACACGTTTTATGTATTCTAAACAGACTTGGAATTTCTATTGACATGAGTCAGTCAACCAGAAATTGTGTTAAAACATTTTAAGTTCCATAAGTATTAAAAATCTTGCTAAATAAATTTTACTTTCCCTTGGATTATGTCAACTCTAAAGAAAAATCAAATCAAGTGGAAATATATCCTGTTTGAATTGCAATCTTTCAGAAATCCTTAGTTATTAGAATTCATGGCTTACCCATGAAGTACATGAAAATTGCTTTATCCATGTACAAGTATACAAGATGTTTCGACTGTGAAATTCTGAGCTGAGATGGAAAGAGGTCAGGGGAGAAGAATATGATTAGAATTAAATTAATAACTAGAAGACATCAGTGATAACCAAAGGGCCCAAGCTGAACATAAATTAATATGTATTAACAGGTTAGTAAGGAGGAAAGTAACTTTAATGGACATTAAAGCACAAGAGTTTAGATCTCTTGGAATTTAGAACTGATTATTTAGAACTGATGAAGAGAAGCTGTTTATAAGCTGGGGACCTTTACCCTGTGTTAAGAGTCTTTCAGAGTGTGCTCATACCCACCACAGTATGAAACACATTTGGGAACACAGCTCATATCAATCCTCTCTGACATCTTCCTGGCTTGCAAACCTAATTGTATAGGCATGATGGAGCAGTCTTCCAAGTATGAGCCTAAATACTAAACTTGGCGGAGATGCAGGTGGTGTTGAAGAGCTCCAGAGAAATTTGGTGTTAAGCATATCAAGGTCTTGCCCCTGGAGGTTCCAAATATTATAACTTTGCTTCACTGCAAACACACAAACTAAACTAAAGTATTTGCTTTAAGTGCAATGCTTGAAATGTCACAGCAAGTTCAAACTGCCTCTGATTTCCTGGGTTACTGTCCCAGATCTCTTCACCAAAACTCAGATCACCCTAAGGCGTTCATAATAACAATATAAGGAATCTGTAGTGGTGGCTAAGGAGCTACAGTTACAGGATCACTATGCAAACAAGACAAAACACAAAAAGTACCCCAGTCTGTACAGCAACAAGCTATAGCTCCTTGTCTACACAGGTCCACAAAGGAAAACAATCCTTCTGCAGCTTTTCCAAACTCATGATTTCTTGGTGATTTTTTAATTTATCTCTCTCTGGGGAAAAAATGTGAACTTCACTCCAAAAAGGAGTGTTAGTTTCATATTCCAGCTTAGAAATGAAAGCCATCAGTATAACGGTAACATCTAGAAGTAGGAGACACGTGTCTCTGGGCAGCATGGTAGAGGAGGGAATCATAACATAGACAAGCAAGGACACCTGAGGGAAAAGCTGCATGGGCTAGGGGGAGGATGGCCACAATTAGAATCACCTAATGCAAGAGTGTGTCAGGACAACACAAAAAAAGATGCAAAAGGACACAAAAGAATGGGTGAAGAGAATAAAATTAAAATTAACTGCATTTTTAGCCTACAGTGAAACAATGAATAATATAATGTTGATTTACAGCTTCATCTAAAAATGGTGTGAGCTGAACTTGTCACCAGAGGCA
>NW_005054322.1:7449082-7518011 GCF_000277835.1 Geospiza fortis
AATTCAGTGTGCCTAATGAAAATGGATGAAACTCCCAGCCTAGAGATGAGACAGTACCTCATAAATTCTTTCTGCAAATTCAGTGCAAATTGGCAAAGGAAAGAGGATAATCTGGAGAGCTGTTAACACAAGGTAATCAAAAACATATAGAAAGTTTCCATTCAACAGGCTTAGTTTATTTTTCTTTCATTTCTGGTCTGTGTGACTACAGAGCCAAAATAACTTCATGTTTTGTTTCTCTTTAATTCAGTTTATTTCTTGCTATATCTGACCAATGGCTTTGTGCTACAAGTGAGGAGGTACCTAAAAAACCATCTGAACACACAAAGCCAAGTATCACTCTGTGTTTTCTGGTGCCAGAAAGAAAATTAATTCCTTTCCTCTTTCACCTTCTTTCTACTTCTCATCCACAGTCTTAGGGGAAAAAAAATGTTTATTTTATTTTTAAAACCTGAAAGCTGAGCCACCTGACATGGCTCACTTATCTGCAGAGATAAGAGCCTGTTAGAAAAGGCTGGTGCTGTGGAGCTCGTGCAAGGCTGTAAACATTATAAGAGGCCATTTGATCTGAAAGGTTTTTCATTTGGGCCAGCCTCACATCCTTACATGGGCACTCACCAGATGAGCTTTGTTGATTTTCTGAAAACAACCCTTCTAAATGATTGTGGAATGAGATGACTTATTACTATATGACTTGTAGGATAAATATTTCCAAAATAAAACTAAAGTTTCATAAATAAGTGGAGGGGGGGAAAGTGCTGAGATTGTGGTTGTTTATTGCTAGAAGGAAAAACACTAAATAATAATTTCTGTAAATTTTATGCTGACTACTGGAATAAACGACTACATAAAGCAATAGACGAGGGTGCTTATAAATAACTTGTGGTAATGAGGGAAAGTTGTGTATATTTTTCTTCTCCACATGGGATATGTCAAAAGGAGAGTATGCCAAAAAGACTTATGTCAGGACTTTTTAAAACCACAAACAATTTTGGCTCCTATGTCTACAGATGTCCTATGAGAGCTGGATTTACAGGTAAACAATGTGTGAAGCTGGAAAATACTTAATGGCTTACAAAAACTATTCAACATCAATTTCTGGAGAAGCAGACACTGGACGTGGGCTGCAGTGTCTGTACAAGACCATGAAGGTAAAAACCAATGCCATGGAAGAAAATCAGCATTTCCTCTTTAATCAGAGGGGGACTAAAATATCATCCCTTTGAAGGAGCCTCTTGTTACGACCCAGGAAAGAAAGAGAGGGCTAGAGTTGTGACGTGAGAAGGACAAGCAAGATTTCACTTACTCTGCAGTATGTATTGTGTGACTGCACCAATCCTTTGAACACACCAAGAAGGATTACAGTCAACGTATTTCCACAGGCCTCTGATGCTAATCTTGTTTTTCTCATTTTAATAATGTGATGCTTTATACGAAGTACATATACTATAGGCAGTCTTCCAATACTTGTTCAAAAAATATATTAAAATATTCAGCTGATATATTTTGACAAGTAATCTTGGTAACAGGGCTTCAAATATTTCTGTTTTGTGGACAGTTTAGATGTCTATCACACACTAAGACATCCAAAATGCCATCAGAAAGGAGTGGAAGGCAGTCTATAAGCCTTGCACTGCAGAGAACTGTTTAATCTCCCAGACAGTGTTATAATGGGATGTAGCCAAACTGAAAAAGGGGAAGAAAATTAGTTGTCTACCCAAGAAGAAGGATCAGAAATTAAATCCTCTCTGGAGCAGAACTAAACTGTGCACTCAAGGAGAGGAAAGAAACTGACCTCAGCCTGACAGGATGTTTGGAAAGGGAGCAAGCACAGCACAGATTCTGAGAGTCTGTATTTTCAGTATCTCTCTACCCAAGGAAAAATGGTTTTTGTTTTGAATTAGTGTGCTAAAGACAACTGGGTGGAAATGGCTGCTGACACTTTCTATAAACTGAAAACTGTCCTAGACAGCAGAAAAGAGAGGTATTTATCAAGGATAATAGGCCTGGAAAGATCCTTTGAATCCCCTAAAATGCCAAGCAAGGAGGACATTGATCAAAGAGGTACAGGGCACACTTGTCCTGGACACCATGTTGGGTCCCAAAATTGTCTCCAACACCATGTAAGAAGTTTAATGTTGATATTAAATGTCTTAAGAAGGCAAGGGAGGGAAAAAGATGGGCAGACATCTGCATGACACCCACTATAACCATGAAACTTAGCAAGGCCAAGAAAGAGTGACTGTGTGGCACTTAGTTGCCAGCTGCAGTTATATCACAACAGGAAGACAAGTAGGTTACATGTTTCAACTTGTATGTATTTATTTCTTTATTATCAGGGATTCTATAACACATTCAAGAGCATTTTTAAGCCTTGGGCAAATCCTGTCTTTCGTGTGTGTTTATCACAAGTCAGGAGGTTACACTGAATCCCCAGAGGAGCCACGTGGGGAAGTGGACACAGATGAACCATTAAGATTTCTGTGTTGGTTCAGGAGGCTGCAGAGACTCACAAGCACAAGAAACACATAAAGTGTGCCCAGAAGGTACTGATAGAAGCTGATAGAAGCTGGAAAGGAAAGAGCCTGCTGATACAGAGGGAGATGCAAACAGAGAAAGCTGGACTAAATGTGGAACAGGTGCTAAATCTTGCAATTTTATTCCCAAGGAAAATTTATTAATATGAATTCTGCATGACATTTAACAATTTTCATTGCATTAAAAGAGGAAGAATTGTTTATTTCACAGAAATATCATTAGGTATTTTTAAATGGCATATGGATTACCTCTGTAGCTACCTCTGTTATTATCTGCACTTAAATATTGCCTCAGGAAAGCTATGACCACATAAACAGTCCATAAAGCCCCCATCTTGTTCTTAAATAAATGAGACCTGAGAGCAAATTATTGCATTCCTTCTCACTAAAGTGTACTCTTACTTTCCTAGGTAGGAGAACAATCACTTCCTGGAGACCTCTATTAAATCTGGCCCTTTTGCTCCACGGATAAAATCATAGGAATTACAGCTTTTTGCCCCAGAACTGATAGTGGTAAATACTGATGATAGTATAATAAATATACAGAAATAAGAGTATCAGTTTCTTAAGAAACTAAGTTTCTTTCACCTAAACTGGTAAAGAAATACAGAAAACAGCCTGGGTCTAACATGTTACGATAACGTAGTGTGAGATCTAACTTAAACCTTGTGTTACAACAGCATTAAAATGTCCTAGATGCTGCTGAGAGAAAGGATTAAAAACTCTTCTCTGGTGTCAGCAGACAGATTATCTGGTTTGCAGTCAAGGCATATCACAGAGGCAGACACTTTGGTGATGTCTCAGCACATAATATTTTGGGATGACATAACTTATTAGGTCCAGCCTTATTAGGCTCTATGCTGTGCAAATAGCTGCAGTCCTCCTGAGGTCACCATATCTCTGCTTTTTGCTACCACTTGTTGACTACAAAGTGCCCAGTGGCTACATCTGCTCCTCTGTGGGAGCTTGCAGTCTCTTAGAATTGCCATGATCTAGTCAAAAGAGAGAAAATTTAAGTGAAGAACAGGACAAAATGTTTATGTGGGAAAGAATGTATTTACCATTACTTATTAGGAGAATTTTCCCCAGTTACATTTAAGGAAAAAATGTTTTGTTCTTCCATGAGTGAGAGCAGTAGAAGAGAGCCAGGGGAAGAATCTGGAGGGCTGAGGACAAAAGTTACAGGGTGAGAGTGCAGCCAAGCTGCGGGGACTGAGGAGCAGGGAAACATCAGAGCAATTCCTGACTGAATCAAGCCTTAGAAGTAGTGTCATAATGCTCTGAAAGGCTGCACTAGGAATACAGGGAGGGAAGGAGAACGCTGGCAGCAGCTGGGATGCAGGCCTTGCCCCACATGCTTTGTGAAGCCCCTGAGATGAAAGCTCCTTCATGAGGCAAGGGCACATCTCCAACATGCTGAGTGACATTTTCCTCCAGGCTGCCACTGCTGCCAGTTCTGTGCAGATGTGCTCTGGGAGACACCCCTCAAATCCCAACCCCACCCCACAGATGCCTGGGCAGGGCTCGCAGCCAGAAGGTGCTCCTGGGCTGGGGAGGAGGTCCAAGCTTGCTGGTGTTGGCAAGCTGCCCCATGCACTGGCAAGAGCTGCTCAGAGCACCTGCAGTGACCTCCACCCCAGATTTCCTTACAAGGCTGGAGGCTCTTCCAGTTAAGTGACTGTGAATGAAACACAAAGAGAAATATATTAGATTTATAGATAGATTTTTATATTAGAATTATATTTCCAGCTGTGCAGCTCTTGACTAACAACAAAGAAATATCCACTCTACAATATGCACAAGTCTCATTCCAAAGCTGTGGAGGCATTGACCTGGGCTGAGGTGGGCGGGGTGGGTGAGACACACTCCTACACAGGGCACAGCAAGGAGGGAATGGTGTGACTGTCCAACCTCATCTTCTGTCCTCCATGGCTCATTTTTTGTGTATTTCCCTCTAGACCAATCTTTTCTTATGTCTTGTGCAAAGACATAAGAACTCCTCAGGGAAGTATAGCTTCGCCCTCTGCTTATTGCTTGAGGTTTATCCCCTGACTTCCTCCAGTGCACTTGTGTCTGCACCAGGACCTACACAGGGCTACAAGTTTCTCCTCAACATTGCTAAACCTGTACTAAATCCCAAAATTAGGGATGTAAATTCACAAGTGTAGAGCAGGAGGCCTCTGGCACCACGGAGAGAAAGACAGACAGCAATCTTGCTCTGGTCTTTCCATCTTCCCCCACAGGAATACAGCACTCACACTGAGCCAGGACAGCCCTTCTCAGTCACAGATGTGACTTTATTTTTATTTTTTTTTTTATTACAGATTACTTCTTTATTCCAAGGAAAAAAGCCTACGAGTCAGAGAGGGTGTGGTAAAGCCATTTTTGTCCTGCTGGCTGAAGCCTAGTGGCTTGGTCAGACAACCCATCCTAACCAGATTCTTCTAAGAGCAAAGGTAAGTGACCAACCCCAGAGATTCTCTTTCATGACAGATGAGCATGGGAATGACAGCAGTCAGAGCACTCCAGTCTGGCATCACTTCCACAGAGCTGCTCCACCACTGCACCTTGTCCCCTCGGGCTACCTCTCAAACCCACAGATCCAATTACCTAGCAACCAAACTCAGGGCTCAAACACTTGTAACACACTCAGGCAGGAGCTGCAAAAGGAGGAAGGGAGGCTATTGACTTGGGTCCAAATAATTATTTTGCTTAACGATGCTAATAGAATCCTGATTACTGGGGTAGTGGAGACTTTTAAAATAGCTGTGGATAATTAAAATTAAATTTAAAAAATTAAAATGACTTCCATAAATATAGTCACTTTCATATATATATATAAATTTCATAAATATGAATTACAATAATGTATTTTGCACATACTTCTAATTTAGTATTTTGGATATATCAAAACCCAATCAATTTTTTTTGTCATTTCAGGTCCCTAAGTTGAGAAATTCTCTTGGAGAGGAAAAAGATAATGAAAAAGCTTGGCTTCGTTGGCTCAAAGTTCCAAGTAATCCAGTTTTTAAGTTCTATGTTCCTATTTCTGTTTGCATATTACTTGGGGGATGAACCTTCAGACACAGAAGGAAAAATAGGGCACAATTATTAAAAACAGGGGGGTGATGTTCTTTATCACTTCAGCTTAGAGAAAAACAGTACTTCCTCTATCACTCCAGTTAAGAGATGTTCTTAAGAAAAAAAGATAAATTGGTGTGGATGATCAATATCTATAGTGTGTTGAGGTGCAACCAAGTTACTCAGCTTTTTCATTTGTTCTGAAAGTAGACCTACAAAATGTAGAGGAAGAAGTGAAGGAAGAATTCAAGGTTATCTAAATGTTGCTTTTGCTTTTAAGGAAAAAATTAATTTTTTTCCTGAAATTTTGTTTCTTCCTTAAAGAGATATTTTAAACTTTCCATGGTTAAAAAAAAAATCTCTTACAATTATAGTAATTCCAGAACTGAAGAACCAGGCAGCTCCTTCTTCTATGTCCTTTGGAAGTTGAGCATTTGGACACAGTAACTTATTTTGCCTAAATTGATTGAATCTGTCAGTTTCTGGAATGGCAGCAAACACCTCTATCTATATGAAACCCAGGGCAGGACAAAAAGCTTCTGTTTGACCCAAGATGTTTAGAATCACTGAAAATATTTCAGAGCTTGAAAGTGTTGCTACATTGAGACCCTTTGAGCTATCCCCAGCTAAATCATGTTATGCAAAGCATAACATAAATCACACATAATTGAGAATCTTCATTTCTCTTCCATATTTCTGATATTATTCTTATCACAGTTGTATGCTTTCTACCCATTGCAACTAATTTTTCTACATTTTTGTAAATGCTATTGTAAAAAGAAAGTATTATCTTTTTTTTTTTTCCCTGTTTACAAAACACCTGACATTTTTCTGGGACACCTCTCCCTGCAAGGTATCTGACTCATCTAATACAGGACCTTGCAAGAAGCTCAAGGAATGTCCCTCTGCTAGGAACACCAATACAGAGTACAGATGACAATGACTTGCTATAACTTGTTGTGGAATTGCAGCTTGCCTAGGGATCAGGTTGGACTAGGATGTGCTTACAGGTCTTCTGGAGCTGTCTGCCATTCAATGCTGCCTCATCTGTCAGAGGTCACCAGGCCCAAAAGCCACCCATCCCCAGTGTAGTGAAAACTCTGCCTAAGGTGGAACTAACACACAAGAGGAGGCTCTTCTGGGTCGATGTTGTGCTAAGCAGATCAAAGCAGATAGAGCTGGGTCAAGTCGGTGAATTTATTTTCCCGAGGGATATATTTATATATCTCATATGATAGCACCAAAAATTATTTAGGTACATCTGCACAAACTGGGGGATTAGCATGGAAGGATGTTTGATTCCCTTTCCTCAGAACTGTGATTTACCCCACACAAAATAAATATCCAGTTGTGCAATATGTGAAGGCAACATAGTGGACTGGAGTGACCTGGTGCTCACTAATGCAAACCAGACTCCGCAAGCTGATGAACTGCTCCTCACAACTGCTTCTCCTCGCTCCTCTACTATGGAAGTGGCAAATATTTAACATTAGAGTTTCTTTTTCATTTTGTTTTTTCTCCTGGCTCTCAACCATGGCATTCATATCTCTACTCTTAACATTTGTGAACAACCACTATTTTCATCATCTCTTCGCTCACATTTAATCTATCAAAAAAACCCCACACTTTTAAAGTTCATATTTTCCATGTTCTCAGGAACCAGTGCTTTGGATCACAGTAATTTTATACTCTTTTTTGTTATTATTAAGCTAAAGAGAAAAAAGAAGCAAGAGGTATAAGGAGTTATGTGCATCCAAAATGACATTCTCTTGCATATAGAATGGAAATAAGGCCAGACACAGAAGGGCTGGAGAGGTTGCCTAGGATATTTGATGTTGCCATTATCGAACATGTCCTGTTTCCATTAAGGTAGCTTCAAGGTTCAAACTCACCATCATGATTTATCATGGGCTACTATTTCCATCATTGTGACAAACATGAAGGCCACATCCTGAGACCTTGAGACCACAGTTTCAAGAAGCAGAAATTAAACTAACCAGCAGGTTTACCTCATCTTTAATCCCCAAGCTGAGCTGTGCCCACTGTGACACCTCAGGGCCTCTGCACTTTTGAACCCTGAGTCCATATTTTCCGTGAGGAACCACAGTGAAACCAATGACCACAATAGCTCTCTCCAGTTACCAGGAGTGAACAGCAGGACATTGTGTTACCACGTTCCTGCATGTAGTTTCATGTCCTAATGAAAGCTTTGCTTTGTAACTGCTTATGCTTTTAAAGAAAATTTTAAGGGGTTCCAGAAGTAGAAGGCATAGAGTGCCAAAAGGCCCCATGCATTTCTGATGGCTTCTACAGAGGCCATTAACTCCAACTTCCTGAACCCTGATGGCCCAGGAAAACACAGTGCATGCCTGGAAGGAACTCAAACAGCAACATGAACACTAAATGAAATCCAGACAGACAAACTACAGATCCAAGATCTTTCACCCCCAGTCAGCAATGGCAGGCAGAGAAACTCACAGTGTTCAGTGCACTACAGGAGGATAGAGGTGAAATAAAAGAGGGAAACTTAGAGGAATTGATGAAAAACTTTAAGATGATATCTAGACAGCTTAGTGTCTTTTTTTAATAGCTGCTTGGGATAAATATAGAGGAGAAGGGATGAATAAGATAGAAGTTTTTCAGAGGTCTGCATCTACAAAGTAAATTCTGTGAATATGAGATATGAAAAGGCTCTTTAGATGACAGATTGTGTGAATCAACATATACCAGGATGACCACCAACCCACAGCTGAAATGCAGAGAGTAGATTTATTTCAGTACCTTGCTAACAACATGGGGTAGCAGAGACACACAGGGAGACAGACTCCCTTAGGCTAAGCTCAACCTAGCAAAAACTGAGAGCCTGTTGCCTGCCCTAATATTTCAAAAGCCTTTATGCACACACAGTTTATCACAAGACTGTGCTTTTATTATCTCTCTCCAGCAGAAGGTTCAAGCATATCTGTGGGAGTGTATTATCCCTGCACAGGAATACTATTCAAAACAGGCAGAGGATGAACAAAAGTAGGCATAATAAAAGTTGTTCCAAACTGTTATTCTTAGCATTCCCAGCTGAAAGGTCAGTTTGAGTGAAACTATTTCCCTCTCACCAAATCTTCTGGTTTTAACTCTCTCCTCCCAACTCAGATTAACTTGGCTTTTAGTAAAATTATCCTCGTACAATTACCAAGAAATGTTGTTCAACACTAAAAAATGTCCAGTTATGCATAGTAGACTCAAACACATATGAGATAAAACATCTAGTCTGTCTATGTTGTCTTTTGGTGAAGGTGTTGTGCACATAGTGACATATTTCTTCAGACCAAGAAATGTCTGTGAGAAACATAGGGAGAAAACTCTAAAAACCCAACACAGCAATGCTGACTTTTTTCACCAGATCATTTAGTAATGCTATCATTTGTAATGCAAAGATTAACAAATGCTTGGCTAGAAAAAGCAGGACACACAATAAAGGATGTCTGAAAAGATGGTATTGTAAGAAAATAATGAGAAATCCAAACTTTTACAGGGAAGAAATCAGGTGCCCTTCATCACTACATACCAAGAACTAATGGGGAATTTGGGTGATTAAAATTGGCCAGTCAGAACTGTCTTGAGTTAAAACTTATACAGTTGCTTATGCCTAAGGATCCTACAAGAAAGTGGAATCCTAGGAAGAAACATTGAACACCATCTCATGAACCTGGAAATTTAGCAGGCACAAGCTGAAAGTGATTCACAAGCTGTTTCTGCTCAGTGAGTAAAACCAAACTGGTTTTGAGCAGTAACAATTTTCCTAATGATGTTTCTTCCTACAGGACAATTGCTGAAGCAGCAAATACAGGTGAAGACAGAGGCAGACACAACCTGTGTTTGAGCAGCATAAAGGATTGTTCTGTTGCATTTGTTACATAATTTCTCAGTTCAATCTAGTCACACATCAGTCATTTCAGAGGCAAGGTCATGCAGCTTTCTCCATGTTTCCAATGACACACTGGTGTTAAACAAAAACATGTGGAGCCATGCAACTATGTGCAGGCTACAGCCTCTGAACATTAAGAAGCTCTTGTTACCTTATTTCAGCATATAATTTTATTTCTTCTGGATTGAGACCAGCATTAGCTAACAGCATGGTTCTCCTTCATTTCCTAAGAGCTTTGTAAAAAACTGGGCTTGTTCTGCCACTGTCCTAAATCTGTGGGAACACACCTCCACCACTGCAAGCAGAGACAGAGAATGCACCTCTATCAGACAGAGCATGTGTGTGTGCATGCATCCCAGTGTGAAGCGTCCCCTAGGGATTTTAGAAATCACATTTGGCCTGTTAAGCTTTCCCAGTGATGCCAGGATAAGCATTGGGAAAAAGAGGTGATGGACATAATGGTTGGTTTCTGGTGGGACCTGAAGGAGAGACAGATGTGGAAAAAGAAGATGGAAAATCCTCAAGACAGCATGGAGGACTGGGATGCACTTATGCTTGGGATGGGGCAGAGATGAAGAAGAAAATCAAAGATAATGCAGAGATGCCCCCTGAGTGCTAAGGGAAGGGAAACACCTTTTTACCTCCTACATAATACATAATTAAAAAAAGATACTGTAAATCTCTTGCAAGGAAATCACAATATGCAGCCATCTTCATACCATGTGCAATATGCATACCACTTCATAAATGTGTAGTCAAATGACCTCATATTTAGTGATTTGATTATGGCTAATATTTTTTTCTTAAAACATGAAGAAAATGAGCCACTCCCCAAGCCAAAAAAAAAAAAAAAAAACGGGTATTACACAGAAAAATGAAAAACTGTTAGTAATAAATATCACAGTACCCCCAGAGTCTTTGCATTATATCTTGTTTGATGGGCCAGTCCTTCTCTGGAAAAAAACAGAGAATGCAACAGATGTTTCTTCCCTTATAACAATCACAATAATATGACTTTAGCCAACTTTAGCCAACAGAGCTGTTTAGGATCTGAATTTTGCATGTATGAAGTTCACCAGGGTGTGATGAAAAGACAAACAAAGCATTTTTCAGGGATAGATCCAGGCACACACTATCAGTGCTTGGGACATCTTTCAGTCACACCAGGGCTCACCCCAGGCAGGATTAAGGTGGTTCCTGCTCCCTCTGCACCACCTGCACTGCCTGCTCGCGTGCAGAACCGAGTGCTCCTCTCCTTCCCTCCCTCCAGGACCTGCTCACCCACCACATGCTGGGTCAGCCATGTTTGTACAGCTCCTAGAACGATGACTCATGGCTGCAAGACAGCTCCAAATCGTTCATCACAGACGGATCAGGGCTTGTGCTGGCACCCTCTTACAGCTTAGCTGCCAGCACTGGTTGTGTTCTCAGATTATGATACTGTTATGATACTAACAGATTTTACTGTTCATAGCATTATATGTTTCCCCTTTGCTTTGCAAGACTCAGTATAAGCTTCTAGAGCTTTCCTTTCCATTTTCAGTAATGAGTGTGATTATTAGAAAATTCTGCAGTATACCTGTCTACTCTTTATTCTTGCTTTTTCAATGTGATAGTTGCTATGAGATTTGGGGTCTTTGGACCCATTTACTATTAGGCTTTGATTATGGGAATTTTCTGACTGTTTGCAGATTTACAGAATTCTTCTCTAAGGTGAAGAATTCTTCTTTCAGGTTCTAACTCTCTACAACCAGTAGATTGTTCAGAAATAAAGACGGGATGGACGCTGTGGGAGCTGTGTTGTTTAGCTTGTTTAGGTGACTTTAAATGCTTAACTCAAGTGCAAGTGGAAGATAAAAGTTAAGAGCTGGCATTCTCACAAGAATCCAGAAGAGACGATTCTGGCAGTGTGAAGGGAATAAGGAGTTCATTGAAAGGACTTTAAACTAGATTTGACAGGACAAAAAGGGTAAGACAAGCTTGCTAGAAATAAGCCTGTGGGCAGCACCCTAATATTTAAGGGATGGTGTGTAGCCAGGTCCTTCAGTCTGTGGAGGCAGGGGATGGAGATCCTTCTGGCAGCAAAGACACAAGGGCTTTCAATGTGATAGAAACCACAGAAGCACCTGAGAATGGTCACACAGGAATTTGGGCTTCCCTGTTCAAAAATGTGGTAGGGTTAATACCAAACTGAAGCACATCTGCACCAATGCATGTAGGATGGGCAACAAACAGGAGAAGCTGGGAGCCATTGTGCAGCAGGAAAATTAGGACATAGCTGCAATCATGGGATGACTTGAAAACTGGAGCAATGCAATGGATGGCAATAAATTCTTCAGAGGGAATAGGCAAGGAAGAATGGGTGGTGTGATAGTCCTGTAGGTTAGGAAATGTCTTGATTGTCTGGAGCTTAATGACCAGGACAAAAGGGTGGAATGTTTATGGGTAAGATTCCAGGGAAGACCAACAAGGCAAATCTCCTGGTGGGTGTCTGCTATAGACCTTCCCAAGCAGGATAAAGAGGCAGAAGGAATATTCTGTAAGCAGCTGAGAAAAGTCTCACAATCATTAGCCCTTCTTCTAGGGCGACTTCTGCTCACCAGTCTGCTGGAAATAAAACAGCAGAGAGGAAACAGACCAGGAGGTTCCTGAGAGAGTGTTAAGACAACTTCTTGACACAGCTGATCAGTGAGGAACCAGGGGAGGTGCCACACAGGACACATTTTTAGTGAACAGAGAAGAACTAGTGGGAGCTGTGATGGTTAGAAGCTGTCTTGGAAATAGTAATCATTAAATGATAGAATTTTCACTTGGAGAAGTCAGGAGGGAGACTGGCAGAACTGACAACTAGGACTTCCACAGGTCAGATTTTGTCCTGTTTAGGACCCTGGCTGGAAGCATTCTGAAGGGCAAAAATGTCTAGGAAGTCTGGATATTCTTCAAGAAGTAAATCTTAAAGATTCACTAGCAGGTTGGACAGACCTCTCAGGAAGACTACAAAAATTTTGTGATGTTATGCAGGGAGAAAATTAGAGGGATCAAAGCCCAACTAGAACTTAATTTGGCTACTGCAGTAAAAGACAACAAAAAATCTTTCTATAAATACAACAAAAACTAGCAACGAAAGTAGAACTAAGGAGAATCTCCATCTTTTATTGGATACAAGGGAAAACATAGTGACAAATGATGATGAAAAGACTGAGGCTATTTGCATGTCTTTAAGAGTAAGATCAATTGTTCATCAGCCCCCTGAGCTAAAAGACAGCGACACAGAGAAAAACGAAGCCCCCAGAATCCAAGGGGAAATGCTTATTGAGCTGCAACACCACCTAGACCTACACAAATCTATGGGGATGGATGGGACCCACAAAAGAGTACTGAGAGAGCTGATGAAAGGGCTCACAGAGCTACTTTCAATTGTTTACCATTTAGTCCTGGCTAACTGGGCAGGTCCCAGCTGACTGGAATTCAGCAGATTTCCTCCTCAGCAACTTCACAGAGATACAAAACTGGGAGGAGTGGCTGACACTTCAGAGGGCTGTGGGACTCTTCAGAGGGATCTTGACAGGTTGGAGAGACAGGCAGAGAGGAACTTTCTGAAATTGAGTGAGGGTAAATGCAGGGTCCTGCACTTGGGGAGGAATAACCTCAAGCATTGGTACAGGTTGGGGGCTGACCTGTTGGAAAGCTCTGGGGAGAAGGACCTGGGGTTTGGAGGACAAGGTCTAAGAGGAGTGTCTGAGAGAATTGGGGTTGTTTAGCCTGGGGGAAAGGAGGCTCAGGGGGAATCCTTATCACTCTCTGCAACTTCATGAAAGGAGGTTGTAGTGAGGCGGGTTCAGTCTCTTCTCTCTGGTAAGAAGTGATAGAAGGAGAGAAAGTGGCCTCAAGTTGTGCTGGAGATGTTTAGATTGGATACAAGGAAGAATTTATCTACTGAGAGGGTGGTCAGACACGGGACTGGGCTGCACAGAGAAGTAATTGAGTTTAATAAATATGTGGATGTGGTACCTGGGGAAATGGTTTAGGGGTAAGTGTGTAACAGTGCTGGGTTAATGACTGGAACTGATGATGACCTTAGAGACCTTTTCCAACCTAAATGATGCTAAGATTGGAAGATCTATCTGAGATACCTACACCAACCAATAGATCTCCCTCTTCCATGCATTTCTTTAACCAGCTTTCAGTCCTAGCTTTTTGGTGGTGCCTGTCTTGCATTTCCTTTTGTTTATACATCTATTTATACATCTATATATCTATATATATATAGATATATATATATATTTCATACATATTCATTGATATCTGTCACATACAGTCACCTCTTTTTCATTAGTTATTTTGCTATATCTGTCACCAGTAGTGCAACGAGAAGTATTTCCCTCACAAAGAAGTGCTGGCATTTCCCTAGTTTGTTCAATACCCAAAAGACAGCATAGCATAACTGCATCTTATCAAAGAGGTTGATCATGACTAATGCTCATGGAACCTTGACCCCACAACCTGTACCAGTGAGCTCCCACAAAAGTCCTAACAGATTTAATTAGCAGTAAGCAGCTCTATTCTTCAGACAAATGAGAGGATTGCATGAATATATACATCCATCAACTTGTTTTGGCAATAGGAAACATTTTATGAGAACTGGGGCCTTATACAATCAAACACTCTTGCTTTGCAAAGCATTTTCCATAGACTATGTCTCATAAATATCCTTTAACAACTTCATGTTCTCTGTGCTTCAGCAAACTGAACTTATTTCTGATGATTGAGTGGGGTCTGGATGGCTTGATGTGGTGTCGCTAATGGGTGTTTCCCATTGGGAGGTTTTCAAGACATTTTTTATTGGAGTTACTTGTTTATCATGATCTGATGGAAACAGTCCCATTTCAGCAAGACCTGCCAGGTATGTCTTGCTTGCTTTTCCCTGGCAGATTGCTGCAGTCCTGTACAGGCAGTCCGTCAGCAGGCAGCAGCCAGGTGTACCACTGTAAATCAATAATTTTCCCTGAAGGATTTTGCAAATGGGAACTCCCATTATGGGATTTCTGGAATTCAAGCAAAAAAACATTTGAAAATTTGAAGGTACACTTCACCTCTGTCTGCTGTACCTTTTCTACATGCCATCTCTGGGAGTTAGAGGCTGCTCAGATGGGGAAGCCAGCTGGAGGCAGAGACATACCTGCCCTGTCAAATGATAAGAGGCTGGGAAGTCAGCTCAGCCACTCCACTCTGCTGTCATTTTATCTTTCTCCATGGTTCAGTCTTGGTGTGTTCCACCTAGCTGTCTCCCAGACAACGTACTAGTATGGCTCTGGGGGTGATTCACTAGAGTGATCCCTCTGAAAGCCAATGCAGACTGCATTACATCAGATTTTGTAACTATTATGTACCTGTCCTTCAGTGTTCTCAGATTCAGTGCCACTATCTTTCCAGGAGTAATGGTCATGATGCAGGGAGATTGCAGATGTCAGAGACAAATTTCCACCCATATTCTTTTTTAAGCTTTACCTGATATACTTTGATGGTGCTGTCCTCAGAGACAGGACACAACCCATCACATTGTTCACAGCTCATCCTTTTGCTTTGCTTGTGTCTGCATTTACCCCCACCGATGAACCAAGCTATTGAACTGTTACAACTGCAGCTCCAGCAGCCTGGTCACCCCTCCTAACAGTTCATGTGCAAACCTCCTCTCCAGCAGCGTTAGAGCGTGCCAGACATGAGGTGTCTCATTAGCTTTTGTTCCCAGCTTCCAGCAGCAGCTGGCACACCCTGCTGCAGTTTAAGCCTCAGATGTCATTGTGCAAAGCTTCCAGACACAACCCTTTGGTCTCCTCCAGTGCCTCTGCTCCTTGTCAGACCTATACTCCACAATTTCCATTCTTCACTTGGCGAGGACTCTGAGGCACCGATTCCATTTCATTTTTCCAGTGAAATCTCAGTTCAGTAATACTTAATTGGCCTGGCTTCTTAAGTAGATATTTCCAAAGTATTTTTAAAAACAAATATTAAAAAAAAACCCAACCTCTGGATATCTCTCTGAGATACCTCTTCTCAGCTTGATTGATGGAAAATCAACTTGATTTTCTTCCACTTCACCAATCATTTCAGGTGTCTGCTCATTGATACATTCTCTGACTGAACTGCCTGCTTGAGCTCACTGAGTTTTTCCATATGTAGCTAAGTTTCACCTGGGAAATGATTTATAATTCCCTTTCCTTTTTTAGTGAAGATAATAAGCATTCACTGTGATGATGACTATACATTTTACCTTGAGCAGTGGTTCTTTGGCCAACTTTTATCCTTGAAGCAATTGACTCTGAGCCACTTTGTGCCTCAGCTAGTAGATAGGTATCAACATCGACTGTGTTATTCTTACCCATTAGAGACAGTTTGAAAAAATAGCTTTGCATCTGGTGATCCAAAAGACTAGGACCTGCTCATGCTTCAAAATTTTAAAAAGCAGATTTGTATCTTTATAAGACCTTTGTATCTTTGTAACAGATTTGTATCTTTATATATCCTCAGATACATCTGTATATCTACTTTTTTCAATATCATGAGAAAAAAAATTAATGTGTGGTATCAGCATGCCTTGCAAGCTTTTAGACTCAAGAATTATTTATTAGTCACTGTACTTCAGTCACAAGCTAATCTAAAGAAATTCCTTTTTGGTTACAATGGTCAGCTTCCCTTATTCCTCGTTCATTCTGGGCTGAAGTGCAGTAGCAATGCCACACAGGTTCAGTGCTGCACCTGAAAAAGTTAGATTGGCCCTTTAAAGTAACTAAAAACTCAGTTGTGCCAGGCACAGGAAGTGTTCAAGGCTGAGTTGGATGGAAGTCTGAGCAATCTGATCTAGTTGAAGGTGCCCTTGTTCATTGCAGGGGGGTTACACTAGATGACTTTCAAAGGTGCTTCAAACTACTCTGTGATTCTACAACCCAAAAGTGAGGCAAAGCTCCCATTCAGTCATTAAACTTTCAGCATATGCAGGATGAACTTTGCATAGAAAGATAAGGAAGAAAATAATTACTGTTATGCTGCCTCTTTGAGAAAAGGAAGACTTATTCTTTCCTTGTTCTCTCGGATTGAAGCTGGACAGAAACCAGAATAACTTGAAAAAGGGTTAGTAAGTCCTTGAGGTTTATTTAAATGGCCAGTTGAGACTGAGTTGTAGGCAACCGGGATTAATCAATCTAAAGAATTTTTAAATTATTTCTCTATTCTTAATGTCAGTTTTCCTTTTAATCCCCTGATCCTCATTTCTTAGTTTGGCTTGTATGCACTGCTACTCACAGTGAAAAAAAATTAATGTGGTGATGACGAGATGGAAATATCAGTCCCTGCAACTGAACTCTGCCAATTGAACCCCTGACTTCAGCACGATGTAACTGCAGAGCAAAATACTGCTGGACTGCTCAGAAACATTGCATTTTTTATTTCTTTTTAATTCACGTAGGTCCATTATGAGTGAATTTACTCCAGCCATTATGACTATGACCCCAGAAAAAAACTTCCATGCAGTGTATAAGTGACACAAAAACCAGTCCTTCACATGCAGCTTTTAAAAACAAATTGGTGGGTTTGGACGGTGAAAAACAGGCGTGTTTTTTATAAAAGCAAAATATTTTGCCTTGCATTGAGCCTCTCCTCCCTTTGCTCCTGAAAAGACCATTTCCCAAAAATTTTTTTACTTCTTTCATCAGATTTTTTTCTAACTGAGGTGATTACTAAAATTCTTTTTCCAAACACTAAGATTTCAATAAATAAATCATAAAAGCCTGGAAGAAGTCACTACTGTAGTAAAGTAGATGAAAACTCAGTTAGCACACACCTCCCCATGAAGCTGACCAGTTGATACCCACTTCGACAGCAATTTAATAGCAAATGTACTGCAAAATTTACTTTCCTTCCTTGATTTTATCTTTATTTCACTTAGGTAGGTAGCAACTGCCTTTCCACTGTTACAAACTTTTTGAATGCTCCACAGAGACCACTTTTGAATGCGTGACTATAAAATCTGCCTTTAAATTGAGACACTGAAAGTTATGACAAAGGAAAAATACCTCCCCTGGGGAAAAAAAAATCAATAGTATGATTTCTATATACTAAGTCCCATTGAAAAATTACTGAAAAAAATTGATTCTTACATCAGGGATAACAAGAGCCATCAGTGAAATCACTCGTTTCTAAGGTATATGATAAATCACATTGCTTAAAATATTTCTGTTTGTTACAAGACTTGAGTTGTTGAGAAGAAGGTCACTAAATATCTCAACATTAGTGAGACCCGGGGTTTTCTTCTTCTGATATCACACACACACACACACACACACACACATTAAAAAAAAAAGAAAAAAAAATTAAGAATTGTTACAATGAATAGGGAGAATATGAATAACTAGGATGCTGGGAGAAAAGTAATGATCAGTGATCACTGAGCTATGCCTCCTTAGTGGATTGAATGAGGTGTATGCACATCAAGTAGCAAAGGGCTGGATGAAAGTCTGTTCTCCCAGGCAACAAGTGACAGAACGAGAGGATGCAGTCTGAAGCTGTGCCATGAGAAGCTTAGGTAAAATGTTAGAAAAAATTCTTCAAAGAGTAACTAAGCAATGGAATTGTCTGCCCAGGGAGGTAGTCACCATCCCTGGATGTGTTTAAAAAAGGACTGGACGTGGCACTCAGTGCTGTGGTTTAGTTGATGAGGAGGTGTTAAGTTAGGTCATAGGTTGGACTGGATGATGTTAAAGGTCTTTTCCAACCTTGTCCCTCCTGTGATTCTGTGACTGTGAACCCCTTTAATATAACTCTTTGAGCCCAACCCATCAGAGAATTCCTCACCCAATAAAGCCATTTTTTCATGTAGTTTTGTCCTGTATGAGTGCAGTGAACTCCACTAAATTAACCATTTAGGATGCCTAATATGACCAAAGTAAGCTGTCATAATTAAGGCTGGTAGGTCTATGATTGCCATAGAATTTTTGTGTGCCTTGGTGGAGTAGTGTTCTTTTATATCCTGGAGGATAAAAAAACCCCAATGGATAGTTTAAATGGTCAATGACTGCACTGCTAATGATTTGAGGATAAACTTTCCCGTCCTCAGACTTAGGACACCATTTCTCATACTAACATTTGCTTCTCAAATGTACAGTAAAGTCCTTAGTCCAAAGTCAGAGAGAGAATTTATAAATGTTTTGAAATTATTTGCAAGTATGAAAAATATCTCAAAAATAGAATAATTTAGTAACCTGCTGCTCCCAGAGTTGATTCCTCTCTACTAGTCCTATTGCATATCCTTTGGCAGCAGGTGTTAAGTGATGCAAATAATTCACTCCTTCATGACCACTGTTAGCCAGGAAAGCTCTCCTTTCACATCAAAATGGTGGAGAATACTTGATGGATAGCAAGGAACTACTACTGAACTACTTGAACCTTTTGATCTTAGTAACCACAAGAAGTATAAATTATCTGTTTGAAAATCAAGCTCTGATTGACTTGCCTAATGTCAGAGACAGGAAAAAAAGCCCTCCTAGCACACAGCTCTCTTTCCTTGGGCTAATATGTCTTATATGTAGAGAAGGATGTAAAACACATTCTCTTTTGTATGTGGTAAAGATAACAGAAATACCTTCAGGAATGGAAAGTACAGACTGGGACATTTTTCATGTTATGCAAAAATCTATACGTACACTAGGAAGCCACTGTTTGTTCAAAAGAACAGGGGATGCCAAGGAGCAAAGAAATAAAATTTCAACAGTCTTTCAGTGCAGTCTGGGACAGACCAGTCTAGGCCTGTAGCTCAGGAATATCTGACATTGCTTGAAGAAATGCAGATCTCAGAGCAGGTTCCTTTCCTCTTCTCTCAAGTGGATCTTTCATTTCATCTGGAGCTTTGTGTTTTCTTGGCTTCCCAGCCAGCCACATTACAGACAGTGAATTAAAAGCTGCTCAGTGGCTGTAACCACAATGGAAATCTACTCCACAGCTGTGACTTTCAAATCAAATTACAAAAAACCAAACACACCACTTTATGGTTTTAATACATACTAATGTAAAAGCAGCATATTCAGTAAATTCATAACTTCATCTATATGAAGCTCTGTAGCTCCTCATGTCCAAGAAAGGCACACCCATTTGTCTCAGCCAGAAATCTAGCCCAAGAAACTTTCTGTCACTGAAAGTGCAAGTCTGGATCACTGAAATCCAGAGAGTTATTCCAAGTTCACATCAGCAGAACAAAGATCAGAATCTGACACAAATATTTACTGAATTTTGGAGTCTCTGTGTCTAGCCATCAAGAAATGCCTGCTGGATGCAAACTCTGCAGTCCTCAGGCAGAACACAAGGAGTCTAGTGAGGAAACAGACATGGATGGTATTTTCTAACACAGAACTGTTGAGCAAAGTGTGCCAAGTGTTGTACATGTTAGGCACAGGAAAATGGAACATTGCAAAATTAAATCACTCACTGTACCAGATTCTACATCTCAGCACAGGAATGGTTTGCAAGAATTAGCTTGCTGTTATATTTTAATCTAGATGTTCTTTTCCCCTTAATGGATCAGCCTGTGGTATTACCCAGGCAAGTAGCAGAGGGAAGTCATCTCTGTTGCCTTGCTGCCCAGCTCCACTAGGCAGCCCTGTGGTGTCTGTACTCCCTTTGGAGTGTCTCTTGTCTTGGTGTCTTCATACTGCACAAGACAACATGCTGAAACTAGCGCTGAAAGAGCAGAAATATCTGTGAAACACTACTAGGACATAATGGAGATAATCTCCCAGATCCCAGAGCAGCACAGTAGCATTGGCACATGAGCTAATGAGGGCTTTCACAAACACTTTTCATCTCAGCTGCAACACTGTGCCGGCCAGCGGAGCTGCCACTAGACAGGGAGAAAGCCCCAGCAATGTGAACTGAAGCATCTCTGTGCCTTTCTCTGCTGCATGGTGTAGAGTACCTGAAATATCACAGGGGCTGAGCTTGTCTCACCATGAGGAATTCTATTACAGATGAATGTTGGCAAGTGAAACACTGTTAGTGAACCCAGGAAAAACTTTTTCCTATAAGAAGACAGCAAGGCAATGTAGTCCAACTATTTGGGTTATTTCCTCTGCCACAAAGTGGCTAAGAGCTAAATTTTGTCTAATTATCCATAACATTTCTCATCACTCCTAAATAATTATATCGATTATTTTTATGTACAAATTGGGTAAAAAATACCTGAAATACAATACACAACTTCTTTCAAAACTCATTTGGACTAACACTGACAGGTAATCTGGGAAATTCTACAAAGAAAATACTTTATTTTTTGTACAGTTATAGGAATAAAAAATGGAGCTAGGCTTAGTTGTCTGCTACTTCACTGGTCAGAGGGAAAAAGATAGTCCTGAGCTGTTCTCCCTTCCTCCCTGCCTCTATAGTGCATTTCACATCAAGCAATTAGAAGATAAAATGTGTAGGCTTAGATGTCCAAAAGTTAACCTCCTTCCTCGTTCAGTGCTCCAACCAAGATGCCACAAATCTATGCACTGCTGTTTATCTCTGCTCACCAAGGAGAGCCCAGAGGTTTCTAGTTTCACCACAGCTATGGAAGGTGGAAAACACAGGTTTGAAGGCCCTGAAGATGAGACAAGGTGAGGCTGCACTTTGTGAGACACTGATCTGGTGATGCTCAAGCACTGGGAAGAGCACGGAGACATGAAATGTGACATGGCCCTGCCTGGCCATGAGCATGGCAGACACATCAGGCAATGCCATGAACCTAACACCTTACTCAGACCAAGCCATGTGTAGGCCGTGTCTGATGAGTCAGGTTTGTCACTGGGCCTCAGCAGAGAAAGGCCCAAGGCAGGACTGAGCTTGGATTAGAAGCCAAGCTGAAGTCCATCAGGCACAGACACTGATCCTAAAGCCACAGGGACCAGATAAACAGATCTCTGATGAACATCAAGTTTACTAGGAAGTTTAAGTGTTGGCTGGTATTCAGCAGAGGCATAGGACATGCATTCTTTTGTCAAAGCCTTTTGTTAAGCCCTTGCATGAACCTTGTGGACTGGAGGAGACCCTTGAGTTTATTCTCTGACAGTATTTAGTCTTAGTACAGTGGAGAGAAAAGGAAGAGTATTGGAGACTTGGGCAATACTCTAAAAACAAATTGATGGTTTCTTTCCAGGTTTCACCTTTATTCACAGTGACAATTTGCACGTCTTCAGCCCAGTTACCTCTGTGTTATCACTTCAGCCAGCAAAGCTGGGAACAGTTCCTGCTGGCCACATACACAGCTACGTGAGCTTTTTGACCATGCAGGCCTCTTCATAGGTCTCCTCTAGACTTTAATTCCAAGCTGCTCTATCCAGTGCCAGTCTATGTATTCAACCAGTAGACTCTGTCAATTTATTTTGGAGGGAAAATAACCAATAATATGAAGAAATTTCAGACTTCCAGAGCCAAAAGATGAATAGTGAAATAGTAAGTAGAAGCTAAAAAGTGAGCTTGTTTTCTCAAACAATGAAAATTGAAATTTTTCTAAAGCTGTTGTAAAGAAAAAACCCAACAAATACTGCCAATAAGGATGTACAGTAAGATGGTAACATAGATACTGATTTCATCCACCCAGTCATGTGGCTAGTGGTAGTGTTGGACCAGAGGACCACATGATTTCCTTACAGTATGAAAATGAATGTGACAAGAAAAGTTATGTGCTTCAGCCTTTGGCCCCAGGGTCTAGTAGTTCTTGGAAAAAGTACCATGTACTTTTTTTGATCTCTCTGGAATAGCCACGATCCATCCTCCAGAGATTTGTAAAACAAGGTCATGCTGAGGACATCCCATTCCTTTCCCTATACCTTACAGAATGTGGTTAGGGATGTTTCTTCCAGCACTCATGGATTATCACTTATCTCTCACATTCTCTACTCTAAACTGTACTAGACAGCTCAAAAACATCTGTGTCCAAGCTCCTCCTTGGTCTGTACTCCTTCATGATGAAACAATGCCTTCAGCATCACCTCAGTACTGTGAGAGGGACCCAGAGGCATAGGGAATCCAAACTGAGGAAGGTCAGCAGGAGTGGCAGAAGGAAAGCACTCACACCGATAAGACACACATCCAACCTCCCCAGCTCCAGCAACAAAAAGAACTGATACATCTGGGGAAAGGAAGCCCTCACAGGAATGAGAGTAATCTCACCATCAGAGCAAGTAATTAGCACTTCCTATTCTTATTATTGTATGAATGCTATACATACCAGATTTTAAGATCTCGGTCCCATGTGAAAAAACTTTTGAAAGGGTTGTATTTGTTACATGCCGGTCATTAGACAGCTGGAGTACAGGGCCACACCTGAGGTATCCAAGATATTTTTTAAATTTAAGGTTTGCAGTAATGGGCAGTTTATGTTCTGTTGGGAAAGACCTGACCTACTCCATACCACAACCATGAATCAGCCTGTTGGTCAGCCAAAAGATACTACTTTGCTTTCTCATGATTTATCACCTTGAACCCCCTGAAACCAACAACCCCCTGAAAACAACAAAATTAATAGAGTTCAAGCCAACAGGAGAAACAAAACCATGAAAACACCAAGCAACACACTTGAGATTTTTTTCCCCATATTTTCCTATTTTGTTTCTTGGTGAAGATGTGGGGAAATAAATTTATGTTCCACTCACAATTTCTACAATATAACCATTAGGAAGTGGAAAAAGACTAATCCTGTAAAGAAATAGAAATCCTTCCCAAATGAAAAAAATCAGTTGTTTGTTTTACATTGGCCCTGACACCACTTGACAACAGAGAGCTATCAAAACCCACAATAAGAAAGAGTCCTTTTCATCCTCAGAAATATCACCAACAAATAATCCCCATCAAATAAATTCAAATTAACAACTGTCATGAGAAATTGCCTCCCTCAATGAAGCAATGATTTTATATTACAATTATTATATATAATATAATTTTATATTATAAATAGTAAAATACTATTGTATATTAATAATAAAATTATAATAAGGCTAACAATAATAATAATATCCCTTTTCCCAGGGATCTCCACACAGGATAGGAAGAGGGATGCCAGTACCCTGACCATATTCATGCTGTGTGTATGCTGTGCCCCTCCAGGGCATCCAGCAGTAGGTGATTTACAGGACAAGTTGGTTATACCTGACATGTGCAGGTGAGCTGCAGCATGCACACAGTAGCAGCAGTCTTATGGGAGTGCTGGTGGCATTGTCTTCCCTTCCACAGGAGGCAGCTCTGCAGCCTGAAATTCGGGCATATCCTAAAGGGTGGAAAATGCAGTCAGGTTATCCTTCATGTCCTCCGTGCACACAACCTCAGCAAAACTTTGTATGGATTTTTCTGTACCTGTGACTCAACAGAACCATACACTGAAGGTGTAGCTCCTCACCAGTGCTCCTGAACACTGTTTCACACTGGGACCCAGAAGCCTGCCTTGTCACTGCCATGACCTGCCTGGCAGCTAGTGAGGTCATGGCATCTTATCTTCCCTCTTCATCCCAGAACAGAATCCAGGAACAGAAAGCATTCTGCTCCAACAGCTCTTTCCTGGCTGATCCCCGGCACTGTGAACCTTCCCTTCAGCATCCTGTGGTTGCACAACTTGACCATTAAATATCTGCTGGGCTTAGTCAGGAGAATAACCCTGACCCAAGCACCTCCAGCCTGCTTTCCCACAGCATGCTGAGACATCACTTGCTTTCTACATTTCATAGCTGAAAACAAGAAGACATAAACACCACTCTCAAAAATCCCTACTTATAATGGTAGGGATTCACATGCCTCAAGATAAGTAAGAGGTATCTCAAAATTGATCCTCTCCACTATTGCTGACATTACTAAATATTAAAATACATTCTGTCAAAACTGCTGCCTTTACTCATTGTGCCATGGCAAATGCATTCTCTTTACTTGTGGCTTTATGCACACAACCACTAAGCAAGGAGCAGTAAGCAGATATCTGCTGCTTAGTGCTCTCTGTCATAAAATTTTCCAAGCCAACAGACAAAAAATGCTGTTTCCACAGAACTAATAATAATAGGTCAAAAGAAAACATCCTCTGAGCAACTAAAATTTCTAAGAAATCTTTCTTAATCTGTGGAAGTAGAGATTACTCATAGCACTGGAAGAACTATCAAAGGTTTTAACTCCCACTAGTCATCAATATTTAAAACTGACTTCCAGGTTCCAAAAATATTAATAATTTACCTAACATCTCCTTGGAAGTACATTTCCAAAACTGAGACACTTATTTCCAGCATTTAGGGTACGGTAAATATTATTAATTCAGCACAATTTTTCATTAGTACTCATTTGCCCTAATATCAAAAAAAAATTGTACTATTGCTACAAGGACCTAATAAAGCGCTTACACACATAGACAGCTTTGGTGGGAATAGTCATGTGCTTAAGACAAATGTATCCCTAAGTACTATTTACAGATAAGAGCACATCTTTTCAGGCCCATTTCCCTAGCTTGTTGAAATACAACATAACACAGCCATACAGAGCAGCAATATAGCAGTTGCAGATACTTTAAAACAGAAAAAGCACCCCAGCTATTACATAGGATCAGTTTTATGAAGAAAAGTATCCAGTAGCTGCCCACAGAGGAATAGGCCTGACAAAGAGGAAATATGAGAAATAAAATAAGCAGAGTAAAACTGAGACTTTCAAAAGAGTTATACAACTTGCATAACACAAGATGAAATCTCATACTGTTGGGGAAATTCACAAAGTCGTTCCCTCTATAGGTGTACAAATGGGAGAGGGACACAGCTGACCTCTGACTAAAAAACAAAAAAAACCTAATGAGGTGATAGAAAGCAGACAGGATACGAAAAGAGTGCTGGTCTGCAGCAGCCTCATTCACTGGGTATGAATGCCTTTGAGGTTTTGAATCACAGCTGTGGAAACAAGCTGCTGAATTTCCTCCCCTAACTCTCCCAGTAATTTTGTTATTTAAGTATAAATGCTCTGGAAGTCAGCATTAACAGCAAACTCTTTCGTGCCCTTTGTGAGCAGAGGATGCCAGGGGGAGAGAAACTGTGATTTATAGCTGTGATTTATAGTGTTTTCATGCAACTAAGGAGGCACAGAAATGAGCCAGGCAAACAGTGCTCAGCCTGGGCTTCTTTCTATATCAGGAGTTGATCTACCTTATCTGAATTCTATAGCAAAAGTGAGTCTACTGATCAAACATTTTTAACCTTACTGATTATAATAGATTAAGACTCTGTGTTGCAGTGCTCTGTCTGAATCAGAATAAAAATGTTTTCTATGAAAGGGAAGACAAAATTTGGATTAATCTTTATTCCTCAGACACAGTCCATTGTTTTAAGCACCATTGTTTTAAGTCCATTGTTTTAAGTCATTTTTTTGATCCTAAGGGGCACTGTTCTTACACCAGCTGGTCCCCTATTATCTTGGTAAGAAAGTCACTCAGGCTCTATAAAGTATGATTTTAAATAGGTTTTTTTATTAAAGTTAAGAAAGAAAGGAAGTATACTATAGAGGTTTTCAACATTATCCACCTCTCTACATCAATAAATACTCAGTGTAAGCACTTAGGACTGCTTTGCTATGTGCTAAAAAGTGAGCACAATCTTGTAACTCAAGTTAGGCAGAATGCATCATACCTTTTCTTACCACCCACAAATTCACATTTTCTTGGACTGCCTTGACTTTTCCCATGGCCACATCTTGAAAGACTCTTATCTTCAAAACTTAAGGAAGAAGATTTTTTTCCTAGTCCATTTCTCCTCATCCATGTATGAAAAACTTCCACATTTTGTCATTTCAGCATCACTTCTGGCTCTGTCCCACTGTCCTGTGGGAGAGGAGGAACAAGGAGAAGTAGGGTGAAGTTCAGATGTAACTACCTCATGAACTATGAATGCAGAGAAGAGAGAAAAGCCTAAGGACTCAAGAAGCTCAGCTGAACAGGTTTAGGTTGTGGCAGCTCAAGAAAATGCTGCCTCTTTCTGCCCACCTCAGCATCATGCCAAAAGATTTAGCAGGTGCAGATGGAAATAATCCCTGAATTCTCAGTTTTTCACTCAAAAATCTGGGGTTTAGCTGAAATCATAAAGCTTTATTGGCTTTGACATACTTTCAAGTGCTACTGGAGGTTGTACAGAGCACTCCACAACATCAGAAAGTCACCCTGGGAATAAAATTGGACAATTTTAAATGTTTTTTCACTAATTTCTTCCTGGTTTTATAGCCAGAAAGGTGTTTATTCCAGCAGATGTTAAGTGGCTCTAGTTGAAGGGTCAGGAAGATGATTACAAAACCTGACAGTCTTTCTTTGGAGTCTCTGTCTCCTTCCTCATTTGATGATGAGCACATGACCCAAAGAAACACTTTTTTTCTCTCTCTGTTTTGGTAACCTTTATTTCCATCAGCTGAGGGAAAGCTTTGAGGACTTTTTAGACCCGCTTTGTAGCCAACAGGATATAATCACAATTTTATTTCTGGGTAGAGCTATCTTAGAGCATTAATCTTCTGAAGACTTCCAGAGGTGTGTAACAGACAGTTTACACACATCAGGAGACAACAGCACAGGGCAGATCTATTCTAGCTTTCTAAGAAAGAGGCTTATTTCTCTATAATTTATCATAATCTTTTGCCTGAATGCTGGCAAGCAACAAGACAAGCTCTGACATATGACAGTCTTTGGTGTTGTAATATTTGAACATTATTAAAGGGATGAAAAGGAGGGCAAGAAGGAAACTCCTAAAGGATGGTGTGTTTGGTTCCCCTTTTGAAAACATCCCCTGGCAGCAACACAAGAAAAGGCTGTGTCTGGATTACCACCTTCAGACCCTGGCTCCATCTTCTTAATATCTTCCCTTCAGATAGTTATGGACATTGATGAGGTCCCCTCTCAATCTCCTGCATGGAAGGTGTTTTATGGTGAACTAGTTTATGGGTACGTGACAAAAACCCCAGCATGCTAAAAGGAAAGAGATTTGAGACAGAAAAATACACGAAGCTCAGAATTCGAGTTCAGAGAAAAAACAACAAAGTGGAACAAAAGAACTCTGCATGCTGTGACAAATAGCAGAAACCAGACTCTGTGAAAATGGAATAATAATTGATTACACTGCTTGCAAGAACTTGACAATGCCATCATGATGAGAGTAACACGGAAAATGATGATAGCAGAAACACAAGAAAAAAGTGGAAAATCTTTGTTTCTTAGTCAAAAAAAAAGCCACTGATAGATATATGGATAGATATAGAGAGACATAGGTATAGATATAGATGATATAGATAGATACAGATATAGATAGATATATCTATCTATATAGATATAGATTATATAGATATAGATATATAGATATATATTAGATAGATATAAATTAGATATAGAAATAGATATAGATAGATATAGCACAGAATAGTACCAGGTAATGACAAGAGGAAGAGCAAGCACTAAAAGAAGAGTTAAATAACATAATTTTTCCAGAAATCGCATCCAAGCAAATGACACCATAGGGCTTGTATTCACCCTTGATCACTGTAGGAAATAAATTTATAAACTCTATCAGATAGTATATAGACCATATATATATGTATGTATATAAAGACTTTTTTTTCAAAATGTTTTCAACTGGAGCAATAAATGTTTTAATACTTGATTTTTTTTTTCATTATAGGAAATTTTTTCATGTCTAATAAATCAAAGAGGAGATAGGAGGTACCCACAAAAATACAGTGATCTTTTTGTGCAGAATACCCTTTAATGTATACTTTAATACCCTTTAATGTATACTCTTTCTTTAGACTGTATCTGAACAGTCAAAAAGTTTCCCTGGAAAATATAATCAATATTCCAGAGTAGATAGGAAAGTATCTGTAAACTATGAGAGGTATATAAAAGTGTGACTAAGAGTGTCTGTGCTGCTTTCAGAGGACACGTGCCACTCTGATCTCACGTCATGTTAAAGAAATTAAAATCTATAGGAACAAATGTACCATGAGTAATGTTGGGCTCATTGCCCACATTCTGTGGATTGGAAACCATTGCTTAAGAGCAGCATTGCTCAGATGAGGATCTGAAGTGGTGTGTAAGATATGAGAGTGATGTGACTGCTCTGTGAAATAAATGCATCAAAGAATACATATTCTCACCATACAAAAGTATAAAGTAGAAACTTATATGTCTAATAAATGATCACTAAAAATACATTCTTTTTTTCATCTGATTGTGAATTAAAGCCAGTATATTGTACAAGACACTTGGCAGAATTCTTTTAAGAAAGGTTAGGCTGCTTCTAATTAGAAAAAAATGTCAATTGACACATCTCTATAGTATTTGAATGCAGTGAAGTAGTGAAAAATAGGGCAGTGGGAGGAACACTTAAGATTTAAAATAAAATTTGTGTTGTTTTGAGATTCTTATAAAGGAATAGGAACAGTGTCATTCTGTCTGAGTGCTTGACTGAAAAGGGAACAACTTGAGAGGACCCTAAAACTTGTAAAGAAAACTAATTTGAATATAAAAGCTGTTGAAAGCTCACAATAAGGAGCCAGGACAGGACATGCCCTGTGCCAGAGAGCTGCACACTTAATGATTTAGGAGGAGTTAAAATAGTTCTCCTTGATGTTCTGTAATTATAAAATTGTTATAAAATTGGAGGCTTAATTAACCACTACACATGGTGATATTTGCAGTTTCCATCTTCCACCTGGATTTCAAGGAAACAGCAAAGACAGAGCTATTACTTCCTCAGGTGAGGAAGCCTATGCTAATTGGGTCTTGGATGTGATCAGTAAATTATAGTATAATCAGTAAATGATAGGAAGTAATAAATTTTCATCTAAAACATTACTAGGGCAATAGTAAAGTATTAGGCAGTCTAATGACACATTAATTGTGATAACAAGTTTTCTCTAGGTACTTCTTTCTCCTCTTCCCACTCCCCAGATTATTACAGAGCATTTATTCAAGTGTGTCTTTTTCCATAAGCAGCAAAGGATGGGACATGCATGTGCCATTAGCTGTAAGACTTGGAAATGAAACATTTGGAAGTGCTAATAAGCTCTCAAGGTCTCTAGCTGCGCCCCTAACCCTACAGCCAGTGCTCTAAGAGGGGAGAAACAGATGCTTCTCTTCCTGTTCTCCCTCCAGCTCTCCCTGTGGTGATAAGAAACTTGGATATATTCCCCCACCGAGTGCTGCAAGGTCATCCAAGAGATGAGTGTGGGTGTGAACGGTTTGCCTCTGCTCAGCGTCCAGCAATGACGTGTGCTGTTTGTGCTCTAACTGGAAGGATGCTACAGAAAAGCTGTATCTAGATCTAGGTCTGATTTCAGCCTAAGGAAGATGCAGAGAGCACACTTTAATTACAGGTCTGACATGGTTCAGTGGTCTTGAAGTGCAGACTGAATAGACCTTTCACTACCAAATATTATATAATCTGCCTTCATTTAATAAAATCTGCAATGTAAAAAGGAAAAGTCAATTAAAAGCAAAGTCAAGTCTCCTCAAAAACGACCAAAATTCACCTATGGCTATATCTTCATCGATTTTCACCAAATTTCAGGGCAACTAATGAAAAATGACTACTCGTGATAGAAGGTCTGAGCAATGAACGTATCTCACAATCTGGCAGGTCCTCAGCTATCTGACGACATGATGTACCTAGTTAATGTAATGTACTGTTCATTGGAAACAGTTAACACACTTCAAAAATTGGAACCAGCTATCATAACCAAGAAGCAAGATAGACCCTGTACTGCTCTGAATGTAAACACCTAATGAGCTCACATTGTGTTCACATCAGAACTTTCAATGACAGCTGCATTTGCAGTATGAATGTCCATAATGCGTCCATAATGCGTCCATAATGCCCCCATAATCATAGAGTCAAAAACAAGGGAGGATTATCTTTTAGCTAGTCTTCAGTAGAGCATGAGAAGAAATTTGATCCCTTCTAAACCACTTTTTTTAAAATAGGAGTAGGATTAAATACTAATACCTTCCTTTTCTGCCTTCCTACACTGTAATTCATCCAGAGTGAAATAGAACTGAGCACCAAATCTCAAAGGACATGGAAATTATTTCCTTTAAAATACAATGTATCCCAGAGGTTCAAAACATTGCTCTTTGAACTTTTAAAAAAGGTTTCTTAAGCCAGTTCTTGGAAACTGGTAAACCAGAGAACCCCAGAGCCTACATCTGCCATCTGCACAAATTAGGAATTACTCAATCACTGAAACTGAGATCATCAGAGCAGCAGAGGTGAAAGAGGGCCTGTGTTGTCCATTCTCCCTCTCTTCTTCCCCTAAATCAAACCTATATTGAGCACAGGGGCATACATATAAAGCCAAACATACTTCTACATAATGACTCTTCAAGGAAAAATTATGAGTTTCCAATGAAATAAATTTTTACTTGTTTCTTTTTTTGCTCTATGAGCATGATTATTTTGCTCATTTTTGGTATGGCTTACTCATAATTCTGTATTTGCCTAATAGTATGCAAGTTTGATAAACAGCGTGCTAAAACACAGCCAGATGTTTTCAGAGGCAGCCCATTTTTGAATAATTCCAGTGGATTAAGGTGGCGGAACTGCACTTCTTCCTGTGGTAGGCGAAAAGAGATTGTAGTAGTTTGGACAAGAGCCAAAATCTAAAAGAGGGACGGACATTCCAGGAAACAGTGGAAAAAGATGATAATTATGAGAGCCCTCTATTATCGATTAATTTTGAAATAGCAAAAAAAAAAAATGTGGGACTAGGGAAAATAATGGGGGGTCTTTCCCTGGCATTTTCATGGCTGATCAGGTGATCTGTTGCCAGGGGGACTCGCACAATCAGTTTCAACTTACCAGCTCTTCCAGAAATCCCTTCGTGTACACACAATCTGTGTGTGTGTGTACAATCACAGTTGGGTGTGTGGCCAAATTTAGAGAGCTCCCCTTCTTGCTGTTGATCAGGCCAATCCACACATTATTTCACATTAGGCTTATCAAGTTAATATACTGGCTATTTCAGCTTTTCTCTTCAGCTACTTTCCTTTTTCTCCAAGATTTTCAGTACTTACAATAACTCCTGCATTTCTGTTTTGCTACATTAACTAATGTTCCATGGCTTCATGCCACTATCCACTGCCTTCAGCTCTACAGAATTTGGGCAAAGCTGTCCATAGAAGGCAGCCAGAAGAATAAATCATAAAACACATTACATTTCATATAGTGGAGTAAATTATTTCACTGCTACCAGGAGTATTCTTATTATTATTTTAAACAAGAAAAGAACCAAGGATGTACAAGTAAAGCCATTTAGTTTCTCTTAAAATTTTTGATATTTACATAAAACTCATTGGGCAACTCACTCATTCACACCTTAAATTCAGCTGTCTACAAATTCTTTCCTTTTTAAATGCCTTTGGCTGTTGTGTCCTTTAGACCCATTCAAGCCATTTTTATGACTTCTTGGTTTTTATATTGGTTTGTCATGGCACACGAAAAAATGGGGGTTTTGTGTGATACACAAAAAGGATGTTCCTTTCTCTGTCTAAATCAATAGACTACTGCAGTCCCATATTCAGCTTGTAGCACAAACCCATCCCTTTCCTAGCAACTCCTTCTTCTACCCACCTTGTAAGGCAGCTTGCTAAATAGCTGAGGTGCAGCAGTGGCATTCAGCAGTGAAGAAGATACTATTAAGGGTAAGAATTTGGGAGGATAATGTGATGGGAATTAATTTGGGAGGATATTGTGGTAGGAATTAATGCTCACTGGAACAGATGAAAATGTACTGAAAGAAAATTGCAGAGTTAGGGCTCCCAAGGCATGGAAAGAGAAGGCTGTTGGAGGATAGAAAAGAAATATCCCACTACATACAGGGACCTGTATGTATTTTCACAGTATTGGAGCAAGTATTAATATTCCTATATAGTAATACTGAGAGAAGAAATAATAGATTATATACTTCATGAAGACAAAATTCAAGCATTACAGTGATTTAAAATCATGTGATTTCAATTATGGTTCCATACAAATTCATAATGGTTTCCATTAGTCATTGGAAAGGAAGGAAGAAATGCACCATATTGCCTTCAAACCCTGTCAGCAGAAAACCCACCTAGCCTTCAGTTTAAATTCAGTGAACTAAATTCACACATATTCAACTGCTACAGAAACCTACTAATTTTTGACAGTATTGGTGTGCCTTTTTTTTCCTCATTTCACAGTGTTCCAGCATAATCATATCCTTCAGTCAATTGAACTTGTACAGACAGAAAACATGTAAAAAATATTCAAAGGCACTGGAAGCAGAAAAACCTGTAGTTTGCTTTTAAGTTCAACATAATCCTTCACATTGTTTTTGGGTTTAAATGTAGTGAAAGTCATGCATTAAATGCATAGTTATTAAATACCCATTAAATAAATAAGTGCCATGGATGAAGGTAACTTCCTTACTTTCTTCAGGCACAGACATTTGCTCACACTTGCAACAAGAATAACTTGAAAATTTTTGCCAAATGTCTTCAAATGTGTTCCTGCTTCTCCCCAACAGCATATAGTAGACCCTATCTCCAGCTGGTCTAAATAAGATGAGTTTCACTGAAGTAAATTAATTCCATAATAAATTAATGAGAGAAGTTAAAAATAGGACAAAAAATTTTGGAAGCAGTTTCCCAGTTTTACATTTAATCTGCTAGGAACTGTATCTGTCAATATAACCCGCTATTTCCATTTATTGTGTTAGACTTGCAAGCCCTTTTGTGACCTTACCTCAGGGACATTTTCACTTTCTGATACACCCTGCTGCAAACTAAATTAGTCTTAATATAATATTTTAACAAACTCTTGAAAAACTTATTAATGGATCTTCTTCCATTCTGAAAAGTCCATCAGACAAGACTAATCATGTCCAGAATCTGCTATTTTAAGTGAAGAAACTTTCTGCTGAGTTCAGGAAACTTGAGTAGGCTCCTTTGTGTGTACCAGTCTCTTTGCCAACCAACAAAGCTGAAGCTCCTGTGAAGATAACTGCTACCAGGCAGAAGCAGAGTCATTTGAAGGGATTTCTGAAGAATTTGAAGAATGCAATCTTCCTCAAAGAATGAGAGAAATATTTTGCATGGAAAAAAAACAGAGAAAAGCCATTCCTCTGATGAAAAATAGAAATCACTGTCTTGCTCAGCTGTTCTTGTGAGCTTTCGTGGTTAATGCACTTTTCTTGTGACATTTCTTATGAGTTTTCTTGGTTAACAAACTCACACACACCACCATGGACCCAAGAGGACAGAAGCAAGACCAGTTAACATGGAATACCTGAGCACATGAGCAATGCCAGTAGTTACTGAAAAGGAGTGTCAGCTTCCCAGCTACTCTGGCTGGTTCAAAGCCTGCTACAGCTTTTAAAAAAAACCTTTCTCTTAGCCTAAAAACTCAGTGAAAATGAAAAAAAATTCAAAGACATTCCCAAATCAAGAGACCATGTATTATTTAAAGGAACTTGTTGCAACTCCCTGTATGTTTTTTTCCTTCTTCCTGCAGCTGTAGCAAAAATCCATAATGCATGCTTTTGCAGACTGTGCGCCATTTCTCATGTAAGGCTAGTGCTTCTAAACTGCACGGCTGTAGAATGAGAATCTGGACCTTCATGTGAAAGTGATCTCTTTCTGAGAGATAAGTTTTGAAAGAAGCCTCTTGCAAACAAGTCTTCCATAAATATAAGAAGAAAATCCACAAGTAGTGCAGTAGAAAAGAAATATTTTTTACAGAGGTGCCTTTTACATGACATACCATTACACTGTGTGAGTCATTGCTGTGTGATGCATTCAAGCATTGGCCAGCAATAAAAGCAGAATTAGACATTCATACAGATAATAAGAACATCCAAAGCTCTTTTTGAAAAGGTTAAAGATATATATTATTCTTACCTTAGCTCACAAAGTAATGAAACAGCCAGGAGGAGGAAGAACTTTCTGAAAGGCAGGTTAGCTATCTGTCTGACCTTGCATATATCTTTCTCAGATGTTGGCTCCACTAAGACCAGATAGTGAACTGAATGAGCAACTCTTTCCAGCTCAGAGATAAATACAGAGTTCCTGCTGCAGAGATAAATACAGATCTCCTGCTGAGATCTCTGGTGCTCTCAGGTATTTTCCAGAGGCCCCTTGCACATGCATTACATACCGTTACTCATTGCACCACACCCGTCCCTGTGGCTCCTGAAGACCTCGTGCTTCCAAGGGTTTCTCTTGCTGTCAGCTGACCCTGGAGATTCCAGCGTAGGGTCCACAATGTAAAGCTGCACCAGCTGCTATGAGTTCAGTCTGCAAGAGCTCAGCCCATTTATCCTCTAAGACCTCAGAGGGGAGCACTCAGCAGAGCAGTGTCTGCAGCCCTGCTCAGACACAACTGAACTGTGCAGCCACCCAGAAAAGCTTCTCAAGATCTGATGGACACTAAAGAACATTGCAGAGCAGCAGTATGCCAGAACAATCATATGCAAAGGGCCATGTCCATCTTGAGGAAATGGACCTAAACCCAAGCTCATTTGCAAACCACGCGTTCAAACAATCCATCCCTTTACCCTAGACTGAACCCAAGACTTAGCTGTAAGCACCTCTAATAGTGGAAATTGTTCCGATTGGGATCTGAATCAAAGATTATGGGCACAATTTTTGTTTAATATTTGGTCATGTTTTATTCACTGTTACCCAGTGTGAAGGCCAATGCTACTCTTCTTTCTAATTGCTTGGCGTCACACTGTTGGATGGATGGAAAACAATGTTCCTATATAGTCAAGATCTCTGGTTTCCAAAATATATATTTTCTTTTCTTTTTTAAATGTCAGAACAGCTGAGATATAGGTAAGAGAATGCTTTCATTAAACAAAAAATCAAAATGTCAAATTCTTATATCCTAGTGGAATAAGAGGTTGGAAGCCTGAAAGATGCAGTCACTTGTAACTTAAGCTACTAACACTCCAGAGAGAACTGACAGTTTTCCAGCAAGTGAAGCACTAGGCCTCTCTGTACATGAATAGGCTGTATCCTCCAGAGGAGCTCAAGCTACAAGTGCCAGCATGATTTTCCCAGAAACAAACTGTACTTCATAGCAGCAATCATTCCAGACTGCAGGAGGGACACCAGAAGGCCAAAGGAAAATCAGCATAAGGACCAAGTGATTTATAGCGTTCATCGAAGGCAGTGTTATTACAAAATGAGGAAAATGTCTCCTCTTTCAGCACTTTAATCGCTTGAGGCAATGTAGATGCCAAAGGCTCACACCTTTGTATGCAGACCTATAATTACAAGAAAAAAAGCAGATGAAAGAGAGCAATGACTCAGCTGTGCTAAGTGAGAATAGTTACAACATCAAGCAAAATCTCTCACTAGTCAGTTTGAAGGACCAGGTTAGGGAACAAAGTAAACTCATTCTCAATTTATACAGAGCACTTCTGAAGATCTTCACCCTGCTGTGGTGTTCAGCAACACAACTTTCTCTCTCCCACTGGCACGAACAAGTAGCAGTGCAATAGTATCAACAGGAGCAAAGAGATCAGTAGAAATCAATTTGATTTCTTCTCCACCATCTGCCTTTTCTCTGTTGAGCCTCTCCTGATAGTTGGAGAATCATTATCTATAAAACTGTTATTTTCTGGGGTTTGATTTGTTTAGTCTTTTTTACTTGCTTTCAGTGCCAATTCAGTAACTGCAAAGCTGCCTTATGAAATAGCTCCTAGAAACATGCCCTCTAACCAAGAAACTGAGTTAGTTCCTCATGTGTTCCCTCTTGCCTTCCTGAATGGAAATGTACCTACTTGTACACCAAGTTAATTATTTGGTGCTGAATGGACTCAAAGTAGATCTCTTTGCCTACCTGAGACTTAGGTGAACAAGAAAGCAATTTACTACTAATGGTCAAAATGGGTGATAAATAAATTGAGGTAGGGGATGGAGGACAAATAAAAAGTCACCAGTCCAAGCTTTGTAAATCCACAGACTCGCATCTGAAAAACTGGACAGATCATAAGAAAAGGGAAGATTATTGGTATATTAATTCATGTTCTTCACAAGCACAAAAAAAAACCCACCAAAAGACCAAACAACAACAACAAAACGAACAAACAGAAAATGCTGCCACCACCACCCCCCCTGAACTCCACTATATTGTCTAATAGTGTCTGAGTTTCAGCCACTCAGACTCCTGGCTGAAACTAAAAACACAGATGAGGAGTATCAGATCTCACCCTTGAAAATGCCACTTTGTGTTTCCAGATCTTTTCTGTACTTGATGCTTAAAACATACAAAGCAGGGACTGCCATATCAGAGCAGACTTCTGATCCGTCTATCCAGTAAAAACTTGTGGGATAACCTATCTGAAGAAGGAATGTCTTGCTCACTCCAGTCACTGAACTATATTCTGAAGTCCAGGTACTTATCCAAAACTAATTCAGTGTTCCCACTATATAAACATGTCTAATCTCTTGATGCCTGCCAAATTTTGTTCCAACAGCTCATACCACAATCACCTAAAGAACTTCACCATAAATTTGGATGTTTCAGATCCTGATGAGTTGTCCAGACTCATCTTCTGATGAAAATGCCTATGAATAGTTAAATAACATGATTTAGAATGCTAACATAGAACAGCATTTTCAAGCTTGGTAAAGAGTCAATAGATAAAGCATTAATTCTCAACAAAATTAATGTCTCTTAATGAAATGGAGTGTCAATGGCATGCAGGAAGAACAAGTCATGATCTGCACTTTGTTTCCAACAGAAAATGTGTTACTACAGTTACAAATGTGTTTTAGAGATCTGGGGGAATTTCTGGTGGAAAATTAGGTTATAAGAACTAGGGAGTTACTCAGCCTGGATTTCAAACCTCAGTTCTGGTAATATTATTATATTAGTGTATATTAACTAATTTATGTCCATATAAGAGACAATACAGCCAACCTCCTCTGACTCATTAGCTCAATTCCTGTCCAAACAAATTAGGAGAGAAAGTTAGCTATTCATTATATGGAATGGAATGGAATGGAATGGAATGGAATGGAATGGAATGGAATGGAATGGAATGGAATGGAATGGAATGGAATATTTCAGTTGGCAGGGACTTACAGCAATCATCCTCTCAAACTGCCTGACCACAAGTCAGAGCATGTTGTTAAGGGCATTCTCCAAATTCCTCTCAAACACTGACAGGCTTGGGGTATTGATCACCTCTCTAGGAAGCCTAATAACTGCTCCCCTAGTTTCTTAGGAAGCTTTCTCTGACAATGGGATTTAAATGATGGGAAAGAAATAGGACCCCTCTGAAACTTACGTTGTTTTGCAAAAGAAATAATGTTCCAGGCTTTCCTAGACACCTTTCCTACCTATAACACATGTTTTAAAGGGCAAAAGACATGAAAGGAAGTCTCTGAGGTGCAGATACAACACCGAAATGCTGCCAAATATCTGTGGAGTCAAGATTCTTTGAGAAACACAGCATCAGCAAGTGCATGACTGGCTAATTTACTCCAGCTGATCTGATTTGTGTTTAGTTGCAAAAACACAATTTTGTTTTGGGGGTTTTTAGAGACTTTTTTTCATTTTGCCTTCCCCTAAAATATAGAGTATTTAATAATGTCCATCCCTTTCAGTTTGCATCTCAGGAGCATTTTCTCAGAAGAGGCTATTTGGTGCCAAAAAACCAAAATATCTAATTTGTGCTTCTGCTTGCAGACAAAGCAGAAAGATCAGCAGCCAGTCAAACACTACATCCCTCCTCTCTTCTGGCAGAGCAGCAGCACACAGAACAGAGCAGCTCTTGGGTGAAGGGGCACCCATCCTCCCTGGAGCTGCCAGTCCTGAATCTGCTCAGGCATTCCAGTTTTCTCCACCCATTTTGTATTTTCAACCTCTCCTTAGCAATTTGTCCAAATGAAATACAGAACCCTGTAACTTAAGCCCACAGCACACGATGTACAGATTTTCTCAGAAACTACTCACAAAACCTGAAGATCTGTGGAACAGAGGTGAAAAATACCACCATCCACTTAAAAATAAGTAGATAATGCCTCCATTTTCCTGTAAGGAAAGCTTAAAAAGACATTGCTTCATTTATCCAAAGACTGGGGGCCCACACCTCTCCAAGGTTTTGGCTGTCATCCTTGATAGCCAAAGTGAGCAGGCTTTACTGGGGAAAATCTCCCAATCATGACAGACAAGTAAATAAATTAACTAATAAAAAAAGAAAAATCTCTTATCAGGCAGTTAAAAAAAGATCCTTTAACTGCCTTTTCCCAAAGCTCCGTTCAGGGCTGTATATTAGAAAAAGATTAATGGCGTGCTATTTAGCACCACCTTGTGCTGACTTGTCCTTTTCAAAGGAATGCAGTCCAGGGAAAGAAACACATTCAGTCCTGACAACCCAATGCATAAGGGTAAAACACTTGGGTGATTGGGTTGGGTTTGTTAGTTTGGTATTTTTTATCACAACAGCAATTTCAGAATGTAAGTAGCAACAGCAAGAATTGCCATATTATATCATTTAAAAATTAAACCAACAAAACAAAGCCTCCAAAGCTGTACAGGCAAGAGAGACTTGATCATAAATAAGAGCAATTTCTTACAGCTTTTACTTAATTGTTACATATTAACAAAGCAGGCAGATTATTATATTTACTATATTATAGACAGCCTTGCAAACCTGCCTCTAGAATAAATCTTTACCACATGTAATTAGTGAAATTAGATATAATGTAAAAAATGTAAGTTTACTTAAACCAACTATTTTTAGAAAAATTTGAGAGCGAGAAATCTGATTTTGAAGTTTGTGTGCCACAAATTTAATACATCAGGACTGATCTCCCTTTGTCCGTGAATGGGGTTATGGAGTTCTGGTCCCTCTACTTCAGTCTTTCAGTGTTGACAGTGATGCTCACAGCCCTACTCACAGACCGACCTGTGCATCTGTTCATCCTCAGAGCACCTCTTTGGGATAGGAAAGTGCTACTATCTCTACCTGTTGTGCAGGGGATCCTCTGTTTTATCCCCTGCCCAAAGTTGTGTAGCACAAGATTTTCAGACGTAGAACAGGGGTTAGATTTAATTTCTGTGATCCCTCCTGCATGTGCTACCAGTACCAAACCCTGTTATTGATGTTATGTATAGACACTCCCAGCTCAAGGTAAAGGGCCCAGTCAGAAGCCTGACAAAACTCTAGTAGCACTTTCCAATTGCTTTTTGTGGTTCTTGGATTAAATGCTATGAGAACAGGTGAGGTTCCATAAAGAAAAATTTCAGTCTGCCAAAAACCCTTGCCTCCCTGACAAAAAGAAAACCACAAAAACAAAAACAAAAACAAAAACAAAACAAAAACAAAAAAAAAACAAAAAACAAAAAAAAAAAGCACAACAAACCAAAAAAGCAAAAACAAACAAACAAACAAACAAACAAAAAAACCCCCCAAAAAAACCAAAAAAAACCCAAAAAAACAAAAACCAGAAACAAAGCTGGTTTTGGATTTCGAAGAATGAATTGATACTTCAGAGCTTGGATTTTCTAATATTTTTAATGTGCAACCTTTCCAAAGTCTGTGAGTAGTTGTGACACACAGCAAAAAAGCAGCCTTTTCCCTCATTTTGCTGCAGAAAGTCTGCACAAAGCAAGCCACACCTCTGCAGGGAGCTCCCACCCTGCATCAGCCCTGATAATGAACTCCCTGCTTCCAGTCCCAGCTGGGAAGGTCAAAGGACTGCTTTCCTGGAGAAGCTGTCCATAACAAGTGTGTAAATAACATGTAGGTTAAACAAATGCTAATTATGGGCTGACAGCTGAGAACCTTAGCAGCCTCTCTGCTTGCTGCCTGGACGAGGTGGTCAGGGATTTTGCATCACAGTCTGCCTCAGAGGGAAAATTCACTCTTGGAACTGGCAAAAGTTTATGGAAGAAGCGAAAGTATAATTAAAAATTCCCCTCAGAGAAGCTACATTAGGCCAGGTTGGATGGAGCAGGGACACCTTCCACAGGCCAGATTGCTCAAAGCCCCATCCAAGCTGGTTTTGAACTCTTCCAAGGGTGAGGCATCCACCACTTTGGGCCATCACTCCCATAGCAGATGACATCTTTTTAATATCTAATCAAAGCATACCCTCATTCAGTTTAAACCCATTACCCCTTGATCTATCATTACATGTGAAACATATACATGTGAAGCTGAAAAAATATTTGTGGATGCTTTTCAAAGGGAAAAATGAATACTTGGCTTCATTATATTGAACAGCCCACAGTGGTTTGAAGGATGAAGAGGTTCACTGTCAATTCATTCACAAATGACAGTGGTTTTTGTGATCAAAAATTATTAAATATTTCCTTTGGTACGACAACCAATTAAATCCAGTCTTGCAAAATCTACAATGATTTGAAAAGAGCCTATACAAAATGATAGCCAAATAAAATAAAAGGAAACAGAAGAAAAGAAAGATAGATTAGCCTAATGTTTCTGCACTAGGTATCAGGCTGTAAAATGGGTTCAATGTGCCATTGCAGAGACAAGTGAAGCCGAAATATTAGGAGTTTCTCAGCTCAAATGAAAGAGGGAAAATTGGGCAAATTTATTCTTTCTGGCCTGCATGTATCCCACTAAAGACAACTATTTGGAAAGAGTTTCTATAAAAGGCCTATATTAATCTTACATGTAATTCATAATGTGCATCTTCATTGCCCATCTTGTGCATCCAGCTTTCTTAGATTCAGTGATTGCCTCAGGGATATAAGTTAGACCTAATAAATTAGCTCCCAATCATGTTGGGACATCAGGGAGAGAAGCAACAGTGTCTGAAAACCTCTGAAGGGAGATCCTGTTTCTTTGTTCTATAGTCAGATAAACTGATACTTAGATCCATTTTGGATCAGCTACCTCTCTTTCCCCTGAAGGGTTAGGGACTTCCTGGCCACATCTCCTACCTTCCACAAAGTTGCAAGAGCACTTTCAATGAAGTGGCTTCCTTCAGGCAGAAGAGGTTCAAATCCACATCTTCCACAAGACAGCCCTGGGATTCAGGATAGCAGGTCACTCAGGAGACATGATTTATGTGCTGTGGGATCAGGCATGCAAGAGTCATCAGACCAGAAGGAGAGCCGCTGCAGAGAATTGTGATAAGAGGCTAGCAATAAGGACATTCAGCTGGGACATAGTAAGTGTGGAAAACCTTCCTGAAAGTCAGCAACAGAACTCTGGATCAGGTTTCTTCCCTTTTCTTTATCACTCCAATCACAGGTTTCTCTCTAGATTGGTGAACTAATCTCAGGGTAACATCATTTTCTTGGAAGCCATCAACTATCTTGTTGATACAGAGTCATAAAACTCTTCCTATCAACAAGAGATGTTCTGTTTGAATGTTTGATTGAAGATGCATGTACTTTCAAAGAGATTCACAGTAGATTTAACTTAAAGTGGTTTTCCCACAGCACATTCAGACCTATTTACCAATGCTGCTCACTGAAGAGTCACCAAGGACGTCACTGAGTACAATACTTAATGACAAAGATAAGATTTCTAATATTTAAGGACATACATGACAATCTTCCAGTATTCCAGTATTCTGGAACTTTTCCCCCTGGTTTTCTGAAGAATAGTTATGTCTATCAATACCTTCTTCTACAGTCCTGTGATTTATATTTGTATAACTGAATGAAGAGCCTGATACTCTGTCTGTAGGAGTCCCGGGATCTAAAAAAGATTTGTTGAATTGAAAAAAAAGTTTTCTCCTTTTCAGCCCAACTTCTGTTCACAAAGAGGTTGAATTACATCATCTGAAACTTGACCATAAACAGGAATTGATGGGTTGGGAATTGTCAGGAGGAATGAGGAGGAGCACTTTATTTTTATTTTGAAAAATGTCTTTCTGAATAGAAATGTTCTTATATATGTATGAATATGTTATTTTGCTAAGGGTACAAATAATTTTTTTTCCTACATTATTTTTAGAGCTATAGTTTTCTTACCAAATTCAGCAATTAAATATGACAAATAATAGGAGTTCATTTCATGTCCACAAATCTAGTTCAAAGCTACCTACCTCTAGTAGTGGTAAGACTGCCAGATTACCAGCAGAGCTGTGAAAACTACCATACTTGAGAATTTTCCATTATTAATTTGTCCTGAAGCAGCTGGATGAAGGATTCAGCATCCCTCCTGCTCAAACTGGGAACTTTTCAAGCTCCCCATAGCCAAAAATCTAGTACTTTTTGTTAGATCATGTCTAGACATAGTCTAGACCATATCCAGTCCTCTCAGATAGGTACACATCCCAGTTCTTGGGCCCAGATGTCCATATCCCAGCTTCTCATCATAGTGGGTGTGTTCCCTGCCTACACACCTCATCCTCCCACATGCCCTGTTTTTTCTTGCAGAGGAAATCCACATTCCTACCCTGGACAGACTCCAAGCAGCCTCCACCAGCTGCCGAAGATGCAGGACTGAGAGGCCAGGACTTTGAGGACAGATTATGTGGCCAGGATCCAGGTTAAAAATCCCATTTCTGAGATGCAGGGAAAAAGCAAGACAAGCAGATTCAGTTGTCTGGACACTGGTACCTAGAGTTATTTTGCAATTACTCACAGTGATGAAGACACAGAGCTGGCAGGTGTGACAAGAAGCTGTGGATGACCCATGTGCCTAAAGAAAGGCAGCTGGAGCCCAGAGAGCCTACAGTAAGGCCTCAACACATTTCCAGAAAGCCCAACTAAGTACTTCAGAGTTATATAACTGTAAGAAGTGAAATTCCATCTTTGCTTTTTTCAAAGGCTAGCTAAAGTATTTGCAAAACAGAGAGCAAGTGCAGAAGTAGTTTATCACCTCTAGCCTGATTTTCTCCCAAAACTTTTTCTTGGTTCCACCAACAACCATACCACAAACACATCAATAATAATTTTTCCTGCACTTTACCACAACTAATGTGCATGTAATGTGTAATACACACACTTTTTGCTTTCATTCAGTAAGTCCATAAATCCCTATTAATATCTCTGTAAAAGAGCAAAGTTAAGGCCCACCAGTTCTTCATATTCAGCTTCACATGCAAAAAGAGCAAAGCATCCAGTATCACATTTACTCATGCCCAAAGTGACTGAGCATCACTGACCAGCTTAAACATGGTGAGACTTGAATAAAGCACAGCATCTACAAGGAGTAAAATTCCAATTTTGCAGCAACACAGACTTACCATTTTTCAGAGTTGTGAGCATTGATGGAGCTAACTTCAAAAATTAACCTCGCAGTCATTCTGCTACTCTTCTGACACAGAGATTAAAAATTGCCTTATCTGTCAATTATTTGCACTAGATCACTTCATTCAAATGTTACTAATTAGGCCATTCTGGGATCTGACATAATGTGTGCTGTGAGGTTACATACAGTTTCTGCTGCCTGATCCAGGCATCTGATCCTCTTTTATATTGTCAGAGCATGAGGTCTTCAGTCAGTCCTTGCTGTTGATTATTTATGCCTTTGGGAGTAAGTAGTGCCTTAGCAAAATATCCATATATTTTAACCAAAATGTTAAAAGTCTGAACCCCCATCTGAGGTTACACTGCAGATATTTAGAGCAAGGTGTTGGTTATTTTAATTATTGTGTCTCAGATTTTTTCAACATAAAGCAGGATTTCAAAAGCTTATATAATACATTTCTTAGCTTTCTTCAAAGCTCATATAAATACATATATTTATGTATTATTTCAAAAGCTTATATTATACATTTCAATATAATTTCTTTTTCCTTATTAATGAGAATTTTTAATTTAAAGTTCTTTCTACCTGAAATATGCACAGAGAAGTAGACAGCAAAATTCCCCGGGTAAAACCTATATTTCAAAAGTGTATCTCATTGACACTCAGCAATAAAAATTTTATGGACTACTTAGAGATGTGAAAATGAAAGCCAAGGAGTAAACAGTATCAATGGAATTTGATCTAAGTATCAATATAGAGCATAGGGTTAACCCCAAATCCAATATCTCATGGCAAGAATGCTTAGCATTGGACTCAAATCAAAATGGGTTCACCAGCATCAGCAGATTCCTAATTAAGCATTTGAAGACCCAAATCCTTAACATTATTTCATTAACCCACCCAGTGGTGAAGAGATGTGATGTGCATGTCCACATGTCATATCCCCAGATCGGGTCACATACAGGAATTGGGTCCATATTTGCTTCCCCAAACCAAGTCTGACACTATGGCTATGACTTTAGGCTGAACCTAGAGACAAGTAAACATTTTCCATCTGCTCCTCAGACCTTTCTAGCATAGAAGGAGCAGGAGAAACACTATGATGGCACACCAGTATCAGGAGACTGTGAGTTGCCAACACAGCAATATGAGAGCCAGAGAAAACGCAAACTGGGACAAAAGACATATTACACCCATGGTGGACTCACATCTGAATTTAGATTCATAAGAAAGTGTGTGATAAAAGACACCGTTAAGGATCACAGGACTTCATTTGAAAGATGTAAATGGAGAAAGGGGAGAAACACTGCCTCAGCAGGAACTCTTCCCATTATAAACTATCCATGAGGTGGTAAAATGAGCTCCAGCTGGCAATTTACTGTGACTCCTCTGGGATAGTTATTGTAAAATAAAATCACATGGTTCATGCATATTGGGCCAAGTACGCTGAGTGCACACTGAATGTATATCAGTATTTTTTTTCCTATCGCAAAGGCAAACAACTGTGCATGGCTGCATTAGTTCAGGTTCATGTCGCATGGCTAGAAATTATGAGGGCAGGTAGAATTTGAGAATTCTGCAGCTAATTTGGGAGTTTCTAAAGGTTCCAGTTCTCCCTCCAAAAGATGTCAGGTGTTCTGTGTAAGAAGGAGTCAAATCTAAGGAAAATTTATCCTCAGAAGAAGATGAAATTATGTGGTTTGCTGCTTTTCTTTTCATATATCAGCAGTGGACTATTTACTTATATCTTCAGAGTACAGTCATTTGACATCACATCAAGTCATCTTCCTTGACTGTCTGACAAGATAATATTAAAACCCCTATTTCTACAAAGAGGACTGGAAGAGTAAAATGGAGGGTTGCTGTATAAGTTTCCCAATAGAAAATCTTGAGATCTATACTCATGGAAAACATAGTAAGAATGTAAAGACATCTTAGGAGTTACTATATATAAAAATTAAATGTCATAAGTTAATACCCTATTTGCATTTTCAGTCTACAGTGGACTTCCAAATTTCTCTGCATATTCTTGCATGGAAGGAAAGGAAAAAAAGCTATTAGTTTGTTTCACTGATTGAACATGGTGGAAAGTGACTAGTTTGGGCATAAACTGGGACATTTGTCCTGTTTTATATTTATTCTCCTCTGTGATTATTACAGTACAATCTGAGCTACTTTAATTTGGAAAGAAAAGGGAACAGAAGACTATGCAATACTATGGATTTTCCCCACCAGTCCCCCAGGAGCAGGAGAGCAAAGGAGACACAAATAGGACAGCTTTGTTCTGCCATTGTTCAGGTTTTATTAGGTTTGAGGTTTGGTTTTACTGAAGGAGTTATTTCCACTCTGTATTAAAATACAGAGTCACATATATTTTTTCTTAGAAAAAGCCAGATTGTAAGAAAAATAATATGCTGACATTTGTAATGATCCTTAGTTCCCCAGTGACTTCTTTTCAAATCCTCCAACATTGCCAGGAAAACTTCATGAGTATTTCATTGTGCAGAGATGAAAATCATCAACCAGGAAATTCAGGATGGCTTTTAGATACCCTTGGCCTGAGACCCTAAATAATTTGATGAGCTTTTGAAACTAACTAGAAGTACCATAGGAACCCATAGTTTGTTTGAAGGACAAGTTTTATGTTAACACCTGTAAAACTGAGAAGATATGCAATAGCAAACTGCATTATTTCTAACACCCTGAGAGTTAAAGGACTCATGTCCAGCTAAGTTATATTATCATAGTGAATGTTAATATTATGAAGGCATGATTAACTATCTCAGCATAATTACTATATGTGACAAGTATGCCTGATGCAGAGACATTTTTTCCCTGGCACATCTTCCAAACTGCTCACAGCCGATGGTTTAGGGTGTCCCTGAACCAAAAGTCACATCCTGAGTATGAAGTTTACTTGTCATCTGGGGATCTACATTCCACAAAGGAGATGAAGTATTTTGGCCTACTTCTGAATTAGACTTCTGCTGCCACAAGTTTTTCATGATATAGCAAATCACTATGTAGAAGATACTTCCTTTTGTTTATTTTATCTTCAGTTTATCAGCAACTATCTCTTTAAAAGAAAAAAGAGAGCTAATGATTGAAATTAATTGTTCCAAGCTTTTAAGAATCGTCTTTTGTTCACCTCTTTAACAGTCTTCTTTTGCAGATTGTTATCAAATTACCACCAACTAGACTTATTTCTCCTCAGCTTCAACCTGCTGAGTGTATCAACAGGTTCTGCAGCCTCTTTCCACTGCCAACAGTTTGGCTTTGGGTGCTCATGACCAATTCTGGTACAGTGGCTGAACCTTGGGTGAAGCTGCTGGGAAAGAGCTGAGTGAGAAAGACCCAAGAGATGCTCGCTGGGAACCTCTTCCCAGCTTGGGATCTGCTTTTGGCCTGAATCCTGGCCCACAGTCCTTGTCTGAGCAGCACACAGGTATGCCTGTGGCTGTGACCACCTGCTGCCTTGCCTTCCCAGCGTGGCTTCAGACCAAGTCACCACAACCTGGTCTAGAAATGAGAGTCATTTACTGCCCTGATAACCCCTAGACCTGCTCTGCTCCTCTTGTTTGGGGACCATGGGACAGGGCTCCTCTCCAAGGGTCTCTACAGGCTCTGTGTTCCTTGCAGAGCAGCCCAACATCCACTCGACCCTGACAGGCCTGAAAATGTCAAAAGACACTATGCTGGATAGCTGGAACTTACATAAATTAGATTAATTTTCCATAGTGTTTTTAAGGCAATTCCCAGTCTTGTCATTCTTCAATCTTTCAGTAGGGGAACCTTGCTAATTGAAGAGCTTCTAAAGGAATTTTTATACAAAGTTAATGGAAAACCACTTGCAAGAGAAGCTAAATCACCATGAATTCAAGAACCTTCCTCCTGATTTAAAACTTTGTCTAACTGAATAGCTCTACAAAAGTGTAAAAATCTAATGTATGACCAGGAGAATTGTCTTTCTTATCTGGTAACCCATCTATAATCCAAGTGTACTACAGCAGATGCAAAACAAGACCTAAATATTCTAAGCCCCTCAAGGATAACTCTAGAGATAAACAATACATCACCTATTCTAGGTAAGGAAGAAATGACCACATTCAAATTGAAACACATCATTGCAAGGGCCAAAGCTCCATATTCTATATTACATCATGAAAAGGTAATGGGGGGTTTGGTGTGTATGTCTGCCTGTCTTTTTTGACAGAACGTTTCCATTATTATTCTTATCAGCACTGAAGCAGAAAAAGAGCACAGTTGTGGGGGGAAAATCACCAGAGGGAAAAAACACATGAAAGTATTCCTATTCACATTAGCTTGGATGTCTAGACATAAAATATGATAAGTTATCAGTAGCCCATTAACTTAACACACGGCCTTTAAAGATTCATGTGCAAGCAATGAACTTGTTATTTGTCCCTGGCACAACTCATAATCATTCTAAGCCAGTAGCTGTAGACACGTCAAGTGTGCAAACATCTTTAGCATTTTTATTTGACTTTTATTGCTTGTTTGCTTTTTACCCTGCTTCTCCCTTTACAAAGTCCTTATGCTTGTGGAAACTGAAATCTCTATCCATGAATTCTTGCCTTAATTCTGAACCAGGTATAATTTAGGAAGCTACAGACTATACTTTTCCAGTTAGACTTAGTGAAGTATGTACAGCTCCTGGATATTCGAAATAAAAGAAAGATTTCCTAAATTTAGGGGTGGAGATTTTCTGTTGGAAAACTGGTCATTAACAGAATTTAACTTGTAACTCCCATAAGTGCAGAGTAGATAAACTAGAAAAAAAGTACCCAGAAGGAATTTTGTGTGCAAATGAGATAGAGTATGCTGAGCTGGAATAGCTGTCCTAGTGATATAAGGAGAATACAGCAATACAGGCTCTTCATCACATGAACACTCATACACAGAATGCACATAGATGTGCAAAAAAATAGGGAAGTAAGTTTTGTAAAATAAAGCTAAAACTTTACTTAGAATACACAGAAGATAGAGATAAAAGAGAAAAATTATTTGCTACAAATTCCCTTAAATTTATATGAAACAATTATTTTCTTCTCTGTTGAGAAAATAAACATAAATCCTTCAAACAGAAGCACATACTGGTAGACTGTCAGAAAAAGCAGATCACAGTGTATTTACAGCCTTTGCTCGCAAAATGAATGCAAACTGGAAAAGGAAGCACATAAATCAGAGTTCATAGTGAGTCCTATGCATGACATGTGGGACAGGAAATCCAGTCTTCTGCTTCTGACTATCTTTGACCTCAAGACAAGGCATTTAAACCCATTCACTGAGACTCACATACATGCCTTCATTTCCAAGGAAGGTGAAATGTGGCCACCCACTTAAAGACTCACTCAAATTCTAGCACAAAGCAGGTTCTAGTTTCCCCTTATTTCATTTTCTCTACACAATAAAATATTATTAAAAACTAACCTAAATGAGTTAGTAAAGGATTTTAAAGGAATACAAAATTTTACCATTGCAGATTCTCTGTGGATATTTTCTAAGGCTTTCTAATAGACTGTCGTAATGGTGTTTTACATGTCTCAAGCAGTGGTAGTCCAGATGCCTTAGTAAAACCTTAACTGCTTTTGGATTCACTGCCATTGTTTGGGTAGGCCCCAAAGAAGTTTCTGTAATACCAAAGGAGAGAGACAATAACTTCACAATTAGGAATCAAACTTCTTAGTCAGAGCTTCATGTTTTACTGGAAAATGTGGGCTTCTGTTCATAGGAATTGGAATCTGGATTGATTCTGACATCTAACAAACAGTGACCAATTCTCACGTAAGTAGTTCACTCCCACCTTCCCCACAGGACCTTCTTTATTGACTGAATTAGTCATTTAGTCAGACTGATATCTCACCACCACAAATAAGCAGTTTTTTAGCTGTAAAAAAGAACCATTGAAATGAGAGGCATTGATTATGTTTCCTCATGCAAGGAAACAAACACATTGTAAGGATGACTCACATTAATTTGTAAATGCCTAGGAAGTCATCAAACCTCACTGTTCCCACAGATAAATATTTTGTAGCATACTTCACTTGTCTGCAATAATAAAGTCAAAGTATTATCTCTGTGAGCCACAAGTATTTCTTAGTTACAGTATATTTAACCTGGAAATACTCAGAGACTAATTTCTTGCTACAAATGTCTGTTAAATTTATACAAAACTAATATTTTCTTCTCTCCTGAGAAAATAAACACTTCAAACAGAAGCACATACCAGCAGACTGTCAGAAAAAAAGCAGATCACAGCATGTACACAACCTTTGCTCACACGATGAAAGGAAGCTGGAAAAGGAAGTGTGTAAATCAAAGCACCTATTTCTATCGATCTTACAGCTGGAAAGTAGCTCCCAATGCTCAATACACATAATGTCTTGTGTTTCTGTGGTTGAGATGACCCCCAAGGTATTAGAAAGTCTTTTTTTTCCCAGACCCCCAACCCAAGAAGAAGCTGAGATTTGTCAGTTCTGCTTTTCAAGGTTGTCTATTTCCTCTTATCTATTACATTCCTTTTATATTTACACGAACTATATGTACTTTATTTACAATAATTTTCCAATACTTATAGCCTATGTTAGACAGGCTGTCTGTACTATAAATCAATTAAAAAGTGTCACCATCACAGCAGATGATGGAGGACAATAAGAAGGAGAAGAAGGACAGGACACGCCCAGATTCCTCCATCTTGCCTCTTGAACCCCCATTCTAAAACCCCAAAATTCTACTTTTTCACCCTGTGACAAATTAACTATCATTCTACTCAAACTCTTGTGGCTTGTAAATTTTCACACAAAGCTGGTAATTTTTTCCATGGACTAAAATCAAAGGCACAGGTGTTTTTGACTGTGTGCCAAGGTCTCTGAGCCCCTTGCCAGGGTCTTGAGTCCTCCAGGGCAGCCAGAGGAATGTCCTGAGTCCCGACATATATGCAGCTGTATTCTCTGCTTCTTTAGCACCACTTTTCCCACAAAGGTAGATTAGCACCTCCCAATGGGTCCTCTGGGAATGGCCAAAACCAGGTGACATTGTCTACAACAGGCCATATCCAAAACCACATCCTTCCACTTCATGCACAAGTGGAAGTTGAGCAATTGGAAGACATCCCACCATTGGGTCATAAACCCAGCTCACATTTTGACAGTGAAAGTACTCACATATGACTCAGCTTCACAGAGCAGGGGCACTCCCAAGCCCTGCACTTCTGCTTGTTCTGAAAATAGGTTAATGAAATCTCTTTAAAAAACTATCCAGCTACATATTGCCTTTTTGTAATCTCTTTCAGATGTTCACCAGTTTGTTATGATTTGTGTTGTCATAGTGACTGGAAGTTTCAGGTGACACGGAGGGACTCTTATGGTAAATGACACACTAAAATGTACTGAGTCAAAGTTCCTCTGAAGAGCTAATTTAGGATTAAAGTGCTCTGATTCCTGAATGGAGACAAAACAAAAGAGGGCTGTTGATGAAACTTCAACCCCAGAAGTCTACCTTGTCTTCAGTGGAAGGAAATAAATGCACTAAACCACTTACAAATCACTCTCCAAACTGCTCCAGTAAAGATTGTGGAATGTAAGGAGATGAAAGCTAGTGATGCTTTACTTTAAATCATGACGCTGCAATTTGCTACTTCATTAGTTGAGAAATAGCAAGTTCAGCTGCCCTCACATGAGAGGGGTGAAAGGAGTGGGAAGGCATTAACCTCACTTTCTCCTTTTTTTCATGAGTTGAGGCTGAAGGCGAAATATACTGATAAGAATGTAAGGGAAAGTGGTTTTCTTGCAGACCCGCAATGATTGCAAACAATATTCTGAACCCAGACTTTAAGAGTGACATCTCAGGGCTCACCACAAAATACTTTTAACTACATTCCTCAACTCAACGCGCTATTGTTTTTTCCTCCAAAAACTGTCTAAAAACAGACAAACTAAACAAGACCAGTAGGAGAAAACCTGACTGGGTAAAGAAAGCCCTGTACCTCAAGAAGGAATGTCCCTGTGGTTACAACATTTTAAGAGATTTTTTTCTTTCTAAATCATTTCAGTAATTTCTTTGTTCAACAAGATGAAGTGCAAAGTCTTACATGTGGGGATGGACAACATCAGGCATAGGTATATGTGAAAAGCACCTACATATACCAGGTGAAAAGCAGCTTGACAGAAAACAGCCTGGGGGTTCTGGTGAAGACCAAGTTGAACACGAGCCAACAGTATGCCCATGCTGCAAAGAAACCAAGGTTAACCTGCACTGCATTGCCAGCAGGTCAAAAGGGATGATGCTGCCCCTCTGACACTGGTGAGGCTGCCCCTGGACAGTTGTGTCCATGTGGGATGTATGAATGCAACAAAGACATGGACATGCAGTACGGAGGGCAATAAATGGCCAAAAAGGTGATACAGGTACCGGAGCATCTCCCCTATGAAGAGAGGTTGAGAGAACTGGGACTGTTCAGACCTCAGAAAAGAAGGCTCAGGCAGACCTTATCCATGCCTATAAACACCTGAAGGGAATGTTTAAAGAGGACAGAGCTGGCCTCTTCAGTGGTGCCCAGTGAAAGGACATCAGAAAATGGGCACAAACTCAAACACAGAGATGTCATCTGAACATCAGGAAACATCTTTTCTTGCTGTGAGGATGACCAAGCACTGGCACACCTGGCCCAGGGAGCTTGTGAAGTCCCCATCCTTGGAGACACTCAAAACCCAACTGGGCACAGTCCTGATCAACTGGCTTTGGATTGCCCTGCTTAAGTAGGAATATGGGCCCAGACAATTTCCAGATGTCACTTCCAAATAATTATTTTGCGTTTCTGTGACAATAAGCAGTTATATCAATATTTACAACTGCATGCTCATCTTTAACTTATTTCATCTTTTCTTTCTTTTCTTATTTCACATTTTTTAAAGTAGCTGTAAAGAATGAAATGCAGAAGAAGCTTATCGCACCACACCCTGACACAGCCTGTCATGTAAACACTTCATTTTTTGTTGACTGTAAATGTTTAGCAGACTAAGACCAGGATTTATCTTCCTTAATTCTGTTTTTCTAAGTAACTAAGTAACTTGTTTGTCTGGGCTCCTGCTGCAAGCAGTACAGCTCATTACAGGCATTGTTAACTGTGCTAAATGGGTATTTTTATGCAACAGAAACCTGAATTGTCACCAAAAGGGAGGTTTCCACGTTCTCCATGCTCCTGCATCCCTCCAAGGAAACAGACAGTACAGTGGAACCTGATTCTGCTTATTCCAGCAGCTGCTAAAAGAGACACAGAAAGAGCAATGGCATGAATGGAGCCAGAGGCATGCTGACAGAGTGGGCCCCTGGCCATGACCCCAGTCTACTTTTCTCCGCTGGCTTTAAAAAAATAGCTCATACTAGGCTGTGTGCTAGAAAGAAATTAATCTCTTCTGTTGTAATTAAATGCATTTAATATTGTTAATATCACTTCAGCTATGTCCCAGCAAAACCCTACAATCTCCAGTGGTTCGAAATCAAGTCTTGTGTGTCTGCATGCAGTTCTCAGTGATGAAAATATATGCAAGAAAAGAAAGGATTTATTTTTGTTACTTTGATCAGACACCTTTACATCAATTGTTAGAATTTTAAACTTACTGAGAGTATGAATCAATACTCCTGTTACCATCTAGTGCTATGTGATTAAAGTGAGTGTGAATGACAAATATTCAGAAAGTACCTACTGAGAAGTTCCATTTAGGCACTGAAAAGCACATTCAAACATAGCAAGATAATAACAAAGAATGTACCAGTTATCCAGAATAACACTAAAAGAGAAACATGCTTTCTCTGTGATAATAATGTGATACACAAAACTATCCCAGAAGGAATGAGATCAGATTCCAGTCATTTTTAATATGGTCATTTTTCATCTGTTCATTAATCTAATTCATCATTTATATTCAAGATTTGCATATTTAACTCACTGGACATCTGTCTGTTGCTTTCAGTCTAGTTTGTCTGACACAATACCATAAATGCTCCCATATGTCAATTACTTCATTCTAGTAAACACAGAAAAGGGATGAGGGTGCCAATGAATCTTGCTAAGCTTCTCCCACAACTGAATCACTGTGGCACAAAAAATAAAATACTATAAAAGAAGTACTAGGAAACAATCACAAGAAACAGCTGCCTAGCTTCACAGACTGGATTAAAGCAACATAGCTGATGTTGGAACCTCTGGGGCTATGACTCAAAGGAGAAACAGACTGTGGCTATTCAGGCTACTTCTCAGGCTTTGCCTGAAGTGTTACACAGCAATACCCTGCCATCCTACTGCTCCAAGCAATCACCTACTGACTGTTGCATGTCCAGAAGTCCTTGAGAAGTGTCAGAGGCACATGTGCAAATCTGTTACACATGCACAGTCTAATCCAGGGCACACGGAAAACTAAGCATCTCCAAGTTCTGAAAACTTTCTATCCAAAGTTCATTCTTGTTGAAAGAGCAGGCAAAAAGTAAGCTTAAAACAATCCTACCAGAAATGTTAACACTCATCTGCCAGAGATATAAATATTTGCATTAATATGAGTGAAGAAAGCTGCAGAAGCTGTGCAGTAACTTTCTGCATACTGAAATCACGAATTTGTTACAATATTTGGTGGTATTCTCAACCTTTGTTATCAGTTATGGAGTTTGGTGTCTCCAGCTTACTTAATGACAAAGCAATCATTGCTACATCACCTCCATGCAGACAGCTTCCCTGTCTCTCTGTTTTATTCTGCCTCAAAGCCAAAGTAGTAATGATAATTTAAGTGCTGGGACCTGAGAGACTTTGAGAATTCAGAGCTACCCAGATAATCTGCAGTAGTGTATACAGAAAAAGGCCTGCAGGAAGACTGTAGGACAGGATTTTCGGTAACAGGCTACCACATATTAAGTCACAATTTTTAAATACTTTACTAAGAACACAAAACCTTTTCATTTGCTAAAACTTTTCCTTGAATGAAAAAAAAAAACTGAAAAAAAAAATATAGAAGAACACAGGTAATGAAGTGGAAAGCTTGGAAGGGACAGGAAGAGGGAATAATGCATTGTTCTGTAAGTCCGTAATATTTCACTTGCCACAGGAGACCAATAGAAAATTAGGCCCTGGTTTTAAACCTATTTAATTTTTATTAATTATTAGCCTCTAACTATTATTCTAAAGGTGCAAATATATGCTGTCATCCACATTAACATTAAGACGTTCTTATAAATTTATAATTTATATAAGTTTAAAACTGCTCTTACAATTTTATCCAGACTGATTTAATTTCTCCATTTAATTTAGCTGAGTTTTGGCAGCAGATCATTTTAAATGTGCAACTGTGAAGAAGGTGGAAGAGGAAAACCACCAAGAAAAACCTTTTTTTCTAAGCATAATCCATGGTTTTTATATAAAGTTCTTTATCTCAACTACCCCTGCTTCACTTTTCAGGTTTTCAGATTTTTTGAAGTAGCCTTGCTGATATGGGAGCAGTAGAATTACAAGTACAGAACAAACAGCTCTGTTTCTTCTCTGTAAATCAGTGTGGTGAGCATGGAGATCCCCTCTGTCCAAATGAAAATTTGCAGATTGACTTCTTTGGTTGCTTGCTTCCAGCTGCTACAAAAAGATGTGTCTAGTCAATGGAAAGAGGACTAGTTTACAGTTTTCTCTTATTTTTTTAAATTGATTACCTGTTTCATTAAAAAAATGCTTTATTATGATCACCCCATGGCTGTTTTCCCCAGTTTTTTGCATCAAGTTTCTTTGTTGTAAATAATACATAGAAATACAGAAAAGTATGGCCTTCAGCCAAAATAATTTCCCACTCAAAAACAAGAACACTAAAAGTCAGTGAGAAAGTCATACAGTGACTCAGCAGGAAACATGTAGGACACAGACAGAATCTGAGTCAGAGACACAGAGTTTATTGACTGCTGTGCATCTCCCCAGGAGAGAGATGTCAAACAATGGGCTCTGAAACATCTGGCTCTCAAAACAGAAAATCTAAAATGAAGAACAACCCTTCGTTCATATGGCAATCTTGTGGATTTGAAAAGTGTGTTAGCATGTAAAATTCTCAAAAAATAAGGACAATATTAGAACTTAAGAACATAAGAACTGCCTTTCCAGCTACAAAAAGAGGTTCATTTGATTGAACTGTGCCCTCTAACACTTGATTAAAGGAAAAGAGAAGAAAAATATAAGTATGGAGAGATATTCTTTTAATATATTTTCTTCATTTTCCACAATTTCCAATCCAGAGACCACCATTACTGAGTTATGCAGAACATCTTTCACCCCTTTAACTTACCAGAAATACCTTTTTTTTGTCTATTTGTATAATGAGAGATTGTATAAAGTCATTCTCTTACTCAACCTCTCAACCAAAACGTATTCAGAAAGTATGAAAATTAATGTCTGGAAATGCCTTTTCCCCCCTTTATATCACTAAATACAAATGATTAAGTAAAGTTCAGAAGCTTCCCCCATATGTGGACATATTTTTCTTCCTTTTTTTTTGCCGTTACATCTTTTTTTATCTGTCCAAAGAATATCTACAATATCTGCTATGCAAGCCACATGTTATTTGCACCATGCTGGGGGCATGGGGGTGGCTGCAGAAAAGGAAAATCTATCAGTGACAAATCAGACATATAATGAGGGAATAACATAATCTGTTTTTTACTGACACATCTCACATCCTTTCATGCAATTTTGAGGTTTCTATTTGAGTGCTTGGGTAACTTTACAGAGGTTGCTCTTTTTCTCAGAGTGGGACTGATTGAAGAGTTGGATTTTTTCTAAAATCATAACAGGAAATATGAACCAATTATGTCTCACTGGATACATTTTCAGCTGTTTTTTCCTTGGATAATTAGAAAAACTCTGAAGCAATATAATTAAGTGGTGAAGCTTACTAGTCAATTTAATTATGTATTTTTTGGTTACACAAGAGAAACCTGGTGCCTAAATGATGCTGTCTTGCTGATATCTGGAGAGCAGACTTCTGTCTTCTGTGAGAAGCTGCCCCCACATTGGACTGGGCCAGTTTCCACCCCGCTTCATGATGAGTGCACCATTGGCCAAAGCGGAGCCTATCAGACACACAGGTAATGTCTCTGTGATAACATATTTTTAAAGGGTGAAAAATGCTGCACAGCAGCATCTGTGAGAGAGGAGTGAGAAAATATGAGAGAAACAAGTCTGCAGACACCCAGGGCCCTGGGGAAGCAGAGGGAGGAGGTGCTCCAAGTACCAGAGCAAAGATTCCCCTGCAGCCTGTGATGCAGACCCTGGTGAGCCAGGTTGTTCTGCTGAAGCCTTGAGGATCACAGTGGATCAGATATCCACCTAGAGCCCATGGTAGGCCCCATGCTGGAGCAGAAGTGTGTGCCCCAAACAAAGAAGACCACACTGACACAAGTTTTCTGGTGGGATCTGGGAGCCCATGAGGGACCCACACTGAAGAAGTTCATTCCTAAAGGACTCTTCTACCCTGTGGAAGGAGGAGCAAGTTTGTGAAGAATTGCAGCCCATGGGAAGGACTCTCATTGGAGAAGGTCATGAAGGACTGCAGCCTATGTTTAAGGATCCCACACTGGAACATGGGAAGAGACGTGGGAATAAGGAGAGGCAGAGACAATGTGATGAACTGATTCCCCATTCCCCACCCCTCTGTGCTGATGAGGGTAGGAGGAGATGGAGAAGTTGATAGTGAAGCTGAGCGCAGGAAGAAGGGAGGAGTGGGAGGAAGGTATTTTAAGATTAATTCTTATTTCTCATTATTGGCAAATAATAAACTAAATTAAATTAATTTTGCCAAGTTGAGTCTGTTTTGCCCATGATGGCAATTGAAAAGTGATCTTTCTCTCCTTAGCCCACCTACAAGCTTTTCATTGCATTTTATCTTCCTGTCCTTTTGATGGAGAGAGAGTGATAGAGAAGCTTGCTGGGCACCTTATGGCCCAGCAGGACAGGAAAGCACTGGAAGATGAGGGGTGTGTAGCATGTAAACTCTCACAGCTAGTGAATAAACCTTTACTTCTTCTGACCATTACAGCAGTGTTTCCTCAGTCTTCCTGCTGTGTCAAGAATCTTCCTAACTACATTTACAACGTCTAAGACTGTGGCATTATTTGAGTGTTATCTGAGTCAATCAGTACTGAAAATATCTTCAGCAAAATATTAGAATAAAATCTGAATCTAAAGTTGTCTCTTCATGATAGCGAAACACAAACATAAGCCACACATACTCTGACTACTCTTTGTAATTCTCTGAAGTTCAGGAAGGCAACATTAATACCTGGAAAAACTCCATTTGAGGCATTTCTATTTATTTCTTACTATGAATTCTTACTCATTTATTGTCATGAAATGTTATCTACTTTTTGATATATGGTAGGGTAAACGGTGCATTTGAAAGAAGTAGCTCTCTGAAATTATATATAAGGTAGTTATTGCAGAAGGCATTAGTTTCAGACAGAAATAGCAAAAAGCAATGCCAGAGACTTCTCCAGCTTACAGCTGGATCAACTTCAAAATCTGGTTTTTTGTCTCGCCATTCAGAATAGAAGAGTAAGGTTTTTTAATTAAGCCTGTTCATAGCATCTGCAGACTGGAGAGTTGCCGTCTACATCACAGTAACGCTTGAGCTGCTTAAAAGACAAGGTTATGAAGTCAAGAGAAAGAACATCCAGTATTTATAACTCACATTGTTAAATTTGTAGTAAAACTCATAATGAAAGAAAATAATAATTACACCAACTATATTAATTCTGAAGGATCCCAAAATTGCAATTAAGAATTACTTCCAAAATAACTGAAATACACAGCAATACTTGAAAAATTACATTTTACTGTTCTGAAGGCCTTTCATAAAGACAAAACAGTTATACGATTTTGATTCAAATTTCTAATTTAAAAATGTATCAGTATTTTTTTAATTGTCTGAGTAATACTGTGAACTTAAAACCAGGATTGACTTACTTATATGATATAAATTTTATAACATAAATGCAGAACTAGGGTCCAACACTTGGGTATGAAACAATTATCTATGGTAGATTAACAGAGACATAATTAGCAGGACAGTAAAGAACAAAGGCTTGAATCAGTGTCAGACTTTGAAGACAAAATTTTGATGTCACCAGAGCTAGAGTGGAATTCAGTGACCTTAGAGATTTCCATCATCATGGACAATCCAGAACACCTGGACAGAGCTGACAGCTATGTCAGAGGACTCGCGGGGAAAAATGTGGAGCTAAATTCCAGGATGTACCCCTACCACTAAAAAGGGCATTAAATTCACATGCATGGGAAACAAAATCATCTTCCCACCTATGTAATCAACTGACCCAGTTTATCCTAAAAGAGACACTTACAGGTGATCAGCTGAATTATCCTTTAAGAGTGTTGAGCTGAATTAATGCAAATGAATCCCACTCTGTTTTCTGTACTGATCTCTTTATTATATCGGCATCTGAGGCACCTCACATGAATGTGGAAACTTCTTTTGAGATGCAGAAGCTTAGGTGACTGTAGTCTGGGCATGACTCCCATCTTGGGTTCTTGAAGATATACTTGAATGATACCTCCATACAGATATATATATATATCAGAATTTAAACTAGAAATAGCATAGCCTGTCTGGAGTTCTTTAGTGATTACAAATGTATAGAAACAAATAGAAACACATAGGATGCCCTTAAGTATCAAGTCTACTTTTCCACAGCTGTAGAATGCTAAGTCCAAAGTAAGACATATCCTTTCCTTGCCTTCACACACACCAGAAGCCATTACACACTTTATTTCCCATACCAAATGTGGTATTATTAATACAAAAAAAACGAGTAGCACCAAAAAATAGCCCTTGGCACAGCAAGAGTTTAGACAATAACTAAAAGTACCATTGACTTGAGAATATGCAAACATGTGTGACCTGCAAAGTCAAAAAGTGTGCTGTTTCCGAGGCAGCAGTTTGTCCTGGACATAGTATTAACACTTTCAGCAAAACAAAACAAAGATAAAACAAAGTTTTGTGAAAATGCACTATGCTTCTTTGAAAGCCACAGGTTTTAGGCTAGTCAGTCTCTTCAGCAGGCCTACCTTCCTACACCTTCTTCCAAGACTGAAATGAAATATATAGATAAAAATTACTTTAAATTGTGAGGAGTAGCTGTTAGTTTTGATAAGACATTTATTTTTAACACATAAACAGAATTTACAAGCCAGCTTTTCAGTAACATATGGAATAAATTGGCTGTGCTCATGTAAGAAAAGCCTAAAGACTAGATTTCAGCATCAGTTCAAAGTTTTGGATTTGTCTGTCATTTACAGCACACATAAACACATAATAATACATGAAAGAAAGAAAATTAAAAGCAAAAACAAAAAGTAAGCAAATTCTCATACAACAGCTTTCTGGATTCTCTAAACAAAAAGGAGATACGGTGATTCTGTCTGGAAAGTAACTAAAAGAAAATGGTTTTGAGTTGATGTTCTCCTTAACAGACACTCTTAAAGGTCGTAAAGATGAAAAACAGAGGCTGCCAACAGCTGGGAACAAACATATATTCTCAAACAAAATTATGACCTGATATGTAAGACAAAGTTACATCATAAGGATACTTGGCCTTCTCACCATGTGATTTTTTCCATGGTCTGTCAGTTGAGTAATATTTAATCTGACTTTTTTTCAAAAATACTTATTCATAAGAAAGACTATTATTTATACTGAACAAATTTAAAATTTACTTAAAACAGAGGCATATTGAAAAATTTTAAATTTTCAGACACACAAAGATAATTGCAACACAATAGCATTCTTTCCAGGCTTGAGGGAAAAAAAATGAAGAGCCCTGCTGTCAGCTATTGCATTTATCAGTTATTAATTTTACTACAGTTAAAACTAGTATTAAATAGCTTAATCCAGACTTCCTTTAAAAGTCTCACCTCAGAGGAGTCCAGCTGCCATTTCAGGCATTACCTGGAAGTATAGCTCAGCACAATCACTATTTGGTATCTGCTCAGTCTGTAGAGAAGCTCTGTAGCTGGCTAAGTTTCTGATACCAGAGCTCACCTGACATCTAGAATGCTGCACCTGGGATTTGTCAGACAAAACGTGCTCCTGATAGCTCTGAAATCTCAGCACCTATTTCATGCATAATAAAGCAAGTAAAATGTTCCTCCAGGCCCAGGCCTGTTACCTTAAGAGCTCAATTCTTGAGGTATATTCAGAGTACATGAAGTGTACCAACCTCTCCATAAGGGAGATTGAAATGTCCTTCTTTCCATCATTGCACAATGATTAGAGTGATTAGCAAAGATTTGTATGATGGCCATTTAAGTCCACTCCTTTCTTGGGGGATTAAAGATACTGTTCCTGCTGTCCCAGGGAATCTCATCCTCACAGCTCTAGGATATTCAGAAAAAAGTATGCTTCTAGCATAAGACAGTGTGAGGGAAGAATGGAGAAAATGGGAGTTTTTTGTTAGCTCTATTCAAATTGGGCCAATTTTCATTATTAAGAAAAGGTTCTTCAAACTAGATAGGGAGAAAGAACAAGAAAGACAGTGAGAAAAAACCCCAGAGGAAGGACTGATAAATGTGAATCTAATCTTTGATCATCTTTTGAGAGCAAGGACTGATGTTGCCTTAATTTTGTTACTATGGCTTTACCTTCAAAGGAAAGCTGAGAAATGTTATGATTAACAACACTGCTGTTTACAACAATTTCAACAGTGCAGTGTATATGATTTCCCAATCAGCATGTTGGCACTCATGAAACATCCATGGGTACTTAGCTCTGCCTAACAAAATTACAATATGTTTCCACTACTAAAATGAGCATGCCAAAGCACTTACTTGCTCTGCCCCTTGAGCAAGCTGACATAGCATGGTGTTCATGCAGGCTGATAAGCTCACTACCTTCCAAAACAGTGATCCTGGGCCAGATGCCAGCTAGATGGCAGAGACTAGTGCATGGGATCCATCTCCCAGAGCTTTGAAGCGGCCCACACACTCCCCTGCATGTCCGATAGGACACATGCACTGAATAACTTCAGACCCACAGATGCTCTCACGTGGGCAGTTGCTGAACCTTCTGTGTACATGCTGCCTCTGGATGCTCATACCCCCAAAGCTCCAACTGCTTTGATTTTTTTTATTACTTTTATCCATATCAGACAGCTTTGCATGCTTTCTCAGGCTTGCCTCCCTAGTTGGAGACAAAATTATGTGTCAGCAAATTATCCACCACACACATAAACTATGCATTGTCTTGGGACTCAGCAAAGGAACAGAGAAAAGTGCTATTGAGGCGCACAATTCCTGGCCAAGGCCAATTGCAAGGAGAGTGCAAGTCTGCTATGCATTACCTTTTACAAGAGGAAAGGTCTAAGGCCTCAAAAACTAAAACCCATTGGCAAGACTACACTATGCTATAAGTGGGATGACCAACAATGGATGGAGAATTTCCCCATAGAGAGGGCCACCTTTGGAGTTCTCAGTGGAGAACTGGCCCTGGATATCCACGCTGAGACCATCACAAGCCACCAGCCTATTTCAGTGGAGAAAAAGATTGGCATTTGCTACTCTTCACTTCATTACTCCAACTTTTGCCAAATACTGGGTAAACAAATTAGTTTCAGAAAGCTTCTGACATGCAGGAAGGTGTATGAGATTGCTGGGGTTACCAACTACATCATCTACACATGACTAGTACATAGCAGCAATGCTTGATTATAATTTTTTTGCATAAGTAGTAGGACAGAGATGCACTGAACAAGTAACTCTTGTTAAACTGGGTGTCCTGAAAGACAGTATCACGGGAAAAGTAAAACGAGAGAGTTGAAAGGCTTAAACAACTGGGGCTTCAACACCACAGTTTGTTCATACTGCAACATGGGGTGGCTCAGCCAGGCCTGGCAAAAAAACCAGATTTAATTATCCTGGACTGTCAATGTGCTACAGCAAAAATGCAATTAATTTTACAGTAACAAATAATCACAACATATATCACCCGTCCTGCTGACAGAGATAGGTAAGTTTGTTCTGCACCATCTTACAATATTGTGAAAAATTTAGAAGAGTCCACATTGGTTTCCCTAATTTTGTTTCACTAAGACAAGTTGAAAACAAATCCCAGCACACAGCCAAAAGTATTTCCTTTGCTAGGGAGTGTTAACAAATGTCCAAATCCATCACATGGCATTCTCCTGCAAATACTGGTATCAGACCTGCTCAGAAACATAACAGCTTCCATTGCTCAAATTCAATCAAATTCTGTAAGTGTGAGATCTCAAAAGGATAATTAAGCCAATTATCATGGAAAGAATCTTAGTTACTCTGAATAAAACCACAACTACATGTGTGAAATTTTAAATTATTGACTTCTTCAAATATTTAGGGAAGGAGGGAGGTCTCACCCTCTGAAAAATGATACAAATAAACACTATCAGACCTTTCAAACATCTTGCTCTCAGTTTAATGTTCAGTTTTTTGGCTCTGGCACAGTCCCTTCCATCTGTGGTCTTGCAGCTTCACTACTCCACAGTCGCACATGGCAGATGCCACATGTCAACCTGATCTGGGATTTGTTGAGTACTGGTCAGGCAACACGGCTACTGGGCTGGCAGAATGCCAGCAAAGCCAGGAGCACAATCCCACTGTATGTGGCCCTATTGCAGCCACAGCACTGGCTTGGAGCACACCTTCTCCACAGGCGGGCAGGCACACATCCCTCCTGCAATGCCGCAGGCACACATCCCTCCTGCAATGCCACAGGCACAGCAAGGAGCTGGTGCTGCTCTTCTCACCCGCACTTGCAGGCACACATCCATAGTGCATGTAGACATCAAAATGAGACATGAGTGCTGTGTGTTTAAACACACACTGGTCACTTGAGAGAGATGTTTCAGATATTTTAGATGCTGACCTCATAACAAACAATGGCAAAGAAATGAGCATCACTGCCATTCATCTGGAAGAATGGTAATTTCTCATCTCTTCAGGTTGCCTGTTTTGTCACAAGGTGGACCTAGCCTTGTAAGGCATACAGTCAATGCAGGAGAAAAAAGAATGTTTTCTTTCTTACACCAGAACCAGCATGAAGCTCCTCATCTGCCTTCCCTTGGCTTTGTCATACACTGGTGTGGTAGGAGTGTTAAGCCTTTTTATAGGTTTGCCATGAGCCTTGTGACTCTCCCTGTTTTAGTATACATGGATTTTACAAAAGGAACACTACAAAAGAGCAGAATAAAGTATGAACAAAGTACGGATCATGTGCTGCATTTAAGGTACTCATAACAAGATGAAATCAGTTCCTATTACCAACAAGTAAAGCACAGAAGTCCCAGGACTGTGTGTGAAATGTCATGTTGAAGACCTTGCCCCTGCTTTGGATTGCAACCATTAGTATTGAATCCCTTCCTTTAAAATGCTGCTGAGAAGGTTATGGGACTTGAATTAACCCTTGTTCTATGGAACTAAGAAAAATTCCTCATACCTGTCTCTGATCTTCTTTAAGTAGATACTTAGATAACCAGTAAAAAATGCAATCACAAAGCTGGAACTAAAACTGCAATAGCAATTTAACAGAAATTGAGATATATAATAATTAAAAAACAGATTACACATTTTTCTCAATGCTCTATAATTTTAGTATAACTGTGGATCTGCTAAACTAACCTACTTCAGCAGTAGTAAATACAATGGATTCTTTGGTATTAGCTGCATTATGTAACATATTCTAAATTTCCATAATTTAGAAGTCTCTCACGTAACTCTCACTTCTGGCAACCTCTTAAGAGATTTCTCCCTAGCTGATTTTTAACCACTTACCTTAGCAGTACAGCCCTGACCTCTAGTGGGTTCAGTGAAACAATATTGCAGGCAGGATTACATGCTAACATCGTTTCATAAACAATATCATTTTAACCTGGAAAATGTAGAAAGCAAAGCCATGCAATCAGCCAAGGAATAGCTATTTTATTAAACAGATGAAAATTAATTGCAGGCTAACAGCAGTACTGTGTTTGCCTTATGCCAACATCCATCTGATTGATGAGGTGTTTTGATTCTCAGCACATGACTGCTCATTCCCATTGGGAACTCTGTATTCTGTAACTCTTAGTTATCTGCAAAGTTTGCTTGACTTATCTTTTTTTTGCTAACTTTCCTTCAGACCTATGACTGGATTCAGAAAAACAAGTAAGACAGGTTAGGGATAAGTACCTTCCTATTTTTCTGTGATCTAAGAATTAGATTAAGACCTGATTGCTGCAAAGGTTTATGAACCTCTATTACATTCAATAAAAATTTAACACTTGCATGATACACTCCAGTTACCCAAAGACCGAGGATCTTAGGTTTCCTGTTATTTTTATCCCACAGTGAAAATTAAATCCAGAGCTCTGACAAGATTACTGAAATGATTTTCCAATTAAGTATGGGAGGCTTCCACATAAAGACTGCAGAAAATGTGCAAGAGACAACACTAAAACATAAAAACAATTAAATTCAGCTGCCTTCATCTAGAAGGCCAAAGAAAGACACAAAGCGATGGGAATGTGGTCTGCCTCTTTCCTGACACAGGATAAATGATGCATGGACAGCCTTAACAGGATAGCCACAGATACTCTGCCATACTCCTTCCTACGTGCCCTACAGTCTCCAGCACAGAAGTCTCGTGAAAGCACTTGTGAAAGCTGATTCTCTTTGTCACATTATATACCTGACTTAATGAATATAATGTTGTTTTGGTTTGCTGTGAACTAAGCAAATGGGAATCGGGCCAAACTAGACAGACAGAACATAACAAAGGTGACACTATGGAAAATAATAATAATAATAATAATAATAATAATATAATAATAATAATAATAATAAACAAAGATACCTCTTCCAAAGAGTGACAATCTCACTGCACTTTCACATCATCTGTAAAAGCTTAAAATGCAAATATGCAGATATGTTATCCAGATTCTGAGTTCTGCAAGAGAAGGCCAACAAATCTGTTACTTATGAAGTTTGGACTACTCAGTCAGAGCAGCCCATCCAAAAATTAATTATGTAGAAATAGTATATTTCTTTGCTTATTCATTACAGAAGATGCTCAATAAAAGATGTGATTTTTTAATCTTTTAAGAAGAAGAAAACATCTTATTTCTATACTTATTACAGATTTATTAATTCAATATCTACATTAATTCTGTTCATAATCCAAGCACATATATTAGTCTTTGCCAAATAAGAAGAATTTGACAAAAATTTCTAGGGATCCTGAGGCTGCTCTTAACTTTGTTACACTGAAGTTCTTGCACTCAGACATTATTGCCTTAATTAGAGGGCCTCGTTTTATTGTTCCACTATGGTTTGCCATGGCAACCTCACTGTTTAATTGACTGCTTTGATGGTTACGTTGGATCAACTGGTACTGGACAAAATTCTCTTCCCAGAAATGCTCTAAATATAATGGTTTCATTACAAGCCTCCCTTTATATGCTAACAAGCTAGGTAAGTTTGGCATCATAGACTCAAATTTTTTGGCTGTATCTGTATTGCCCTAAATTCTCCTTGAAATGCCTTCATGAAAAACTCCTCCAACCACAGGTTCCTTGGCTCTTGGAAAGAATATGACACCTATCCCAAATCCAAATACCAGATTGAGCTAGCATCATGAGACATTAATTACTATAAGCATGCTTTGGCATTCTCATAAGGGTTTCTATGTAAGCCCAGGTCCAGAAAAGGACCAGCCAGAGCAGCCTTCCTATATAAAGTACAGCCTGGATTGCATAACCTCCTCAGGCCCAAGCTAATGTTGCCTTGCCTGCCTCCAGACCATCAGGAAGCCAGTCTACCCTGAACACTGTACATGTCCTCAGTTTTTACTTCCTTCTCCCTGCCTTTCTCAAGAAAACAGAAAAAACTGCATCCAAAAATCAGTCCTAGTAACCTCAGCCTCTGGCTTACTTCCTGTGGTTCACAATGTTTCAGACTTACCACCTCTATTAAATCTCCTTGCTTTATTTGCTATCCTGAAAGGATTGTTATCTCCTGAATTAATTCTCTGACAGCCACATTTCTGTGTACAGAAATGCAAGCAAGCCTTTACCCACTTTATCTCCTACTGAACAGTTTTTGCTGTGTCTAATAAGAACTGTCAAGTTCAAACAAGTGGGGAGCAATAAGGAAAGAATGGAATTAAACATGTCTATGACACAAAGTGTAAGTCAGAAAATTAAGAAAATCAAGGCTACTAAGCATCTCAGAGCTGAGGTATGAACTTGCAGAAAGACTCAGTTTGAGATGGAGACAGATAATTCTAGGTGTCTCTATGTGTTACTGCTCCCACAGTCAGAGGAACTCTTCAAGGCAGCCAAGACGTCTCAAGAGAGTGACTTGGTTGACCAGCAGGAGGCTGACTAAGACAGGGGTAAAGTCCCCAGCTGAAGAACGCAGATCTCTCAAGTTTTATGCTACACTTGCCAGACCTCTAAAATTCTATTTAAACAGTCAAGCTTAAGTCAAGAAGTATCTGCCTACAAAAGAATGGATGGTTATACCTGACAAGGTGTATCTGACTTTAAAATAAATGGAAGTTGCAGGGTTTCTTCAAGTCTGCAAATCATTTAAGTCCTGAATAAAGATGTACATAACTAGGGTAGGGAATGTTACCACACGGATTTAGGACTGCCCACACAGAAAGTCAATTACATAACTGATTCAGAATTCAGGAGTTCATGGCTGTTTGCCCTAAGTTTCTTCCACATGCCTACAGTCTGTCTCACTTGAATGAAGCACTTTCTACTTACAGCATGCTGTCATTTCTTTTTAATGTTTGTACTAAAATGAGAGGGACCATACTTGAATTACTGTCTCAGCCTCAGCATATAAATCTGACTCAGATTCATAGGCCTGTAATCCATTTAATTTTGAAAGAGCACAGGAAAATGAAAAACAGCTTTGCAATTTTGTACTGGGACAGGTCTATCAGTATGGCTACAGAACTCTGGTACTCCCAGGCATACAGCACAGAAATTTAGAAAAATTTAGGTGAAAGGATGGACCAACTGCATCCTCAAAAGAGATTCAAAATTGGATGAAATGCAGCCACTGAACTGTTGGACAATGTACCTATTTAATGCCTAGATGAGTCAAGGAAGAACTGCCACCTGCTCCTGCTCCAGGACAGGATTCCAGCCATCTTTTCTCTGGTGCTCAGGAACAACATGGGCTCCCAAAAAAAATCAGTAAACTAGCCTTCCTGTTGCTGAAAATAGGTGTCCAACTTATTTATGCCCACAGCTGAAGAACACTGATCTCATCAAATGTTTTTATTCTATGCACTGAGAACCTCTGAGAGACTCTAGACACAACCAGTAATTGATTCCCAACATTTTTGGCTATGCTGTGAGACACAGAAGGGCTCCTAAGAAGCCAGTTCTGAAAGCAAAACAGTGTCAGCACCGAGACAGAGTACCTGGCTGGTCCTACGAGAAGCACTTCGCTCTATCCAGAGCTACCTAGGGCTCAGAGTGCCTACATTTTCTTGAGTTTTCAAGAACTCGAGTTTTCAAGAACTGTCCTTGCTACGACATGTGAGCACCACAAGGTTAACAAGGGCACTCCATGAAGAGTGGTGTTAGGTGTGGTTTTTCCTATAGGTCTGGCTGCTGGATCACAGGGTAGCCCGTTCACTCATTGCTGTCAATAAATAAATTATGGCTCAGCCAGAAGAGCTAGAAACGTCTGGGAAAAACATGCTACAAGTCATAAAAGTGCTGTGCCCAGGGACATATGTACAATGTGTGGTGTAGATGTGCCTGGCAGAGCTTGAGTATGCATGCTCATGGGCTCCATCGGCCCATGGGCTCCCCAGGGAAGGGATTGCAGCACCAAGCTTGAGAAGTGTTTGGACACTGCTCTCACGCACACGGTGTGACTCTTGGGGGACGGTCCTGTGCAGGGCCAAGAGATGGACACACCAAATATCCTTACAGCATCCCTGAGACACACAGGACCGCATCCTGATCTTCACAAGGGCATTAAAGCTGTGACTCGCAGCGCAGTCCAGGCTCTTTACTACCACTAAACCCCTCGAATTCCTTGGCGCCCATCCGTGATCCCGACCTATCCACACCCCCACCT
>NW_005054322.1:7518199-7520553 GCF_000277835.1 Geospiza fortis
CTCGATCTCCGCCCCGGCGGTGGCAGCAAATTTTTTTCATTTCTTGATTGACAGCTCGCTGTGAGTCAGTTTTAAACCAAACAATGCTAGAAGACACCGCTAGTGGAGGTGTTGTCTATGTTGGTTATGGTGTTGGTTAATAACACGTTCTGAAAAGCAAAACAAAAGAGCTGATGCGGTGTGCTAAACACTCTGCTTTTCATTAAGTGTTTTAGCCTCCTGTGCATCTGAGGTTGTGGCATTTGGGATAGCCCAGGTAGACTGCTGGGATAGAGAAAAGTGTATGTACATTTACGTGCTTGTCACTTTACTGTTGAATAAAACTAATGTAAAATGATTGTGAAAAGTAGTAGTAGTCACTACTAGTAGTGCTAGTACTGCACTAGCAGCGGATGGAACACTTGTTTCTACTCTTGCAGGAAACTCTGCTCATGAAATTAAAGTAGAATTAACCACCAGAAATGTTGTATTTAAATGAAATACCCATTTAGTTTCTCAATGGTATTTTTTTTTTCTTCTTGAATTTTTTGTTTTCAGTACCCCAAGTCTGACCATCAAATATGATTCTTTGCCTGCTACACGAAACTCCTTAAGTACTTCTTTTGCCATTTGGCCACATGGCTTCAACTACAATGGTAAGTTAGAATTTAGATCATATATTTTCAGATCTTTTTGCTCTAGTCTGCTAGCTGGCTGGCTGATGAGGAGGATGCCACTGATATTTGACATTTTCTTTTAAAAAAATGTTTTGCTTGTTACTGCTGAATTCTGATACTTCCCTTTTTAGGAGTGTCTTCATAGCTTTTGGATACTTCTAAACACTTACTCACTGGACAGTGCAGCATAGAAATTGCCATATCAAGCTGGTGGTGTTTAGGAGTGGTGGCAGGAAGTTGGGTGTATATAAATCCTGCTTCTGCATAGTAGTCTTTTATTCACAGATGCTAATATTGCCATGGATTTTTACCTAATGTTAATCAGTCAGTGAATTGAATATTTGAAATCATACCTAGACATAGGCATTGTAGATGTATCTGCTAGATATATTCTCTTATACAGAAAGCATCAGTATTTGACATTTTCATAAAAACACCTAGACACTTGAAAATTAAAATGTTCTGTCATGGCAGGTTCTACCACACAGTAGTATGGTAAGTTGGTGGGGGGATTTTCATGAACAGGTAAGAAATTTTGTTTTAGGTATATTATATGACTGTTTTTGTTGTATATTTCTTTGTTGTTCTTTTGTTGTTGTGTAGTATGGTTTTCTTCACTGGATTCTATTCTAATAAAATATTATTTGTGTAATCACTGGTGCTAGCTTGGGTGGGACATGACTTGTGTGTCTTCTGTTCCTTGAGGCTCAAGTGTTTGCTTTTAGGAGCATCTGATAGGGATGGTGTAAATTGAGGGAATAGAACAAGTGCATGTTCAGGAAGAGGTACCTATTACAAATGTTCCTAAGCTTCACCGAATATTGGAGCTTGTCAGGAGTACATTGCTAAGGACTTTATCCAGCTGCCACTGAAGTGAATGCATTGCTTCCCTGGACTTACCTGGAGATGAATCAAGCTCCTGGAATTCTCCTACAATGCTTTGGTTCTTAATAGTGTCCTCTTTTTTCCTCCCTGCCCCAAGTCACTTTCATTGCCTGGTTCATTTAGCAACTGCACATTATTCCTGCACAAAGGATGTCTTTGTCAAAGAGCTTAAATGAGTGCCAGAGAAGGAACATTGGAAACCAAGGAAGACTTTCTTGGAGTTGTTTTTTGACACTGGTGCTTGTTTATTCTGGTTTGAAATACTTGTCAAATTTTAGTCCAAGAACTCATTATTCTGATCTATGAAGTTGTGGGCTCTTTTTGAAATAAAAGTATATCAGCTGCAGGTGTACTGAAGTAAAAAAAAACATTCCAAAAGAGCTAAATTCATTAAAATAAACGGTATTGAGTAAACTATCCTATGGGATATTGAGAAGCTTTTGCAGATTTTGTTGTGTTTCATGGGGTTGGGCAGACTTTTAGCCTACCTTGGAGAAAGTCTGTAGTGAAAGCTGGTTTTGTTTCCTAGCCACCTAACAGTATATCATAAAGAGCACTTCTTAAATTGTATTATGTGCAGAAGTAAAGTTCTGAGCACAAGATCTTTGTTTCACTTTGTGAAAAATAACTGTGCCGATACTTGGGCACTGGTATTTAAATGTTTTCTTCCTGGACATCCGTTCAGGGATATTTTGGCCTATCCTTTCTGTTGAGTTAGTGACCAGCTTAGCAAAGGAGATCAGGTTTTCTAGTTGTCATCTCTAATTGTTTTGGGTAGTATTTGTTACTGCTTTTATTAGTTTTAATTTCCAT
>NW_005054322.1:7520563-7557020 GCF_000277835.1 Geospiza fortis
AGGTGTCATAATTTAGCCAAGCCTTGTGGTGCAGTTACGTGAGGTTTTAGCTAAGTTTAGTATGTGCCAAAGAATTTTTGAGCCTGTCTTCTAATTATAAATTCATATCAGTTGTAGTAGGGTTGTTGGGCTGTTTTTAGTGTATGAGGATGTTAAAAAAAGTCATATAATTTCTACAAAACCCTTTGTCATTCTTGCAGCAACAGGCTTTAGAACTGGCATTGGATCGTGCTGAGGTAAGAAGCGGCTAAATTACTTGTTTGTACATGACTTATTGGTCTTAGAGTTATAAAAATACAACAGCTATTTTTTTATTTCTCCTGAAGAGTGGTAGAAAACCACGTTATGTAAATATATACGTGTGTAATCACCTATACATGTAACACTGAATTTGCAGAATTCTCACTGAAATTGCTGTTATGTGTTTGTCTCTTACCCATTGTACTGAGAATATCATCAAGTGCAATGGTGATAGACTGTGCAAGACTTGAGCTTTCCCCTTCTAAACCAGCAAATCTGTGTGCTGTGAAATAAGCAGACAGAAATATATGCTAAAATCCTGTTTGTGTTTTTAAGGATAGCCTAGTGAGAATGAAGAGGCAAGTGCCTTCACGTTCATGTTCTTTAATGCTGTCATCTGATATAACAGTTACCTTGAACCCTGTTACGGGAAATACATGTTCCTGTGAGAGAACAGAAATTCTGAACAAAGCTGTTAATTGAAATACTTCAAAACAATAGAGATTTGGAAAAACCTTGTTAGAATATAAATTACATTTCCTGGAGGATGCTATCTCTCTTACTCTTTTTTAATTCAAATGTTTAATGTGCATGAATTGTATTCATAATGCACAGTCTATAGAGAAAAATAATGTAAATGCAAAAGGCAAAGGGAGAACTTCCTGAAATTATCATGTTGAAGAGTATTTGATTTGTAAATGTTGTTAAGCCCGTATGCATAAACTTGGTTGTACCTTAGTGTGTTAACCACATGAATTTCAGTAGTGATAGCCAAGTACAGTAGTGTTGTAGTGTTAGTTACTACTCTAATTAAAAGATGTGAGTGTAGGATCAACACCTTGCATTGAACTGATGCCATGGACATGAAATGCTGTCTTTGACAGCTGAATTGAGTTGTGTTCTTGTTGATGACTGAAACATAAACCAGATTGTGTTTAGTGCACTTTTGAAACAGTCATGTACCATAACTGTTAATTACTTTCTGTATACGTAGAACACTGTCTGGTAATGATCTCTAGTTGTGCGGTAACTAGAATTAAATTTCTTTGTAATGTATGCTGGCTTCTTGTTTAATTTTCTCTTTTAGTATATTATTGAAAGTGCCCGTCAGAGACCTCCCAAAAGAAAATATTTATCCAGTGGAAGGTACTGAGCATTTCAGTGTTTAGTTTCTTAATAGCATTTCTTTGATTTAATTTTGGTTACATGTTGAGTCTTTTTAATTTCAGAAAATCTGTATTTCAAAAACTTTATGATTTATATATTGAAGAATGTGAAAAAGAGCCTGAGATAAAGGTAAGTGGAAATTGCTGAAAAGCTTTTCATTTCTGTCTAAACAGGCAGGTTGAGAAAATACTTTGGTTTTAATTCTACTTAATTTCTTTGTTAAATGAAGTATAAACCCTTCTTACTGTAGTAGTCACCTAAAGATAAGACGTAATGTGAATAGTAAGGCCTAGACTGGCTTAGTGAGCTGTTCATTCTGTCTTAATCTTGTGTTGCCGAAGGGCGCTTGTGTTCAGGTTCAGGGCCAGTGTCAATGCCATGTGCATTGTTGTTTCTCAGTCAATTGCCTAGCATGACTGCCATAGAAAAACGTGGAGCATTTGTCAGACCCTGTAATTTTGTTGTAAATTCCGATTTATTTCTCCAATTGTTGGTCAGCTAAGAAGTTTTGTGAAAAATTTTCATAATGTTAGCAAAGAGACTCAAACAGGCTTATCAGTTCTAAATATAAGGTGTAAAAGGTACAAATTACTTTGCTAGACCCTGAATGTCAAATTGAAGAAGAAGATAAAGCTGTGGAACCTGCTATATTGCTCCTTTCAAGGAAGTAAAATTAATGAGAAGACAAGTGAGCACTCAGGTTAACTCCCAGCTGATAGTTGTAGCCAGAGCTGGTATTCAGACATGAAATATGGTCTCCAGCCAGAGGCTGTAAAATTATCTGAGGTTCAGAATTCATTGTCTTAAGTTCTAAGGGGATTTCAGATGTTTCATTTGCTCTCTGAAACACACCAAGTAATTATAAAAATCTGTTATACATTGAAAAGATAGTTTTACAGTTAAATAAGGGAATAGTGTCTGTGGCTGCTGGATCAGATTTCAGCAAATACAGACAAGAAAATGCAATTAAGAAAGCTTCCAAATGCTTGTTATTTTAATCCTGGAGAGAAATGCCTTCTTCTGTTAGGAATATCTGAAAGTACCAAATATTTTGTTGTTATCAGTGAGTTGCACTGGATTTATGACGTTTGTAGAATGATACAAATAATGGTGCACTGTAGATTTACAACATTTTAGCATTTAACTCTGTTGTCTGTGGACTTCCAGTTCTAGGGTTTGTAGTTTAAATGAGTGTGATTTTTTACAAAAATCTGTGTCTATAAGAATGCATGATAATACATAATATGCTTACTCTGCTGAATACGGTGCAATTAAATTTAACTGGGCTTGTTTAGATGTGTAATTTCTCATTAATCTAAGTAACAGTCTAATAAAAACAATTCCTTTTGTTTTTATTTCTGCTAATTATTTCATAGTATTATGTTCATGAGCAATGTTTACTTTTAAAGCAGAAGCTGAGACGAAATGTGAACTTACTTGAGAAGCTGGTTATGCAGGAGACGTTGTCATGTCTGGTGGTAAACCTCTATCCAGGAAATGAGGGTTATTCGCTCATGCTCAGGGGAAAAAATGGTTCAGGTAATATTTTTCTCTTGAATTTTAAAAGATACTCAGAATGATGTATAAATTTTTAGAATGTGTTGTTGTTTACATTTATCTGTTACATAATTGCAACATAATTGCAGTGGGGGGTGGGAGAAGAACCAACTGTACTTGAGCTAATAATTTACATAAAGCTCTGAGCTGTTTATCTACAGACAAAATCTGTAGATAGGAGTCTTTTTGATAGCCTTCCAGTCTCTTATTATTTTCCCTTAGTTTCTGCAGCTGCATACGCAAGTTTCATTCACTTCAGGTTCCTCCTGTCAAATTGTTTCTTTCACTGCTTCCCATGTCTAGATCTGCCCAGAGGCATTTGTGTTCCACTTTGGTGTCATTTTCATGCCTTTTGTACTGCCATGGGCAATAAGAGCATACATTATGTCGCCTGGGAGCAAAAGCCAGCACAGTACAAGCAAACTAAAACTCTAAGTACAGAAATGGATGTAAAAAAATTATAGTATCCGAAAAAATGGTATGTGTGGATAGGTTTCTGCCAGCCTTGCTTTTTCCTGTGGCAAGTTTGTTTTAGATTTCTTAATGTGTTTTTTTGAAACACAAAGGTAATATGTTTTGTTTAAATTCAGACTCTGAGACCATTCGTCTGCCTTATGAAGAAGGAGAGCTGCTTGAATATTTGGATGCAGAGGAACTACCACCTATTCTGGTTGATCTTTTAGAAAAATCTCAGGTTTGAAATTTCTGTTTTCAAAAAGAACTTACGTATTGCACCTAGATAAACCTTGATTTTTTGAGTGCTTCACGTAGATGATTATAAGCACAAGACATTTGTGCATATGAAACTGTAGTATTTAATGCCCCAAATAAATATTTTATTGATATATAGGAAAAAACAGTACTTACTACTGAGGAGAAGGAGATAAGAGAGATTGCTATGATTACAGCTGTGAAACATCTTCAACTCTAGCAAAATTTCCTTTGTTCATTGTCATTATGGAATGTTTGGCATGGGAATTCCTTACAACTGCATTGCTGGCATATGAAAACACTGCATTTGAAGCTTGTATTTTAGGTGTGTCTAGGACAAACATGTCTGTGTACATAGAAAGGACTGCTGGTCTGAAAAACTTAGTCATGAGTTTTATTCCTAGTTTCACTGAATTTTATATGTTATAAAACAAACTTCTTTATAGAGGCAGGGGAAGATTGGTAAATATTACTTTATGCAAAAGCTGGTGTTTTTCTTTCAACCAGGTTAATATTTTCCATTGTGGATGTGTCATAGCAGAAATACGGGACTACAGGCAGTCTGGTAACATGAAATCTCCAACCTACCAAAGCAAGCACATTCTTTTGCGACCTACAATGCAGGTAAAGAGGAGCCTTAAGTAATTTGTGCTAGTTCATAGACTGGATATGCACAATTACTGAACCTATATTATCAAATCCTATTATTCATAATTACCATTATGTCTTTTTCCTCAGACTTTAATTTGTGATGTGCATTCTATAACAAGTGACAACCACAAATGGACACAGGTAGGTTAGAGGTCATTTAAAAACTTCACAGTGATGTCATAAATACACAACAAACCAAAAATTTATTAACAGTTTTTATTTGTTTAATAATTTTTTCAGTTTTTTTGTAAGATAATGTCTACATGCATAGGTATATAGGAACTTGACTACTGTAAAAACTTTTATATTTATTAATAGCTGTGTATATTACAGGAGGACAAACTCCTACTTGAGAGCCAACTTATTTTGGCTACAGCGGAGCCTTTGTGTCTTGATCCTTCAATAGCAGTGACCTGTACTACAAACAGACTCCTGTACAACAAGCAGAAGATGAACACTCGCCCCATGAAACGGTAGTTTTCAGTATGAAATATGTTTTCAAAGAAAAATATAAGTAATGCTTTATGTGAAAATTTAGCTCCTCCTATGTAATGCCTACTTAAATAGGAATAGGTGAGAAATAGTCAAGAAATTATATTTTTAAGTGTTCAATACTGCATTTTATTTTGGTTACTAGTAGATACTGTACTGGGCTCATTTTTGATTATCAAAGGACAGTGTAAATATGTTAACATAATCAGTTTTATTGCAGTTTGGATTTGGGGTTTTCTTTGCATAGGTTTTGTGTACGCAGAGTCAGATGGCAGCTCAGTAATGTAAAATACGTAAACAGATATGTTGCATATTGGTCTCTCATTGATTAAAAGCTACATATGAGTTTAATCCTGAATGAGCAAATGAAAAGAATTATTTTTACGTTTGACATTCAGGCTAAACAGAAGTGTAAGTGTATAAGAATATTGGAAAAACTTAAAATAATGTGGTATGCACTATGTACAAAATATTGAAATTATTTCACTATTGTGCTTGGTTGGGGCCTTTTTTATTTCCACAGAAGCTTGAAAGCTTTGTTCAGCGTGTTTGTTCTATCAGAGCTGCATTCACTCTGTAAATAGGAAATGCATTCATGGTCTGTCACAATTAATGAAATATTAAAAAAAAAATTTGCATTAAAATACTATGCTAGCACCAAACCAGCAGTAATTTCTGGAAAAATATAAATAATTACTTTGATCATGCTGTCTTTGAAATTAAAGCTTGGTGGTCAACAAATATTCCACTAGAAAAATAGGAAAAGCGAATTAATGAATGTCCAGAACAGCATTACTGAACCCATGAGTTTGTCATGAAACAAAAATTAGAGGGTAGTTACTGTCATTACAACTTTATAATTACATAAGTAGGACAAGGATCATTTGATGGCACTGAAATTAAGATAATGTAATACGTAAATATTTTAAGCTTGGCAGCTTCTTAATTTCTAATTTTGATGTTGTACTTAAATTGGGCATTTAAAAAATAACCACATTCTTAGTGCTGAAACAGATGAACAGAATGCTGGTATATTTTATAAACATTAAATCATAATTTAAAGTTGTACAGTGTAATCCAATTACAATCCGGAAGGAATTTTAAATTAGTACTACAAACTTATTAGTCTCCATCTAAGTTCCCTGCATATTTTTGGTTTTGTACAAGGGCAGTGGAGAAGTTAATGTTGATAGTTTTACAAGCTTAGGTTTCATTTTGCCGTAGGTGCTTCAAAAGGTACTCAAGGTCCTCCCTGAACAGACAGCAAGAAGTAGCTCACTACTCAACTCCACCTCAGCTCAGACTACTTGACTACTTACAGAAAAGGAAGGAGAGGAAAGCAGCCCAGCAGTATGACCTCAAAATTTCAAAAGCTGGAAATGTAAGTGTTCTGAAAAGTAATGTAACGTACTTCTAACTATTTAATTAAAGAATTTAATATATTAATCCTGTTTTTCATTTTCCAGTGCGTAGATATGTGGAAACAGAACCCTTGCTACTTGACTGCTCCTTCTGAAGTAGATGTAAGACCACCAATTGTTATGTATAATTAGCAAGTGTTAGAAATTGTATTATATGAAGAAGTGTCTAAGAAGTAACCAGTATCAAAGAATGACCTTTAAAAAATGGGAGTGACTTTAACATTTACGGTTACTTTTCTGCACCATAAGGTATAAACACAAGCCACACTGTAATATATTGCAGTTGTATCAGAATAGTTTGGATGAAGTAATCAGTACAAACAAATTGTTAGCATTGTTCTTCTGTGGGCTCAATGAGCACATGTCTATTTGAAGTTCTCTGATAGTATGAAAACCCAAAAAGCAAATGAGGTTTGTAGATTGTTTAAATATGAGTCACTTTTGATCTTGGCAGAAATTACTGCCTTTTGATATGTTATACTATGGGACATTAATATTTTGAAAAGTTTTAGATTTTATGCAGAGGATTCTAGTTGAGAGTTGTTTTTTTCACTGTGTGCATTTTTCTCTTGGGGGGATTCATATTCTTAGTTTCTGGCACTGCCAGAACACATACTATTAGTGTACAGAAGGGACTCGTAGAAAATCCTGAATTGGAAGGGACCTACAAGGATCATCAGGTCCAACTCGTAGTCCTGGAGGAGAGGGCAGGACAAGCCCCAAAATCACATAATGTGTCTTATCCAAATGCTTCTTGAACTTTGTCAGGTTGGTGGTGTGACCACTACCCTGGGGAGCCTGTTCTAGTGCCCAGCCACCCTCTGGGTGAAGAACCTTTTCCTAATATCCAGCCTAAACCTCCCCTAACACAACCTGGGGTCCTGTCACTGGCCACTGAGAGTTTAGATCAGTGCCTGCCCCTCCTCCTCTTCCCCTCACAAGGAAGTTGTAACTGCAATGAGCTCTCTCCTCAGTCTCCTCTTCTCCCAGCTGAACAGACCAAGTGAGCTCAGCCACTCTTCATACAGCTTTCCCTCAAGGCCCTTCACCATCCTTGTGGCTCTCCTTTGAGGTTTCTCTAGTAGCTTTATATCCTTCTTATACTGTGGCACCCAAAACTACCCCCTGTGCTTGAGGTGAGGCAGCCCCAGCTCAGAGCAGAATGGGACAATCCCCTCCCTTGCCCAGCTGGTGATGCTGTGCCTGATGCACCCCAGGACACGCCTGGACCTCCTGGCTGCCAGGGCACTGCTGACTCATATTTGACTTGCCACCAACCAGGATGTCCAGGTCCCTTTCCACAAGTTTTCTCTACTATGATGAGATTTTTTAAGAGACTGTAGACTAGACAAGACTGTAGCTCTGGACACCATGAGGCTGCCAAGAATGCAAATGACAGTGAAATGACAGTGTAAGTTTCTACAAAACAAACCTCTCTTTTCACTTCAACTGTGTTGTACCTGACTTGATCAGAGGCTTTAGGAATTACTGTTATTGTGAAATTACTTAACTGTTCCACATTGCAGGCAATGATTTCAATCTGTAGTCTGAAACCATGTTTCACACTTCTGTTAAGTTTAACATAGCAAATGCGGTATGACTCTATAAAGTTCTGAAGGTTCTTCAATTAAGTTTCCTTGAAGAAACATAGGAGGTAACATAGGGGATTCTTTCTTTTCTGATCTCTCTGTTTTCTTTAAGGTGGAAAAATATGCCAAAGTGGAAAAGTCTATCAAGTCTGATGACTCACAACCAACTGTCTGGCCAGCACACGTGAGTTATTTAGACCTTTGGCCAAACTTCACTGTCTCTAGTTACAATGCCTCTTATTTCAACAACATCAATGTAATGTGGAATAATCTTCCCTCCCCCAATTTAATTAATCTTCCATGTGTTACAGAGACATGGGAAGATTACCAGAGATACTTGTAATTTTATACAGTAAAGCAAGCATGTGATCAGTCTGATTTCCTCAGATTTTCCAGAAATACAAGGATAAAGCAGCTTGTATTAAAGAAATTATCATAATTTACATGGAACTCTGCACAACAAATTGCTTTCTTTACTCAAACATTCAAAGGCTGATGAAAAAGACCTTTATTGAAAACAAAATGTTACATTTTGAAAGAGATTAATATTAAATGCCTCTTACAAAAAAACTCCTTCTGCAATATTTAAGTTGAACCTTAAGATTTTTGGCACTAACTATGTGATTTGATCAGAAGTAGTAATTTAAGATAGTCATTGATTAATTCACATGAATAATAATTAATTCACTGATTAGTTATGTGATTAAATCACATAATTGATTATTTTTTTATTATTTCAGAGGCAAGGTACTAGCTTTATTAACAGCATGTATCATGATATCTTTGTAGTTGCATGTTGGAAAAAAGTAATACTTCCCCATAGAATTTAAAGTTCAGCTCCAGCATTTTTTTCTCAACATTTTTTGCATTGTCATAATTCATATAAAACTGTTTCTATATATGTTTACCCAGTCTACATTTCCATGTCTAACATGATTGTTTGGGGTTTGCAATAACTTTGCATTTTTAAGAGGTGATAAATCCTTTTCCTCTCGTCCTGTTCATGTAACTTCTGGAATCACTTTCATTTTAGATAATGCAGCCCTTCCTATAGTGTGTTATTTAAAGTTACTTATAGAATGTTTCTTACTCTGTATTGTATATAGAGCTGGTCTGCTTTACTTGCTGTTTCAGCTAAGGCTTGTTCAAGACTTACTAGGTCATTCTGTCTTTTTAGGAAATGAAGGATGATTATGTGTTTGAATGTGAAGTTGGTAATCAGGTTCAAAAAACAAAACTGACCATTTTTCAGTCTCTTGGCAATCCCTTGTACTATGGTAAAATTCAGACGCTCAAAGGTGATGAGGAAAATGACAACCTATTAACTCCATCACAGTAAGTTACATGTTCTTTTTTTTAACTATGCTGTGATCAGTAGGTGTAGGAAAACAAGCATTACTTGTCATTTTCAGTCACAAAAATACTCTAGAGCTAGAAATGTGATTTGAGATTTTTTAACCAAAAAAAAACCCAAACCAAAATGTGTACAAGCAACCATCATATTTCAAATGTACTTTTACATTAAATTAGTACATTCTTTTACGTTAAAGATACACTGGGGGAGAAATAAGATCACCAGCAAATCCAGTCTTGAAAATTGTGGACACACTATGAGATGTTCTTGCACTCCTTTTTGGTGATACTCAGAATCTTGATTGTTCTCAAAATTTGCCTGATGCCATGAAAGTGTAAGATGTGACTATATTCTGTTTACTCTTAGATCCAGTTGAACTAAATAAATGAAGAAAAACGCGAGCTTCTGAGAAGCTTCATAATTTTGAATTGTTTGGAATATGCTGGTTTTGGCTGGGGTTCTACAAAGATTCTCTGCTCTTGGCTGTTTTTGTTGTATATACCAAAATATTTGTGTGGAGGAACCCATGCAAGCAGAGTAGAGCCTATAAATTTCACTAAGGCAGGGAGCAGTGAGACTGAGAAACCTTTTAGTTCTGCTAATGAAAGTTATTTTTATCTTCTACTATGTAATCATTCTCTCTTTTTTAATGAAAATTTTAAAACATCCTGAGTTTTAAGAGTATTTTATCCCTAGGCTTGAGCTATTCCCTGTTTGTTTCCATACTGTTGTGGTTTAACCCCAGCTGGCAACTAAGCACCATGCAAGCAGTCACTCCCTCCTCCCCTGACCTCCCTGGTGGAATGGGGGGAAAAATAGCAAGGATAAAACTGAGGAACCATGTGGCTTGAGATAAGGACAGTTTAATAGGTCAAGGAAAACCTACACATGCAAGCAAAACAAAACAAGGAATTCATTCACCACTTCCCGTGGACAGGCAGGTGTTTGCCCTCCAGGAGGGCAGGGCCCCATCACACCTGATGGGAAAGACAAATGCCTTCTTTCTAAATGCTTCCCCCACCCCTCTCTTCCTTTTTGCCTTGCCTTTATTTGCCGTATGGTATGTATGGAATATCCCTTCCTTTGGTCACTTGGGGTCAGCTGTCTGTGCAGAGTCACTTCCCCACTTATTGAACACCCCTAGCCCTCTTGCTTGTGAGAGACCTTTGTCAGTACTGCTTAGGAATAGCTAAAACACCTTTGTATTACCAGCACTGTTTTTAGCACAAATCCAAAACAGCCCTGTGTCAGCTATCATGGAGAAAATTAACTCTACCCTAGCCAAAACCAGCACACATACTTAGTGCTGATCTTTTTGGAGCAACAGTGCTAGCTTAGAGTTGTGTAATAAGGCTGGGAATTAAATTAATTTAGAGGTATTAAATGCCTGGAGGGTTTTGGAAATCATTGCTAAGACACTAACAATTAAAGTTCATCAAAACCTGGATAACCCATCCTTGGCAAACTGTCATATGGAATGAAAGGTGAAGTAAACATTTTTGTTGTTCAGTAAAATAAAATGTTGTTTGTTTTTTTTCTGGAGCTGGAGAAAGAGAAACCTCTGTAAAGTTAAAGAAACATAGTAATAAGTTTTCAAGCTGTAAGTGTTATGCAAAAGAGAGATACTTATTTAGGAGGTCTGGAAAATCATGGGGAATTGGAATTGGCATAAGTGAAATCAAACAATGGAAACTAAATGTTTGTTAAAATATTATGCATAGGACTGTTTTTGACGTCCCCTCAGCACACTTGTATTTCAGTCTTGAGTGTACTGGTATGGTGTTGGTTTATACATGTCTTTTCTTTACATGTACTTTTTACATAAATAATTCTGTAGCAGTTACTCACATTTTTTTTTAAAAATATAAAATCCAAAACTTCTATATTCTGCCTTTTGCTTTGTAGGTAATTTGCTGTTAAAGGAGACCATATTAGATCATGTGTGTATATTGTACATATAGTTAGGAAGTCAAGTGTGTATTTCAAATACTGAATGATACTCAGTCCATTGAATGGATACATTATCATTTGTATTTCAAGCAGGTATGAAAAAAACACAGCACTGCCATTTGTTTGAAGCCTTGTGATTATAAAAATATGTTCTTTTAGTCCAATTCATGACTGAAAATATACTTTACATTTTAGGTTCCTTATTGGTTCGAAGACTGATGCTGAAAGGTAAATTAATATAGTTTGTACAGCTATTTGGCTTGATGACAAATAATAAATTTTGTTCCTTTTTGGCAGTTATGACTGCCAGTGCTAGGGTTATGGAAACAGATGCAGAACAAATGAAAAAAAATAAGAGGAATTAGTCATCATATCAAGAATTAGAATAGTGTGTAGCTTCTGTATTTAACAAGCAAGGAAGAATAGAGGACATCAAATATGTGAGTACACCTGAACTCTGAGACCACTTAGTAGTAATTTCATCCTAACATTTGACATGGTAAATTAGCAATCATGGAAATGGTTCATTTAAACTTGTCATTTGAAGTGTAATCTAGGATTTAAGATTTAAACACCTTCATTTTGTGTATTGTGCATGTCTTGATTCAGCTTTCCTAGAGAAACAAGTAATAAACCAGTTTTTCAGTATATTTTCCTTGTAGAATGAGTAGGAGTAGCTAATTCAGGGATAACTGAGGCAGCAAAATAAGTGGTTTTTAAGTGTTTGTCAGAGTACATCGCATTAGATTGCCTGTGCATATAAGCACAGAACCTTTAAAAAGCAACCAGTTGTGGTTTTATGCCTCCATAGGTACATGCCATAGCTCTTATCTTCACGTACTCTTATGTGCCTGGCAGGGAAATGAGTCTTTGATCAAAAATCAGTAATAATGTTCTTTTTTTAAATAGGTAATTTTGATCAAGAAACTCTTTGGTTATATTCTGTCTTGCCTCCTTTGTGCTGATACTTTTGCTGCTTGTTTTGTAAGCTGAACTGGGGAGATTGGCTGGCTGAAAAGTAAAACAGCAATATTACAAGAGCCTAGTTTTAACTGGGATTGATTTCCTGATCATGTTTGTCACTGGGTTGCACAAGTCCTTTCATCAGAAGCAGCAACAGGGTTTAAGGGACAAGGACAAGAAGAAACAGTAGAGGAGTGCAGGACCACCTTTTTGAGTACATGCCATTTTACTACCCTGATTCCACTGATTTTTAAATAAGTCAGTCTAAAATCTAATTGCTACAAAAAGTGCACTGCTCCCTTTCCTCTGTCGTTGTGTGTCAGAGGAAAGGGGGCGGTGTTTCTGCATAAGACATCTTGCTTATGTCTGCATTAGTCAGGTAACAGCATGTGACAGAAGCAGGGCTACATCAAAATAAAGAGTATTTCATCACATTTAGGTGTGAGGTAATGGAAATATTCCAGCTGGTTTTCACTGAGGTCCAGTCTGCCAGAGTGTAAGTGACCACAGTATTTCAGCTTTATATTTCAAGGTCATTTTGTATATTCCACTCATATTTGTGAAACAGTATTCCCTCAGCTTGGTTGTCTTAGATTAGTAGAGATGTAGTATCTGATTCAGTTTGATAAAACAATATTTTAAACTTGTATCCCTGATGCTTTATCAAATGTCTGTCATAATGCTCACAGGGGAGTGATTGTTCAGCCCTTGCATTTAGACTCCTCATCTGACATAGACCTCAAGATGAAGGAAGGTTGACTGTTTCACAGGCAGCATAACCAGAAGAGACACTTTGATAAAATATTCTGGACCTCTGTAAAAAAGGGGGAATGGGATCCCTGTTGACTGACATCCCAAAGATCTGCAGTTGCTTTTGGGAATGGAACTGTTCTGTTGTGTTCTGTATTCCTCCAGTAGTGTTTCTCACACTGTATTTTGTGTTAGGAAAAAAAAGAGAGTAAAAGTTAAAATTTAATAAATCTAAGAGCCCAGGAATATAATGTAGAAAGATACAAAGAGATATAAGTATGTTTTATAAATGTGCATCTCTCTGTTATATAGAGATATGCTTATGCAATATATAAAATATATAACTATAACATATACAGTCATGTGTTTATCTATAAGTATCTACTTTGGAAGTTCAAATTTGTTAATCTTTTTATGTCCTTATTGTTTGTTTCAGGGTGGTGAACCAGTATCAGGAGTTAGTGCAAAATGAAGCTAAATGTACTGTGAAAATGTTTCATAATTCAAGTGGATCAGTCAGTCATCTTTCTCCAGGGAAGGAAATGGAAGTGAGTTTATCAAGCTACAAATTTCTTTTATTTGCGCTTAATTATTGAATTATTAGAATAAGTTTTGTTATCCACATTTAACAGTAAAATAACCTAAAAATGTTATCCTGAATGAATTTTTAAATGCATTATTGTCATGATCATTCAATGTGAGTATATTGGAAAAGTTAGCAGAAAGCATTTATATTTTCAGTGTTCAAATGTTGTCTTTTAGCTGTTTTGAGGGGTGGAGGGTTGGCTCTGTATCAGCTCTAGTTAGCTCCAAACTAGAGCTGTAAAATGTTTTAGCATTTTCCCCTGTTCAGGTGACCCTTTCATAGAGCAGTATAGTAAAATGCAGCTGTGTGTCTTGTTTTGCAGGTCAGTAAACACAGAAGCAGATGGAGTAGCTGAACTTCTTTTACCTTAGAAATTCAAATTATTTTCTCTTCAATTTGAAGAGGAAAACTTAAAAAAACACCCAAACAAAAACCAATACAAACAAAAGAAACAAAAAGCCAAAGGCAAAATAAAAAGCTCAAACATATAAAAAAAATCAAAAAAACATCCAAAACACAAACCCCAACAACTTTAAAGCGTGTATGTTTACATGCACACACATTTCTACATTTCCAGTATAAACTCTTGCATTCCCAAATTTTCCTGCCTGTTGGCATTGCCTTGCGTTTTACTTGCTGCTTCTGACTTTGTTTGGTCAGAGTCAGTACTTCAGCAGTGAGCTGTATGTTATAGTCCAGCTAGTAAATGAGATTTGTATCCCCTGGGGTGTTTCCTTGACATCTTTCCTCTAAATATCTACTTTAAAACTCCAGCAATGTTTTTCTGAAGGAGGTAGTTCCTGGTGTCAGGCAGACCAGCAGCATTCCAAGGCCAGCAGTTGCCGAAAGGAATATGGATGTTTCTATGTATGTGTGCACACATACAGACGTGTACAACATGCATGTGTGTATATATACATTAAAATCATATAATAAATGGGTGGAAGAGTGCTTGCCAAGGTCAGCTTGTCTGCCTGTCCAAGCCCCTACCAAAAGCTGGACTAGAGTTACTCAGGTTATTGTATTTAATGATCTAGTTACCATTGGAATGGTCTTTATTTTCAAAATCAAGAAAGCAGATTTTAATACAAGAACAGAAAGGTAGACCTCAGAATTTTCCTCAAAGGATTCTTTTTTATAAGCAAGCAATTAGAAACATATAGAGGACTGTCTCTTATCACTGAGAATCAGTGGAAGTTAAGCTCACCCAAAAGAGTGAATTCTGCACAATGCTCTGATTTCTTAGCTCATGCACATTTAATTGAGGCTCCAGTATTGAAATATTCCATTCACTAAATTGCCAGCCTCATTTCCTAGTTTCAGCAGTTTGCAAACTGTATGTTTGTTTAAACAGTACTGTCATTTATGGATATCTGCTATAAGGTAAAACCACATAGAATATAACTGAATGTGTTTCACTGTTGAGTCTTTAGACAGCGTACGCTATTGGAATTATGGATTTAGAGTCTGTTGTGAGTGACTGAGAACTGCAGACTCAAATAGGTGAAGCAGATACATGTTCAGACAACCTGATGATTAGGATACAAAAGCAAACAAAAAGGCTGTATCTTCCCTCTAAGAATATGAAGGTCTGGTCCCACTGAAACCAGTGGGGAAATGTATCTTGATTTCTCTGCATTCAAGATTTTCCTAAATTTATTGAAATCCTGCTCCCAGAAAAAAGAATTCTGATCCTGTTCTTTAAATCTGTCCTGGTTGAAAATGGCAGGTATATAGAGAATGAATGAATTAAATGATGTCATTTTTCAAGTAAAACCTAAATGTTTTATTATTTCAAGTGTATTCATCACTTTTGTGTTTGTAAAAATTACTACAAGAAATTCCAGAATTATGGAGAAAAGTGAAACTCTTTAATTGTATTACTTATTTTTTTGCTCAGTTTAAATTTTTACTAGCACTTTTTGCTGCTTCTTGATGGTAAAGACTTCATCTAAAGAGAGTTCATCATAGATTATTTTTTAAAAATGAATGCATAAGCATCTGAAATAGCTGAAAGGAATATTATCATTGTTCTTTGAAGCCTTCATACAAATCATTTGGATTGTCTTTTCTGTCAGCTATGTGAAAACTTTTGTCATTGCTGTGGTAGTGTTAATTGCTCTTTCCTCCCAGCAGCCGGAAAGTGTATCAGGCTCTGTTCAGTCTTCAGTACTGGGGAAAGGTGTAAAACACCGACCTCCTCCTATCAAATTGCCTTCAAGTTCAGGAAGTAGCTCTTCAGGTAATTATTTTTTGACTCAAACATCTAATTTTAACATCATCTGCCTGTTGTAAAATGAAAGGATATCCCTTTGATTAAGATTTAATTAAAATTACCAGAATTTTATCTGTGAGAAGAGCATGGGGTTTTCTGTTTGTTTTTTTTTAATTTCTGATTATATTGTTCACAAAAGTCGATCCTAATATTCAAGTTAACATGTACTCACAGAATAGTAATGTATTTTAATTATGCTTTTTCAGGTAATATTTTTAGTTCACAACAGTCAAGTGGCCATCTAAAATCCCCAACTCCACCTCCTCCTTCTAAGCCTCCTGGTCTTTCTCGGAAACAATCTATGGATCTTAATCAAGTTAGCATGCTCTCTCCAGCTGCCATGTCTCCTGCGAGCTCTTCACAAAGTGAGTCACGACCTAAATTCTCCATTAAATCTTAGGCTTTTGCATAAATGCTTCCTGAGATAAACTTCTTAACCTGTGGAATGATGAAATTTAAGTGTACAGTGTACCCTAAATTGTATAAGTTGTGCAGCTTTAGGCAGGTCTCTTGTTCACTGTATGTATTTTATGTTTATTGTAACTGTGTTCGTTTTCTGTATATATATATGTATGCACCCTCTGTGTATACGTTTTAATACATTTTCTGCAATTAGCATGATCTCCTCATATATGAAAGGCTGGTAGATGATGTGATGAGATAAATTCCAAAGTGTAGATTTTTTTCCTCCAGTGTAAAAACGATATGTTAGATCAATTTGCCTTTACATTATTTAAGCATCTGTTTTTTTAAATGTTATAGGAGCTGGTGCAGTTGTGTATCTGTGTATGTATATAATCTGATCAGTCCCAAGGTGATGATACAATAAACGATAAGATGATTTTTTAAAAACACTCCTACACTGTTTTACAAATCATTGCTGATTGCAAGTGTGGTGGTGATGCTGCTGATGATAGCACCATATTCTCAGGTGTAAAAATGCAAATTTCAATCAGAAGCGATATCCTAGTTAAAAGTATTTTCGTTAACACTGACAGGATCATTGTAATCTTGGCTGTAGATCATAAATGTTTTTTAAAACATGTATGTGTCTTGAGCCATTTCGTGAACAGATCTGTACAAAGAGGGAACCATAGCTGCAGCTTCTCAATTTTTTTATGAATAATTGTATACTACACATTCCAGTATCCTGCATGGTATTATAATATGCTTTTTGCATTAAATAATTTAAAATCTGGGTAGCTCAAAAGGTGTAACTTTTCTGCCTTCTTGTTTTGCACAAGATAAAAAAGAAAACTTAAGTTTTCTTCCAAAATACTGAGTCTGGATTTATGTTAGTGTTATGAGTTGTGTAAATCTGCTGCACACAGTTACTTTAAGGCTCTGGTCACCATTCATATTTATTTCCTTTTTTTCTGCAGGACATATAATCTAAAAAAAAAAAGAAAAAAAAAAAAAAACCAGCTCAAGCTTTTTGGGGGTTTTGTTTTGTTTTGTTTTGTTTTTCTATTGATGGACTTTGCTTACTGCATCCACAACAAATACATACTGTTACAACAAATGTAACAGTATGTGTTACATTTAAATAGAGAGAATTACGCAGTAGCTTTTAAAGATGCAGTATTATCCTCTTCTATGGTTCTTAAATATTAGATAGTTGCTTTTTATTTGATCAATGCTTGGAAAATTGCAGTTTGAGTATCTGATGAAATTTAGATCAGCCCCATGATCATTGAAATTGTACATGATCTTGCTGACTCTTGTGTTCCATTATAAGTTTTTAACACAACCTCTTGCGCAGGCAGTACATGGATACTATTTGTTTAAAGTTTAGGACAAGCATTAATTAGGTTAAAATGGTCCCTAAGAAATTATTCTAAGTATTCCTGAATAGAATTAATGACTTGATGTGTGATAGATTATGGAAGCTTAAAGGACAATAGAAATTGGTGTATGCCACAAGGAATGAAGCATGGAGAATGGATTTTCTTTGTGATTATACTGCATCCTTAACAATAAGTGTGTGCTGCAACACTTGTCATGTAGAAATTAACACTTGCAATCTAAAAAACAGAAGAAATTGTCAATGCTAAGTAAGATTCCATTAACCTTATACAAAAAGGACTGGCCTTTTATAACAAACTAGCACTTTTTATTTTTCTCAATGAGCAGGGTCTGGAACTCCTAAACCATCTACTCCTACTCCAACCAACACCCCTTCATCGACCCCACACCCTCCTGATGCTCAGAGCTCAACTCCTATTACCCTTTCTGCCACCCCTACTCCCCAAGATTCAGGCTTCACCCCTCAGCCCACTTTGTTAACCCCGTTTGCTCAGCAGCAAATGTCTCTGAGCCAGGCACTGCCTGTAATGACAATTCCTCTTTCCACCATGGTAACATCCATTACTACAGGAACAACCTCCACCCAGGTCATGGCAAACCCTGCAGGACTTAACTTCATCAATGTAGTGGGCTCTGTGTGGTAAGTCTTTTGTTATGATGGTTTCTTAATTTGCCATGGGGGTTGGTTGGTTGGTGGGAGGGGATGTGGTCCAGGACTGTCCACCGTCCATTAGGGTAAATATTTTTCAGGATCTGCGCTACAAAAAAGATCACTCACTTTGTAATTACAAAGTGGAGAGCCACTAGAAACTATTTGTATTTCTCAGATAGAAGTCACCTACTATTAGATTATTGAAAAGATCTATTAAGAAAGGCTTTTATTGCTTTCATCTTTGTGGAGTTGTATAGGTTCATTTCTGAAAGCTTTATCTCAATTTAAGTGATTTCTGAGGTTTTGCTCTGTAAGTTTGAAAACTTTTTGTTAATCAGAGGGGAAGTATATATCATATGCAGACCAATCTAAACAAAAAATGGGGACAGATTTGTTTCTATCAATTTGAAAAAGCATTGAGGTGAAATATTCCTTGATCCTTAAAACTCATTTTGTGGTTTGAAGAAAATAATAAATGCTGTCAAGAATACATGGTATGGTATAACATGAACTGCTTTTTAGACTAAGGAAAATTCTGCGATTATGATGTCAGTGTAAGACACATAGTGTGCTTCAATGCAGGTATCAGACATTCAAACTACCCAGCTAAGGTGTTCAGCAGCTGGTCACTGTTGATAAATTGGACTTTTTTTATAGGGAAAAAAGAAAAAGCAAACCTGTTCCTTTTATGATAGTACAACCATTTTGAAAACTGTTGGCCTTTTAGTATTTCTAGAATGAAAGGACCACTTGTGGTTTATTTTTAACAGTTCATATCAAAGAAGAAAAAAAACCAGTATGTGCTCATAATATCAAATATATGTTACGCTTTAGGCAAAATGATTCTTTTTTAAGCTGCATTGATGCTTTATCATAGTCCCATAATTTACAGCAAGCTACTGATTTACTTGCCATGAGACAGAGGGCAACAATTTAGTTATTCAGACTTACTTGTGCCACTTGGGTTTGATGTGTTGTCTTTCCTCTTCTACAGTGGAGCACAGTCACTGATGAGTGGTTCAAACCCTATGTTGGGGTGCAACACTGGTGCCATAGCCCCTGCAGGTATAAATCTGAGTGGCATTTTACCCCCAGGAGGTCTGGTACCAAGTGCGCTGCCCGCTGCAATGCAATCTGCCTCCCAAGCAGGTCAGTGTGACTGAGTGGAAAAGCCACCCTTCAGACAGGGACAGTGTGAAAACATTTTGTGAGAAAAGTGCACTGAAGTGGCCTTTGTGTGAAGAGGTTGTGTATTTGATGGCTGGAGCTCAGGAACAACATACATCTTTTTGTATTCAAGGTGTAGGCTGTGTTGAAGATTGTTTTAAGCTGGTTTTTGGTGAGCTAGGCTGGGGATACGCAGTCAAAACCTGGATTGTTTGGTGCACTCAGTAAGAAGTTTGGGAGAAACTCCAAATTTAAATGAAATTTTGATGATGATGACTGCTAGAAAAAAGGCATGACTGAAATTAGAAAGAGGCCTCACTTTCTAAATGTGTGGGGCATTTTATTCTAGCCCTGGTACTACTTTATTCTTGTACAACAATTAAGTAGTTCCTTATTGCCTTCAAATGCAACTATATAAATCTTAAAAGCACAATTTAAATTATCAGTTTATTTTTTCTGAACATATAATAAAAAAGAGTCTAATGTATGGTTATAGAATGAGAACAGTAGAAGACTTCAAGATATCCATCCCTTATGCTAAGAGTTAAATCTGTCTAAACCATACTGAACCAATGTTTATATAAACTGTGTTTAAATATCGTCACTGAAGAAGATTCCAGTCTTCCTCAGTAGCTGTTTGGAGTGGCTCATTATCCATGTAAAATGTTTCCTTCTAATTACAGTGCATCTCCTGAATTGTAATTTTTTTTCCTCCTATATCCTTCAGATGTGAAAAATAGTTGTTCACTCTTTCTCTTTACCTTCTAAGTATCAAACATGCTGTCATGTCCCACACTTGTCTTTTTCTGATAGGTCGTATTTTTCAAACCTTTCATAATCCTGTCACTCTTTTCTAGACTGTCCAATTTGCTTACATCCTTCTTAAAATGTGATAACCAAAACGGGACACAAGCCTGAGCTTGGCTGATTTACCACTGTGGAGCACAGCAGAATAAATGCATCTCATCTCTTTCACAACATTCCTGTTAACATTTCCCCAAATGAGGTCTGCCTATTTTTTATCTGTATTTTTTGCAACAGCATTACCTTGACATAAGAATGGCTTTACTGGTTTAGGCCAAAAATCCATCCAGTTTATATTCTGTCTCTGACAGTTGCCATTAGAGGATACTGAGGAGAGTGTTTGAGATGAGACAAAAGCGTGAAATGAAACATCCCTTGCCTACAACTGTACCTCTTCTGGCAATTTACAGCTTTGAGACTTTCTCAGCTGAAGAATATCCACATGGATCTTTGTGCTTAATATCCTGTGCTAGATTTCTAGTCTATTGATTTATCTAATTGGTTTTTGAACCCATGTATATTTTCGGAATCTCTACAGCATCTTGTGACAGTGAATTTTATAGATGTAAACTGTGTGAAGAGGTTCTTTTCTTTTGTGTGCTCTGTAGTTTGTGATATGGATGATTTGGATATGTTTGTGACCTCCTGTAACTTCTCGTGTCCTTTCTTGCTGTATAGACACAAAGATAGTTAAAATTTTGTACTTGGTCATTTGTCTTTTTTTAAATCAGTGTTACTGAGTTTTGGACCATTTCTTCAGTTCATGAGGATTGCTTTTAGTCTACTTCTGTCCTTTCAAGCACTATCAACTTCTACCAGTTAGGTGTCACAGATTTGTTCATGCTGTGCTGTCACCCACACAACAGATGCAAGTAGAGAGCTGAGCTAGGTCTGTGCAAGACCTCCAGGGCTTCTCTTTGATAGCTGCTGTCTTACTGGAGCGTTGCTCAGATTTGGGGTGGAATTGTTTTCTGTTAAAGATTGGTAAGAGTGTATTACTTCATTGAGCCCTTGGACTTTTTTGGATTTACTGTGCATACAGTAAAGCTTTTTAAAGGCAGAAGAAGGATCACTGAAAAATAACAGCTGTGGTGTTCTCCACAATCACCTTTGTGTAAATGTACAAACAGGTTATAGGTCACAGGGTGTAATGTTAATGTAGAGATCCAGATTTTTTCCATTTAGTCAGCTCTTGTGTGCTTTGAGTCTGAATAACTATGAGCTGCATTATGGAAAACGAAGCATTGTATTAAGTTTACACTTAATTTACATTGCCAGTATTACACTTTTATTATACTTGTATTATTATACACTTAGTATTAAGTTTCCACTCAATTTACACTTGCCAGTTTTCCAACTTCCAGATATTTAGAAATAGTCCCAGTGGAAAGGTGTACTGCAAAACACAAATAGAACTGAGTAAAGACTCACTACTAATAAAAAGATGTTTTCTTTAACAGGCAGCCCATTTGGTTTGAAAAATACATCAAATCTTCGGCCCTTAAATCTTCTACAGGTAATTTATATACTTGGACACAATAATAATGATAATTTCTTATCTTTCTGTAGAGACCTGCTTAGTGCTGCTTACTGCACTGTCCCATACAGATCTTTGGAGCCAGTTGGTCAGACCATTTACTGCAAATCTTAATTGCTTATTTAAAAGGCTTAGAATAAGAGAAAAGATATCTCTGTAGACATACCAGGTGGAAATTATATTCCTAGCTCAGAAAAAAGCAGATAATTCTCAGTAACAATATAAGGATGCTGACATTTGAATTCAAAAGATTAACCCTAAAATACAGTCTTTCAGGATTTGCCTAAGGTTTCATTGCAGATCACAGACTAAGGTTACAATTATACTGTACAAAACAGTGTAGTAGAATCACTCAGAGGTTACACGTAGAATGCCTAAAAGCCAAGCTCAGCAAGCACAGGTAGGTGCAGTAATAGGTTTAAAGAGTTTTTAGAAATGGAAGTTCATGTAAGATAGGGAGTTTAGAAGGTCTGTAAATGCTTTATTTGCACTAAGCATACATACAAATACAAATACAAGCAGATGTTTATTATGTCAGAGTTGCATTTAAAAGCAGAGCAGGGGTTGTTTGTGGAACTGGGCGGAGTTCCTGGACCTTGCAGTCAGCTACCAGATGCAGGTGCAGAATTGCAGCTTCGGTGTTCCACATAGGTTGCACCATGCTTCAAAAAATTACTACCAGCTATGCTACTTCCTCTTTCCACTCCTGTACACTCCAGAAAGATGGAAAAAGGCAGGCACAGGAGGCAGTTATGCCAGAATAGAGCTCTTCTATAGAATTAAATGCTTGTACTTGAGTGATTCCAGAAGGACATTCTTTCAAGCTAGCTCTGCCACTCATATAAACCAAGAACAATTCAGCTAAAATAAGTGCAGTTAAAGCTGGAGTAAGGGAGAGGAATCAAGGCCATGTCACTATCTATTAAAATTCAGTGGAATATTCTGAAAGTGGAAATTATATACAGCGCTGTCGAAGACTGGCATTTATCTTTCCATATCAGTACAGTATCTGCCATTTTAATTAAAATAATTAAATATATTTCCTATGGAAATACCTTTCTATCAGTTCATGCAAATTTATTTTCAGAGCATGAGCCTTTTTCAGAATCAGCAACAATTGTAAATTGATTGACTTTAAAGGCATTACAAAACAAAAATCAAACCTCTGGGAAGTACACCACTATCAATACTATGTTCACCCTAGAACAGTAAGAAACTCAGCAGCTTGATTGAATTATGCCTTTTGTTTTTAATCTTCAACAGCTTCCAGGTGGTTCACTTATTTTTAACCCACTCCAGCAGCAGCTGTCACAGTTTTCTCCACAGCAGCAATCTCAGCAGCCTACAACCTGTAGTCCTCAGCAGCAGGGAGAACAGGTGTGTGCTAACAGCCCTCAGTCTGGGGTGCATGGATGAAACAGTTTCTCCTAGTCTCCCCATCTCCACAAGTAAATGAGCCACTACCCCATAGAACTGAAGCAGAGGGGGAGGAAACTCTTCCTCCTAAACTTTCTCAAACAGCGAAGAGTGCAGTGGCTCTGTTGCTATGGCTGGAGCTGGGTTATACTTCTTTATTTATATCCTGTATAGAAAAGCTGTAACAACTGCTGAGCATTGTCTAACTCTGTCATGAAGAGAGCCAGCCCCACTGAATGAGTAGTGTAAAACCAGCTTAGTGCTTTGTTTATCATAACTAACAGATATACAGAGAAAAAATGCAGTCAGGATTATTACAGAGAAACAAAAACTTGTTACTGATACTGCTGTGAGTTGGCTTACAAACCTCACTGCTGTAGTTCAGCAGAATTTTCTTTGCACCAAAGGAAATACAAGTTGTCTTTAAAGCTGTAATCTTAAGAGATTTGCTCTGCTGTTGCCTGTAATTAGTGTTAAAGGCGATAGACACTGATCCATCTTCAAATGACAAATTTTGAGTGGTCAATTGCACCTTAAAAATCCTAAGGTGCAAGTACCAGGTTAGTACTTAAAAATCCTAACTAACATTGATGCAGCAGTGTGAGAAAACTAGCTGCTCTGCTTTTGTGTTCTCAGACACACAAGCCTTCTGCTTAACCAAATACTCTCTACTGGATACTCAAGTTTGTCATAATTTCACTTGTGATACTGTAGACTGTTCATAAATAAGATGACTCTCTGATTTTTTTTTTATGGTATATAGCCTCCTGTGCCACGGGCCTTGTTCTGGATTGTGGGAAAGTTTAATGGGAAACTTTCCAATTTGTTCACAGCATCTGAATCTCTGAATGTCAGTTAGTAGTTGAACTACTAAAAAAAAAAATATCATGTGACCTTGTAATGTTGGGTTTTATTTTCTAGATATTGAACACCAAGGGCATTTATAAAAAGGCTGATGTAAGCGTAGTTCTTGTGGCAGGAAGTTCTGGAGAAAATCAATCTCTGCATTGGTTAAACTGCCCTAAGGAACTTCTCTCATACCTTGCATTATAGAGGAGGGGGTTGTTGGCAAAAATGAGATATTATGAACACTAGATTCCTTAGCTTTGATAAGGATAGGAATGTATGTGCTCACAGTGCTTAGTGAAAAAACTCAGGCCCAAAAACAACAACAATTTTCTGTGCTACCGATATAATATAAATATGCATTCTCTCTCTCATACTTAAAGATTTTCCCCACATGGTGGTTCTATGACTCTTAGTCATCATGGAGGTGATGATGTCTCAACATGCAATCTTTTGGTCTGGTTTTCCTAGATCTTAGTAGCATTATAATGTAATGCTAAAGAAGCATTGCAACTCCTGGACTGAACCAGTTTTTTTCTGACTCATAAGCCATGAAGTTTTCTTGAATTGTGCATATAATGCTTTATTTTCCTGTGTTATAAATCAGTGCATAATTTAAGTTCTAAAAGAGGTCATAATTCAGCACCCTTTGACTTCAGGAGACACTAGGTCAGACTCCACTAATTCCTTTAAAGTGATTACTGTGAAAACTACTGTGTTCTGAAAATGTGATTTTAAAAGCAGGGTCTGGTATTTTTATGAAATTAAGGTGTGTAGCACAATATGAACATGGGAATGTGTCAGCCTTTGCACACTTTGTTTGATTAGGACCTTTGCACACGGATATCTCAGGGTCCCCTGAAGACTTTGGGGCTGGGAGTGGGACAGGAAATTGTCATAAGATTACAACCATTAAGTGTAGTCTCTGCTAGACTGCAGAGAAATTGACAACTACGTGGATTTCTGCTGAGTAACAGGAGCACTACCATTTCTGCCAAAACAAAGCTGTTCTGGGGCATTCAGTATCTGTTTGTTCTACTGTTAGTGACTACACTATAGCCTGTATCTGGCACGCACTGGATGATGTAGCATTAAATGTTTTTAAATGGCACTTCAGAAGTTTGCCTTCACACTGGCTTTATTTGCTTATTCATTGATACGAAAGTTTGGTAATAAGGATCAAGCTTTTCATTTTTGCTAGGGGTCTGACCAAGGTCCATCCAATCAAGATCAGGCATTATCTGCCCAACAAGCTGCTGTAATTAACCTGACTGGAGTAGGGAATTTTATGCAACCTCAAGCCACAGGTATGTGCTTGCTGAGCCTCCTTTTGTAGCGAAGTGTTTATGTTGATAAATTCACACTGAAATGAAGTTTGGTCTTAAGGAAGTCTTACGTTAGATCACAATGATTATCAGGACTTGAATTCTATGAGAAATACTCAACTTCTAAATCATGCACTTCTCTGCTTTGTTTGGCAGTTAAGTGCCATCAATTGATAGTATCACATGAAAACAAGTTACACTTAAGACAAAATGAAAATGCAGGGAACTTCATGCCAGACTTCATTAAGGAATGTTTCTTTAACTCTGTGCTTAACATCCAGTGTGAGAAACCTTTGTGTCTCCACAAGCACTTCATAATCTAATAATGTTCTAACTAACTGAGTATGTATATCATGTATACTTTATTCTGCACTGTTCCAAATTTGACTCTGAAACTAATTCTATTGATCCCCCTTTCCTGTTACACTGTATTCCTATGTCTTCCTCCCCTGACCAACTCAACCTGACTTCATTGACCTGCCTGCTTTCCCCTTCTCCTTTCTCAGTGTTGTCTCAGCTTGGCTCTGCCGTGAACAGACGTGGGCAAAGCCTTCCTCAGCAGAGACTCCAGCTCTCTTCTGCCTTGCAACAGCAACAACAACAAGCCTTGCAGCAGCAGCAGCAACAGATACAAGTAATCCAGCAACTTCACTCTGACTGTGTTAAAAAAAAATTAAATTAAAAATACAATTCTTGGCTCCAAAATCAAAAATATTGCTCTCTTGGGCTCTCTTTTTAACTAATGCAGTTATGGTCTCACAAATTGAAAGGAAAAAAAAAAACAACAAAACCGACATGTATTTGGCAAACTATCATGCAAGACCTGAAATCTGTGGTTCTCTCAGCTTGGAGCACTGAATTTATTTTTATTCGTTTAAGCCCTCCACCTTCCTGATTTGCAGACATTCAAGGGGTGCTTGTGGCACATATCTAAATACTATACCAGGTGCCAATAAATTTCAAAATGGCATGGATGTAAGCACCTGGAAATTCAAATGTAGCCCTGCTACAGTCAGTACATGAAAGCAAGAGCTCTGTGAAGCTTCTTTACCATTCAGATGCTTCATGAAAACATTTTAGCATTTTTTAGTACACAGTCTCATGTTTGTAATATATACAGAAAATTCATACAATGCATACACTGAGAAGTTATCATATTAAAAAGGTACTGTGTAACCCAAACACTCAGTGAAGTTGCTGAGTTACTGCAATGAAGAGAAAGGGCAAAGAAACAAAGCTGTGCACATTCACATGTGAAATGTTAGCTTGTGCCCTCAGCAGGCTTCTGTGCCACTGGTGCTGCTTGACTGTACCCACTGCCCCAGTACATGGTGTGTTCCTTTTGTCAACCTGGTGCTTCCTTATTTTTTCTTTCTCTCCCCCTCTTCATTCTTCCTGATATGAAAGCTTTATAGTCAACACTAACAAGCTTTTTCTCCCTTCTCCTCCATGGCAGCAGTTGCGATTCTTGCAGCATCAAATGGCTATGGCAGCGGCAGCAGCACAAGCAGCTCACCTGCATCATCAACATTCAGGCAGCCACTCAAAAAGTAAAAGGAAAAGAGGCACATCAGCCCCTCCAAAATCATGAGACTTGCCTCCCCCCACAAAAAAATTGATTGGAAGGGGATTTTTTTTTTCAGATTGTTAAGGAAAAGGCTTAAAATAAAATTAGTGTTTTATATTACTGGTGGGAAAATGAATTTTGACATTACACTAAAAGAAATGAACTGATTTTGGAAGCCAACCTTACAGAACTTAGAAATTTCATCTATAAAGTGGCTAGGATCTGGTTTCCTCTACTCACTAATTTTTTAACAGAATGTTTTATCTTGTATTTTTTACCAGTCAACAACATTGTACATAGAATGAGGGTGAAAAACATTTTAGAAAAAATGAACTTTGTAAATGTAGTATTGGTATTTGTTTATTTAGTAGAAAAGGTTTGTGAACACTGTAACAAATACAATTTTTACAAATCCATTTTTGAAAAGAGCTCTCTTTTTGTTCACTTGGGTGTTATACTTTTTATTACTTTGTCTATGAGCTTCTTTACTTCTTTGTGTCTTGTAATTGCTCTGGTGATACAATCCTGAAGCTTGGCTCCTGTAAGAGGACTTCCACCTAAACATTGAAGGGAACAATTTGATTTTCTACTTATACTTCAGTTACTATTTTCTACTTATACTTCAGTGTATCTAAGTGTGATTTCCAAATGCAAGTATTAATACAGTAATTGTCATTACCAGCACCTTTCACTGGGGAGCATACAGCTTTCCCAGCCCTAGCTTCAGGCAAAGATAATGGAAACAAACAAGAGCTGTAACAGGAGACATGCCCAGAATTAGTCCTCTCCTGTGACTGCTTCTTGAACTTTAGTCATGCCACCCACCATCTTAAAACTCCTTTCAAGAGCCAGGAGTATTCAGGCAGACATTGTTGCCATAAAGCACCTGCATCTCACAACGCAAAGCAGTTACACAATCTTTTCTTGACCTAACATCATCATCTCCCATAAGCTTCTTTGTAGTAAATTTAGAAGTACCTGGTTTATGGACAGAACACAGTCTGCCTTCTTCATCAGTTACAATGGTTACTGTTCCAGTTGCTAAATCTTCTTCTTCAGCAGTTGGATCAACAATGAGTAATGTGCTTGTGAAAGAAATGCATGCAGATATGTTGGTATACATTGCTCCATTAATGTTATTTCAAAATACAATTTTTACTGTAGTCTTACAAAATACTTGTAGATGGATTTAGTGCTCAAGCTTATCTGTTTTCCTACCAAAATGCACCAATTTTTTAAAAAAAGAGAAAAAAGCCAAAAAATGTGGGAGAGTCCACATAATCATGTGTTTGTGACTGTGGAAAATAGGCATATAAGTGGTTTCAAAAATTTGTGACAGCCGGGTATTGCAGGAAAATGCCACTGAATTGCCATTTGCAGTATGTAATAAGAAAGACTGCAGTTGTTACTTTGTAGTTACACTGGACACTAGCATTGGTTTTAGGTGTAAGCTGCACTAATTTCTACCAGATACCTTAAAGCAAAACTGATTTGCACTGGTAAGTTCACCAAAGTGGTTCTCAATTTGTTGTCAGTGAACTCTAACATCACTCAGACTGGGAATAGTTCAAAACCAGATTCATTGGGTTGCTTAAGACAGCTTATTCTGGCTGTCATACTGTCACATGAGCAGTTCAGTGCATGGCTGTTGTTGATGTACAGGTTGCTGCCACAGGAGCAGCCCTGCAGCAGTGCTCCTCAGCCATGGCCACACTAACCAGCAACCTACCACTTCCATTTATTCAAAGAGGCCTTTTATGCAGAAGAAAAATGCCTCTGGAAGCCAGGGTATGAAAAGCATTTTATTGAAAGGGCTATTAACCAGAATTAAAAAAAAAAATAAAACCAACGCAAACCACACAACACAGGCAGACACCCCCTCAGTACTTAGTTTTAGAAGCTAAAAGGAGACTTCAGTAACTTGTTTGATGCAATAGTTGGTTACAGGGAAGGAAACAAAGCCCAATAGACTACTCATGGAAAGCCTTCTTCCCCAGGCAGCTTTTTGGTCTATGTGTAAGTACGTGTGATTTGTGTGTAAAAATAACACCCTAATGACAGCTGTCTGCCTAGTACGTTACTCATACACTTAGTGTACATCAAAGTTCAGACCCAGCAGAAATGGTACTAAAGCAACTAACAGAGGCATTCTAAAGTACCAGTAATGTCCTGCTCTGATGCATTTTGGTAATCACCTGGTCAACAACTGACATTGTTGCTCTCCCCACACCATTTGTTATTTGGATGAAAGGCCCCTACTAATCATTTATGTGAATACACATTAATATGCCATAACCCCCCAAGATCTTCAAACAGACCTAAATCTTGAATAGCACAGTGATCACTATCCTGTCACTTTCTACTCTGCAAATGGATGTCACCAGAAATGACTGCATTTCTTATAAATAGCAGTAGAACACATTCTTAACATTCTAGACCTAAGGAAGACCCAGTAGACAATTTCAGATGAGGAGTCAAGTTATCAGATGTGATTACTTTGAATTCTCATAATCAGATTCTCTTTCTACATGAACAATGATTTAAGCATGCTGGTTACACTTCACCTTGGGTAATTGCGTTTTCAGTTATCCAGGGGTTCTGTTGTTCTAACTGGACTGTTACTTCCTACTTCCTTTGTTGACTACATCCTTAGCATAAGCTGTTCAAAAACTACCATCTTTTCTATCAGTTATTACACAGGCTTCTAAAACATTAATTGCACTGGTAACATTTTCATCTTGAAGATACTTCAAAAACCTAAAACAGTACCCATCCCTGTACTTTTAAGCTTATCTTTTACTGCACTTTGTTCTGTGCACTCCTTACATCACAGAACTAGAGGCCCCTTCAATGAGAGAGGCTGTGGATTTAAGATGGGTGGAGCAGCATTGCCTGAGGCTCCACTCTGGTCTCTGGCAGAAGTGCACAAACATCACCGGTGGTATCTTCCATCTTTCATTTGTTTTACAAACACTGTTGTTTCCATAAAGTACAAAACAGTTTGGAACTTACTCATCAAATATAGCAAATGATGTGGCAACCGGATGCTTTCTGATAATCAAAGGATTCTTCTGTTTTAAATTAACTTCTGATAAACCAGTTTCTTCGTTTATCGTAACCAACGGCAATTGCACTGAAGAGATGAAAAAATTAAAATGGTCTAATATTAAACATGCTGGGTTTAGCAACTACTTAAATATTTAAGCTGTTCTCTTAACCCACTGAAAATCAATCAGAATAGTTTTTCCTACATTAATCGTACTCTCTACAAAAAAAAAAGAAAAAAAAATTTTGAATTCAAGGAAAGTATTTAGCTTAGAATGACCTGTTCAAGCAAGTATTTGATTTTTGTACTCAGGGTAACAGAAGCTTTTCTCCTTACACAGAATTTTTTTCTACTTCCAAAATGCCACACAATTAAAATACTTTAGACTCCAGTACTTTAGATTCTAATACTTTAGAATATTTAACCAAAAGTATTTTTTCCCCAAGTCTACTGAACATAAAAAAACTAGGAATATAGTCCCATGTCATGAATTTTATGTATCTGTAGAAACAGTGCAACCTGACCTTCAGCTAACTCTTGCTGTGACAACCCCATACATTGCTGGTGACAAGAAGGAGAAGAGCCAAGTAGCTAGGGGAATTCCAAGGCTGGCAATTCACAGTTAGAAAGGGAGGCCTTGCCATAAGCTTCCCTTTGAACTGCTGCCTTCATGCATTTATAAGCCACACACCTGCAAACAGTCAGGCCACACATTTTTTTACAAACTATAATTCATTAGGCTAGGAAAGGAATATTCTGTTGTGACAAAGTACTTGTGTAAGCAAAGTCTCCAACAGCTCATCCTGCCTACACAAAATACATTATCAAAGTAATACCCTGATGATGTAGATGTTAAACTCATTCATGGTCACTGCTGAAAGACTCATATATCTGACACCAAAGAATACATGGCAGAATAGCAGTTAGTCCTTTAAGAAAGCAATAATAAGTGTACAAAAAAGATCCTATTTTTCAGGTGTTACACACCTATGGCATCCCACCATCACTTCCACCTTGTATTTGTATTCAAATGACAGGAAACAAACAGTCCCATGAACTAGTTACCCACTTATGAGGGTTCAAAACAAATGCATTTCTCCAAGCAACACTTATCATAATGTCTCTTGTTCTAAGGAAGACCTACCATTTTTTAATGCTGCCAACAAAGCAAAGACACTGGCATCCAGAAGGTTTCCATCATAGTCCAGACATATGATATCACAGTATAGCACCCACGCAAGCTATCAAAAAAGGTTTGCACATGTGAGATATTCCATCAGCTAAGTAAATGGTGCAATATATAAGAAAATTCTGGCCACACTAAATACAGATACTTATTCTATAATTTGATTTTTGCACTTAGGATGTAAACTAAGCTATGAAGACTGAAAAGCAAAAACAACACTAAAACCCCCTATAACCTCAAATACCTTCTGTATTTGTACTTTTGTACAGGTCCTGTGATCTTGTTACTATCTCCTTCTTCGTTCTGAGATAGAACTTACCTTGCCATTGGCAATACACAGATCTTCTTTCACTATCATCTGTGAACTAAAATAAAATGAGAGTAAGCAAGGCAATAGAAAACTCTTGCGGAGTTGCTTGCATTTTAACAGCACTAAAATGGTTCTTACTTTTCAATCACATCTGCAATGAACTGGCTCGCTGCTTGAGCCTCTTCACCAGGTGGTCCAGAGCGAAACCTCTCTGCACAGAGGGATGGCAGCTCCACATTTGGAACTAGGTAGCAAGAATCATTAGTCATAAACCAAAGAAAGCAGGCAATGGGTAATCAAAAATAAAAAAATAAATAACAGATGCTATTAATACTATTTTATATACTTCAAATGAAAGGCAAGACCAAGATTTTTTCAACCGAGCCTTCCTAATTCTCCCCTCAAAAATAAAGTTATGCATGAGTTTGTATTAAAGAACTTGTAGTGCTCTCTGTACTCACGAACTATATATTCCATGGAAAAGCACATACTCCTAGCTACCACTCTCTGTTTATAATCCTTCTCTATCATGACCCACACAAACACTTCTTTAAGTATTAAGCACTTTTCAGCAGATCAAGAAACAGCAGCATTTCCATCCCACTGCCTGACTTTACTGGTATGCTGTCTGCTTTCCATCAACCATTAAAACCTGAGGCTTTAGACTTGAAGCAAAAACATGCATAAACATTCATGAAAAAAACCTAAGCATAGTCAAGCTTAGTGAAAACAACATACTTGGGAGATGCCTTAGAAAAAGAGGACTTTGTCTCTCAATTCCACAGAATTATTTTATTTCCAAAGAAACTCCAAACAATAGTGAGGAGGTACCACTGGGACTTACAGTTCTCTGAGAAATAAACAGTTTTTATTTCACAGTTTTTAACAGTTACATTTTTTGCCTACTGGGACTTTGAAACAGAAGTTAACATGCCTTTGCACAACCATGCATACCACTGTCTTTTATAGAGTATCTTCTACCTCTTAATATACACAATGATGCAGGTTTCCTTCCATGCCCAGCCTGGAAACAGCAACAAAAAGGTAGCTGTATATGGAAAACTCACAAGCAAAGAAAAGGGAATTATAGATGCCTAGATGTCAATTTTGAAATTAATTTGACGGGTTGTAATAAAATTTGGTCAAAATTAATTCTTTTAAGAAATCTACCGAACACAATTTCCACAATCTTTTAGCTGAAGTAATACAAAACCTCAGATCCATACTGAAACACTTACCAATGTATCCCTTATTAGCAGAATCCACTGCAGGTGGAGCAAGTTCCTGGAGAAATAGAAAAGAGATAAATGAAGAATTTTGTACAAAATATTTTTCAGCTGTTCTATAGACAAATGGTTGTTTTCTTCCCAGTTATTATTACAATGAGATTTACAAAAGTCATTTTTAATCAGTCCTTGTCTGTAAATTTCCTGTGAAAGAACTCGGTGCAGGGATGAACAGACATTTGTCTTGTAGGCCATGGCAGGGCAGCAGTAGAGTTGAGGCTACAAGGCATTCAATAGTCCAGCCAGCTCATTCCCAGGGGCACTTACTGATCCATGTTCAGGAACTTTTTTCAATTACAGAGCTTTTATCTAGAAATAACAAGGACTTTAGTTTTGTACACATCTTTCCCCATACAGGATAGGCATCACCAAAATACATGTTCTCAGACTATACAGGTAGGATTATACAATTACATTATATATTACCTTTCAGGTCTGGAAGTAACTCAGGTGAAAGACTGTAATTGCATCTGACTGGCACGTTATTGTAACTCCAAGGGTGATCAATTCTAAACACAAATGCACGAAATCAGCTAACAACAAATAAAGATAAAAACCAACCATACCGCTTTTACTCCGCAAATCACTGTGGTATTTCCTAACTTCACCAGGGCAGAACCATCTGCAGTTGTAATTGAACCTGAAGAGAAAAATTACTGTTCAATAAAATCTATTTTCCCTTCAAAGAGCACTAAATAACATTCAACCTTCACGGAGTGTTTACTTTCCAACATTTTATACTAAACACAGCCTAAGCAAAGTCTCGAATCCAGAGTGGGACAGAATCTCTGTATTAAACAGTCAATCACACAGAATGGTTGAGGTTCTCCATCCTGCCAAGGCCCCTCTGCATGGCAGCAGAACCCTCTGGCATATCAGCCATCCCCAGTTCAATGTCATCTGCAAACTTGTGAGAGCACCTAAATTGTGCTTCACATACAGGAGCAGAACGGACTGATTACACTGTGCACGTTAGCCCAGGAACAGGACTGGAAACTGCTCAAGGATACCATTGTACCACACATTCTCTTTCATGCTTGTTGAAACTGTAAAGAAAAATCCTTCCTCTCCCTGGTTTCCAAATACAAGAACCAAGAAAACCAATTAGCAAGTCATTAAGGTCACCACTATAAACTGATATTAATAATACCTCTCCCATTATTATTATTCCAAATAAGCACTTGCCTATGTTGACAGTGGTTGTCCGAAATTCACCTAACTCTCTTCCATCAGGTCGGCAGTTCTCTTTCTAAAGAAAAATTACAAACTTCAAATTAGAAAATATAGTTTGTCAAATAACACAGTAATATTTTTGTACAGAACTTCATAAAAAATAATACTCTCTTCTCAAAAATGCTAGGGAAAACTCAGTCAGACTATAGCTGGCTTTTCATCAACTGATACGTAGTTTGCGGCTTTAGGCCTGCAAAAGAGAACTCCTGATTGTAAAAATTCATTTAAATTTATTTAGACAATATAACAATAGACTGATTGTCTCAAGGGTAGGTACTACATGAGACTAGATTCAGAACATCATCCAAGAATGAACACGCACCGGTAAACTTAAAATGAGAGTTTCTACCTGCCTGCATTGCTTAGTGGAGCTCTTAAAATTATAGTGAACTAAAGAAAACAAAAGAAAAACCCTGCACCAAAAGAAAACGCAGCATTCAAATACCATCAGTACAACACATAACCCTTATTTTAGAAACTGAAACAGTATTCCTTCATTTTAGATCTGAATTGTTACTCACCACAGTTTCAAGCTTTTCAAAAGTAAACACTTTTGGTTCAATTATGAGAACCAAAATTTGCAGTAATACTGGATCCATTTCTAAGTCAATACAACTTCAGTAATAGCTAACTAAGGTAACAAAATTTTAATTTTAATTTAAGGTAACAAAAGTCAGTGTTCTTCCTCCACAGTTACAGTGTGCATGATTAGCAGCAATAGTCTCTATTATTAATTTCTGTAACATCTAAAACCCTGGTTTGACATAATTTTGTACTAGGCAAAAACCTGCATCTTGGTCATATTTAACCTGAACTCCTTTCAAGACCAACAGAAGCATTTACCCATCAAGACGAACAGCATCAACACCACGGAAAGATGGAAAGAAAAACATTGTTCTGAAGAGCACAAATGTTTTTCACCTGCTCAGACAGTTTTTTGGTTTTTTTTTTCCAGTTTCCATTTCCACCGTTTCAGATTTCCATACAGACAAGTTAGAAGAGCAGAAGCAAGCAAGAAAAAATTCACTGCAAAGAACTTATACAGGCATCTTATGTTTCACTTACCAAAAACCTCCTGTAATATTCCAATGGTTCCACAGTTCTAGAACAAATAGAAAGAGAAGTTCAAATGCAAGCTCCTGAGAAGCTTGCAAGTCCCAAAACACAGGGAAAAAAAAATCTGGGAATCAAGATACCTGACAAAGCTGTTTTGCAATACTGTTATAGAACAATGAGGAAATTTTAAACTAATCTAAAAAAAACGATTTCTTCCTAAGTACAGTTCCAAAATGCTCCTTCCATACAATGAACCTGCCTGCACATACACTGAACAAAAACTGCTAGCTTTCATCTTTCAAGGAATGCAACAGGAAAATTTTAATACACTGTGTGAAATATCTGTTAGTTCAAGGACTGCATTCAGACGCAGAAATTTGCATTAAAATTTTTAATTATGCAGTTTTTCTTAGAATCTTTGAGAAAACATAAAATTACTAAATATGCTTCATATGATAATTGATGCTTATTATTATTCATACACTAGTAGCAGTATTAGTACTAGTATTAGCACTAGTACTAGTGCTAGTATTAGCACTAGTACCTATGTATTAGTATTTTAAGCAGGGATCATTAGGGTAAAAAAAAACTTTTATTAAAAAAATTGCCAATATTAAACAAAGCTTTCACAGTTTTGTTAAAATAGTGCTTCTGGGGCAGGGGTGGAAAAAAGGTAAGTGGAATAGGCAAGTTTTCCAAATGCAAACTAACACACAGAGGCATCACCAACATAAAGGCCAGCACGAATTGGCTCCTGTTGGCTCCACATGTGTGGTCCTGTACCACTGGATTATAAGCCCAACACAAGGTCTGTTGTCTTACAGCTCATGTAACAGCACTTGCTAAACCTTGTTTTGAAGCTTTTAAGCCACACAATAGAATCACGGATGCTAGGACAGCCTATCCAGAGAAGCTGTGGATGCTCCGTGCCTGGAAGTGCTCAAGGCCAGGCTAGATGGGGCTCTGAGCAACCTGGTCTAACAAAAGGTGTTCCTGCCCACGGATGAGCTGGGAAAATCCCCTCTGACCCAAACCATTTTACTATTCTAAAACGAGTAGTTATAAATGGGAAGTCAGTGAATTCCCTACAGTTTTAACTTCCTTATAATTCGATTCGCTGTGTAAGGGGAGGTTTAGGTCGGAGAGTAGGAAAACTTTTGTCACCTAGAGGGTGATTGAGCACTAGAACTGGAACTTTCCCAGGGCAGAGGTCACAGCACCAGAACTGCCCGAGTCCAAGAAGTGCTTGGATAACGCCCTCAGGCACATGGTGAGTCCGGGGGTGTCCTGCACAGGGCCAGGAGCTGAACTCGCTGATCTCTAAGGATCCACCTCGGTATACTCTGCAATTCTGATACCAGGTAGCTCCGGGCCTCACTGAGCTCCGCTTTTTGCCGAGCGTTTTCCCGGCTGGCCAAACCCCGCTCGCTCAGTCTCCCTCACACGTCGGGGGCTCCACAGCCCCGCAGCACCGACCCCATCCCGCCCAGACGCGCCGAGCCCGCTCCCCGAGC
>NW_005054322.1:7557569-7583215 GCF_000277835.1 Geospiza fortis
GGCAGAAGCCGGCAGGGCTGCGCTTGTGCGGGGGGTTGTACGGGCAAGGTGTTTCGGCAAGGCGTGGGGTGCCGTGCCTGGCAAAGGGCACCAAGACGGAGCATTTCAGCCTTTGAGTACGTGTTGGGAAATGTCCTGGTAACGCTTTCGCGTTAACCATTTGGGAAGTGGATGTGTTTCTGCGTATCCGAAGTGCCCTGCGAGATTAAGAAGGTCGACCCCCTGGAAAGCTAAATTCTGCTGCCTGTCCGCAGTGCCACGTATGCATCCTGCCCAGGGAGGTGGCGGAGGCACCGTCCCTGGAGGTGTTTAAGGAAAGAGGAGACGTGGCACTCAGTGCAGTGGTCTAATTGATACCGTGGTGCTGGAGCATCGGTGATCTCAGAGGTCTTCTTCAACCTAAGTGATTCTCTGTGTGATGTCACCAAGTAAAAGTGCTCCAGAACCCAAGTTCTACTGCTTTTTTTTTTCAGCCATGCATAAAGCAATCAGAGCCTTAGTTTTGCAAGCACATATGGCTGGCCGGTCGTGAGCCTTGCCATTGATTTCAGTGCCTTGGTGGGGGATCAGGGGTGGCGCCTGCTTATGTGCTCAAGGTTGCTTGGGTAAAGAACTTGGACCACGACTTTGGAGGCACCTGCATGCTTTGCAGTTAAAAACAGCAGCAAGCCAATGATGCTGACAGTGGTCGGAGCGGGAATTAACCAAATGGCGTGAGAGGGTTTTGGTCCTGTGTGAAATTCCATATCAGTGACCCACGTCGTTACTGAAATATACTTGGTTGCCCCTGGTAGCACATTTAACAGATAGGTAAGCTTCTAACAGAATGCCTGACAACTTTTTTCATTTCTTCTTCATCACAGATTTGTATAATCGCTCATGTAACTGCCAAAACAATGCCACACGAAGATGCTGAGTGCAGGAAAGGATCTGCACCAAATTTACGTGATCCTGCTACAAGAGAACTCTCTGTTGTTGTGCCTTCATACAATGAGGAAAACCGGTGTAAGATTTTTCTAGTTTTGAGGAAAAGAAGAAAATCTGTCTGTTGTTACTGTAATAATGCAGAGGTCAATTGGGTTATTAGCAGATTCTGGCAGGCCAGATTATGTATCAGATTTTGGACACAGTTTCCAGAAAACGGTCCAAGTACTTTGGATTTCAAAATTAAGGCATAGTGTAACTTGATTTCTACTGCTAAAAATAGCATGGGGCACTTGTAAGAATCCTCTTTTAATGAACCCCAGAAGAATGGCTGTTTATTGCCCCTGCAAATGCTGCAAGGCAAGAAGTAGTAAAATACTTTTTAAATTGATTTGAGAGCTTCCCACTCTTTAGAACAACAACAGCAGCTTCAGACAAGCAGGAAAAGGGATGATCTCATGAGTTTGTGTTTGACAAGGCCATAGATAGGAGTACCTGATACTGAGTGAAGGCATTTAGATGTGATAGAAATAATCAACCTCTAAAGCTGATATGGGAGTACACAAGCTGACAGCTTGCTTAAATAGATAAAGTCAGTGCTGCTTTGCAGGGTCAGTCATAAAGAATGATTTTTTTCCCTTTAAAGTTGTGTAAAGAATTATATACTTCAAAGTGAAAAGTTAGTTCCTCAGAATAAAAGTTTTTATCCTGTCTTTTTATCTTCAGTGTTCTTTCTGCATTCAGAAAGGGCAGCACTTAGAGTTGCAGCTGCTAAGCTTGGTTACTGAAGGTAGTGTTGTATGAAAGAGTTGATTTGCTCAGCCTTGCTTTGTGGCTGTTTTCAGCTTGTTTGTGCAGGTGCTTTTGGTTTTATATGCTACTAACATGACTTCCTCCACCTTTTCTCTAGTACCACTTATGATGGATGAAGCTTTGGATTATCTAGAAAATAGACAGGTATTTTCTTTTTGCATTCAAAATTCATTTTTCTGTGTATTATGCTTAACAAGTCAGTGATCTAGTCACTTTGTTATGTTAGTGTACATTAAAACAGTAGTACCTGGCCCCTTAGAAATAATGCTTCTGTCTCTTATCAGTTATTTTTGGATTGAGTGCCAGAAAGGATTTTTAAATTAAGTAAAAATTTGACATGCTACTGTAGGATGAAACGATCTTGATATGCACAAAATTTCCCCAAGACAGAGCTAAGGATTAACCATGCATTTAACTTGCTAAGCTAAGTCCTGGTTTGTTCCAGCAAGTTTCATAAGCATCTGTTCTTCATTAGGATTTGTTCTCTGGGTAAGAAGCTCATTGTGAAAAGTTTGTGGATTTTGTTTTGTTTGGGTTTTCTTAAAAGTGATGTTTTTCTAAGCTTCCATCTTCTACAGCTAAATTGATTTTTCAGTCCTAGATGGTAGCATGATGAGCCAGTGTAATGGTACCTGCATCAAATATGGCAAAATTCTGTAATTATGCCATCTTAACAAATTTACTGCATCATATTAGTATCTGTTGGCACCTGTGAATGACTGCTAGGGAGAAAAGAATAATGACATTTGAAAGACCTACTGCCTACTTAAGAAATTGCATGAAACTGATGAAATTGAAACAAAATTCATTATTTTTGCTTTTATTTTCAAGAAACAAGATCCTTCATTCACTTATGAAGTGATAGTAGTTAATGATGGTAGTAAAGATCAAACTGCAAAGGTAAGAAAAAGTAATGTCTTCCCAAGCAATCAGAGGCATGAATTTTGTTTGGATTTTTGTATATTTGTGGAATATACCAGTGGTTTATATTTATATTTTGGTACTTGAAGCAGTTGACAGTTGAAGTTCACATTTCTGAATTACCTCTGTTGTTGCATCGTGGATGGTGCATCTGCACATGAATACACATATTATTGTTTTGCAAATTCTAGTTTTCTTGATTGGCAACTGTGACAGCCATTTTCCTGCAGCTGAGGTTCTAAGAATTCTAATCCTAACTTCAAGAAATTTTGCTTGAAGTACTCTACATGTGCATAGTGATGATGTGAATACGAATTTGAGGAAGCTAAAAAGTCTTTTAAAATATCTCATTCATACTGTGATTGACAGAACAGGTGACACAGTTCTTTGCCACACCCTTTGTGAGATTGTTCATTTAAAAATCCATGTGCCAGTAGTAGTATTTTCAAAATGGTTCTGTTTTCTTCTGCTTTTGATGTATGTCACTGACAAGGAAGGCTAGCCAGCTTGTGGGGGTTTTTTCTACTGCTTGGAAGATGTTTGAGGTAGACACTAAAATGCATATTGCTTTAAGGTTGCTGGTATATATTTTTGACTGCTGTGCATTCTTTCTACCATCTCTTTCAACTGAGCATACAATGGCTGCAGGCCTCTGGACTTAAAAGGACTCAGGACAACCTTTAGAAAAAATTAGAAGAAAACTCAAGCTTTCTCTTCCCCACAACATGTACCAAAATGTTCAGATCCTTGCAGTGTGAATGGGGTTTTAGATCAATACGGATTTTTCTTCAAAACCTGAAATAGCAGCAAGACAAGTGAGAAATAGGTGGCTGTCATAGAAAATTGTATTTCTTCTATGAACTATTGGTGTTAATGGAAAAGATCTGTAATAGTATGATATAAATTGAATTAGGATTGAGTTTTTTAGAGGTGGGAGGATGGGGGTTGAGATTGCTTAGGGAAATATTCTGTTCTTATTGAACATTACTTCATTTCTTCAGTCTTTTTGTTTTGACTGTGGACTGTTTTTTATTTTCCCAAACAGACTCCAGCGAACACTGGCAATGTATTTGTGCCGACTGAAGTGGTTATAGCTCTGTGCTATTAATTTATTTTCTTTTGAAGGGTGAGCAAATGTACACTTCTCCCTTGGTTCCTGGTTTTGTTTTATGCTGGCTTTTTGTGTATCTGTCAGGTTGCAAAGGAGTACTGCAAGAAATATGGAAGTGACAAAGTGCGAGTGATATCTTTGGAAAAAAATCGAGGGAAAGGGGGAGCAGTCAGGACGGTAATTAATACTTTCATCTCCTTCTCTGTTTGAACTACCTGTGCCCAAATATGCAGAAGATAGAGCTGTGCTGATTGACATTTTGAATTCAATGCATTAACAAAATGATTAAGAGAAAACTGAGTACAGATTCTATAAATTAAAGCAAAAATATTTTTCACAGTAAGTTTATTTTAGATCGTGGTAGCAGTGTTGTCTTTCCAGAAAGATCAGTAACAAAGACTTTTTTTAAATATGAGAATTCAAGGAGGAAAAAACTGCTTGAATCTCATATTTGTGTTAGTTCTACTTAGAAACAAGCTTGCATTTATAAAAGCCAACCAAAAAAAAAAAAAAAAAACCCAAAACTGTTACAGATTAAAGTTAAGCTTTTGTAGACAAAATAGAATCAAATTGGCAAACTTCACTCTTCAGGTCATGGCTGTGGTTTTTAACTTGGCTGATAAACAAGAACTCATCCAGCACAGTTTATGTTTACTGAAGCCCACTACTATCACCCACGCTCGATAATCAAAACAGCACAATTCATGCTTTCTCATAGATATTATCATAAAAAGAACATGTTCTAAATATTAAATAGCTGTTGCACATTTAGAAGGAACATTGTATTCCTATGATGCATGCCACCTTGCTTTTCTGAAAAAGGGTGGTATCATCTATGGATTGTCAGTGATGTATCTTTATCTGTATTTTCAGCTCTATCTTTAGTATGTCAGTTTATTTTTTATGAAAAATTAATAACTATCAGAAATGGAGAGAACATAATATTGGAACATATGGAACTGTTGTAAGAGATACAAATTTGAAGTTATTCCAAGAGAAGGAGAACAATTTTCTGTGTGATATACTTTTACAATGCATGATGTAGAGAGCATATGTGTACAGCTACTTCCTTGACAGGCTTTTCTAGATGCACACATGCTTGGTTGCAACAGTACTTCTGTCACACGCGCTGCTAATTGTTTTCCTGTTTGGAGCCCTTCAAAAATTATGAAATATTTCTCACCAAGAATGTAGCAAATTAAGCTGTGAAACCTGTGCATCACAAGTGTTTTGCAGTGATACTATGACTTGAGACTCAGTCTTAAATTAGTTTTGAGAAATAGCACTTGAATTTTCATAAAACAGTGTTAAAAAAACTCACACTGCATCCTCCTTTCCACATCGCACATGACAAAGAAAAGCCATCCCCTGCAGTGGCAACTGCTAATCACTGCTTCTTGGTGCTCCCCTCTAGAGCTGACTGTAGCAACTTGTTGCCTTTTAGATTTAGGTTTTCCTGAGAAGGATTGTTAGCCTTTCATGTTCGTGCATTGTCTGTCACTGTGGACACTCAGAGTGTGAAGTCTCTAGATGTTATTACCTTATAAATAGGTACATTACTGTTAGTAGCAGAATATTAAGACTCGCTGTGTGGAATCTGTGAGATATCACTGTCTTGTTACTACATAGGTTTTTGGAGTGTCTTGCACCTAGCTTATGACAAATAATTGATTACAAAGGTGTTGATTTTTGTATTGACTATTTTCATTGCAGGGTGTCTTTAGTTCTCGGGGCAAAACGATTCTTATGGCTGATGCAGATGGAGCTACAAAATTTGCAGATATTGAAAAAGTAGAAGAAGGTCTAAAGAATCTCCGGCCATGGCCTGTGAGTACAAATTGTCATGCTTTTACTGCAATACATGCATACTTTAATACACAAGATAGACTTCTGTAGTTGTCTTCCAATGTTTTGAGATCCAGTGGAAGATCTAGGTGTAAGTCTGAAGACCTAAGTATAAGGTTAGAAGCCTCAAGAATGGGCTGTCAGAAGGAGCTTTCACTGAGTTCTTACCTCCTTTGCATCCATTGTGCCTACTCCAAGGCAGTACAGAATGTTCTATTTGCTGTTTATCCTTCCTGCAAATTGTTTGAAGTTGTTACATTCTGTATAAATACCATGTGATGCCTACTTAGTCTTCTTTGTGAACTGTGTTTGTTTTTTTTTATCTGATGTCATCCTGTATACCTTTAAGGGTGCATCTTAATTCCACCCTCTTTTATATAGGTTTTCTTTTCTCAGGGTCCTTAGTTTAATGACAGTATTTGGAAGAACTTTTATTGTAAACCAAAATTCAAGAACCTGTGGAACAAGAACACCTCCCTGCACAGTCATTCTCTTTTGGGAGCTTGACTTGAAAGAACTGAGGTTTATTTTCTGCTTAAATGCAGATGGGTGAGGTACTTGTAGCTGGTTTCCTAGAATGCCAGAAGAGATGTGCAGCCTTACAGAGCTGCAGGGGATGTACCTGTGGAAGGGGTCACAGCCTGTGGGTGCAAGAGCTGCAAGTGCAGGACCCAGCGGGCAGCATGTGTGACCCTGACACTCTTCCCTACCAGGGCTGCAGCAGCTGCTAGTTCTCCAGCACTGGCCTCAAATAGAGTAGATTTGAGAGATTTCATGTGGGAAGTAGTGTGAGAATAGTGTTAAACCTTTTTTTTATCATGTTGATTTAATTTGAGAGTATATTTTTCGTTGATATCATGGCAGTTTATTCGTTTGAAGATACATCAGTGCAACAAGTGCTTTATTCTGTAATTGCTTCCATCATGCAATATTTAAGGAAAATGTACATTGTAACACTTAGTTCCTAGGAATGCTGCATACTTATCTGTGCTGCTAACATTTGCCATATGCATGAAGTAAACAATTTAAAGCTAAACAAGACCTGAATAAATTGAGGCAATTTGCATGCACCTTATGCAAATTGTAATAAACTTTAGATTGTCTCTTAATTGTAGAAGACTGATTTAGGGTCAAAACCGAGCAGTAGAAGAAGTGCACCTACAGGAAGCAGAAAAGTGCACTGCTTTGAAGTTTGCTTTTTTTATTTTATGGTTCTCAACACAAGAGTCCACCAATTCAAATAATATTCATTTAAGAAGTAACTCTTTAATTTATATTCCTGTACAGGAAGGGATGGCTATTTCCTGTGGTTCTAGAGCTCATCTGGAGAAGGACTCAATAGCAAAGGTTTGTTTCCATTTCCTGCTGTGTACTAATAACCAAATGTTTCCATTATTTGTTTCTGCTCTACAGGTTTTGCAAGTAGATATTCAATATTTTTTAAAGAATGGAAGCTAAAAATAAGGAAAAGCATGTCATACATGCAGGATGTCCTCCATCACATACAAAGGATGTGTTCTAGATTTTAAGCACTTTGAATTCATTTTAGTTAACATTCCAATTTATGGATTTAATTTTTATAGTTAAGAATATTTCACAAGCAGAGCTTCTAAACCCTGACAGAATTGGTAACCAGTACTGGGGCTCAAAGGGAAGGCAGCTGATGAGTTCATTTTTATTGATTTCCTTCCAGTGCAAGAACTTGGCCTGCAGATCTTGAAACCTGTTTAAAATGAGTTAGAGATAATTAGCAGCCAGCTGTTTGAAGAGTACCTCTATTCATGGGAAAGTGGTTTTAAGTCCTCTGTATTACTCATAGTAAAATTTTTGAGTGTTGAACACACAGACGGTACTGTTCTATGTGTGACTCTTGTGTAATAAACAGTGATGCAGAGGCACATGGCTTTACCCTGCAACTGATTTTCTGATGTCTTGGCACATAGTAATTGACAAAGCACAGGCATGGAACTTGTATTGCAACAGACACATTGCTGGGCTCATTTTTTAGCGTCATTGGACATGCTCTTCATGGTGAACGTTCTCAAGAGTAAGCTTTGTTTATACTGATGTTTAGTACTTGAAATTATTCTAAAATATATATACAACTACTAAAATAGTTACAGAAGTTCAAAAGAAGTTACACTGGTAATGTTCAGCCTCTTGTAGATCTGTACTTTTTTCTTCTGGTTTATCAGATAGTATTGGAGTGGTTCACTCTTCCTGAGTTCTTGCAAATACTGCTGTGTGTATATTTGCATCCTCAATGCATCCTCAAAGCATCCTCATCCTCAAAAAGAAAAAGAAACCAAAACCAAAAAAAGAACTGAACAAGAAAAAACCTTCATCATTATCAGATACTAGGAACTACTACAGGGAGATTATGTAGCTGATAAAGTGGAGCCCAGAAAAAGTGTTTCATTGCATGGTCAAGTACTGGATGAGGACAGACTTTTCTCAGTGCATTCATATTTCTTGAAGGTCTTGCAACATTAGGGAGAAGAATTGGAACAGGACTTTCATCTTTTAATACAAAAGTATAATTTTTAGGACATGTCTATCCTTTGCTTCCTGCTTCTCCACATATTTCTGAATTTTTAAGAGGAATCACAAACTGGTTAGGTAGTACTGATTTGCTTGAAATGTATAGTCCATTTCATTTCATCAACCAGTTGTTCCTAGACTGGAATAGAAAGACTACCTTTACTATAGTGGGACAAGACTATACTCTTTTATACCTACTGTATAGTGCAATAGGTATAAAAAAGTTGCAGAGCAATCTTTTAGATGTTGGGATTTCACTGGCATCTGAAACAGTAGAATGAAGCTGTGATAAGCAGCTGTATTGAATTTATTAAAACCAGAATTTCACCCTTATGCTCAGTCTCAATACATGAAGAATTCTGGTCTGCCTCCAGTATTGTTAATGTCCTTTAATGAATCTATAATACTATGACTTGCATAAATAATCTTAGGATGGTAAGTATAACCCAAGACCTCCTTTTTGTGAAGTAAGTGCACAGTTTCACTGTCTGACAATCATGCAGCCTCCTAGCACTTCCCTTCTGGCCCTGGTGGGAACCTGGTGTTCTTGGTCACAGAGCCAGAAGAGCAAAAGAAGCCACACCAGATCTACCATTAACCAGGGGCAGGAGGACTTTTCAAAAGACACAAACTATGAATTTGGTTTTCCTTAAGCCAAAGGCTATTACATAATAAGCCAGACATCATCTCTTTTTTTTCAAGTGAGATTCTAAATTGTTGGCTTTAAAGGCATCTCTTATCACCCAGAGACACTTAACACTTGAGTCATTGGCTGCTAACAATTTTACACGATATATGGCTTGCAGTCATAGATACAATCACTTAAAGTTAGCTTGAGAACAGCAATGAGTTCAGAAGCAATTTTTAGATCACAGTTCTAGTTGTTGAGGAACTGTCTTGAATGAAAGCCTAAGAGGGACCTCTGCAAATCCAGACTCCACCCTCTGGAGTTCATGGCCAAACTTATCTGTATGATTATTGTGTCAGGAACACAGGTGTAACCAATGAGTAGGCTGGGTACATTTATCAGGAATATAAAATATATCTGTGAAAGCAAAAGAACAAAAGAGATGACTGTAACATTGCTGGAAGTATAAAATAAAATATCTTGCACAGCAGCCTTTACTTTAGACCTGGTTTTCGCGTAGTCCATTATATACTTCCAAAGAATCATGCAGATGACACTATGGCTGTTCCACTAATTATTTGAAATTCAGGTGCAGGTTCCTGCTTTACCTAGCAAGGCATAATCCAGAGTGAAAAACTGCTCTGAACTGGGGAGAGGAGAAAAAGGAACTTGGATTTCTCCTATCCTAGACTATACACATGATTGGCAAGTCTTTCCCTGGATCAAAATATTTCTCTTTCAGCCAATATTTTGTTTGTACTGTAACAATTTTTAAGTTCTGTTTTCATTCCAGTGCAAGATATAACCTGTTTACAAACTTTGAAAGGTATCACAAAACAGGATTACTGTCCTGTAAGACAGGTCTCTTCAAGCACTTCACTTATCACTCAAATAAAACCACCTGATTTCTTGCCTTTTGTCCACAGCGCTCTTACTTTCGAACTCTCCTCATGTATGGGTTCCACTTCCTGGTGTGGTTTCTCTGTGTCAAAGAAATCCGGGACACACAGTGTGGATTTAAACTTCTTACCAGACAAGCTGCCTTGCAGACTTTCTCAAATCTTCACATAGAACGCTGGTAAATTGTTCCTTTTTTGTTGGTGGTGTTTTTTTATAATTGAACATGGGTTTGAAAAAGTAATTTTAGTGTTGCAGCTACAATGAAGCATGTGATGTCTGTGTATGCATCTCAGCTGCTCAGTTTAGCCAATTGCAGCATTGCCTGCATGGCTGCTTTGATTTCTTGTTATGTTAAAGTATCCTGGTAATTGCTAGAAATTCTATGTTCTTCTTAAGATACATTGTAGGAAAGTAGTTGGGTATTTAATTTTATTCTTTATTTAACTTTATTCTCTTTTCTCAAAAGATGTATGTAACCCTAGGTAGGATACTTTGGTTTTGCCTTGTCATAGGAAATGGTAATTGATTAGGAAAGAGGAGAGGGAAAAAAAGAGGAAAAAGGCCTCAAACAACTGAAAATCCCAATAGCTCTTCTTTCTTCACCTCCAGAAGAAATTTCGAACAAACAGTTTTTCATGGTGCTGTAATTCACTCCTAATTTCTGAGTCCTCTTTCCTTTTACAGATATAAGCCATGCAAGCAGAGTAAGAAATAGAGAGCAGCTGTTATTATGAGTAGGAAAGTTAAGAGTTATTAATCATATTCAAAACTCCTATCAGTGTTATTTTTTATACATTACAATTCAGTAATGCTTAACCGAAGTATTTTATGTAAAATCAATATCTGATAAGGTGTTTGTAATTGCTGAGGACTCTAAAGTGAAAACAAATGCTTATTCTTTACTTACTTTCTTGCTAAAGTGTTTTATGTGAGGAACATTGACAAATATCTTTAATTTCAGAAAATTGAATATTATTGTTTTTTAAATTACTTTAGAGCTTCTTTAGTTATAATTTAACTACAACAGTTCCCAAATGTGAGTGATACAGCCTTGGCTGTTATTATGGGACTGAAGCACTGTTTTCACACAAATACCATAATTTCTGTAGATTTTCAATCCCACAATTCTTGCTAAAAAGGATAGTTTATTTAGGTGTAATCAAACTTCTTCAAACTATTGTCTTCATTCAAGAAAATCTCTCATGGGTTTCTGTTTGCTTGACAGGGAACAGAGCTGCTGAACAACATTCCCAAACTCAAACAGGATTGTGTACAATCCTACATTCCTAGTCAATTCCAATGTGTATAGTTTTAGGCTGAGCTCTGACAGCTGTAGTGCCCCTCCAGACTTTTGCAGTTGCAAAGGTCATGTTTGGGCACACGAATCTTGTGTGGAACAGAGAGCTATGGTTGCATTGAACTGGGCAGTCAACAGTCAGAAAATCACTTTGCCACCTGAGTGGGATGCTTATTGCCCTAAATGAGACTATGGCTGAGCCAGAAGTAGGATTTGTGCTGCTACCTCCAAACCCAGTCTTGAGCTATAAAGCTCTGTAAATTTCACATACAGCATTTTCTAAGCACTAATAATAAGTGGTTAAACTCATGTGCGAGGCCCAGAAGTGCACGTCTCAAAATTGCCTTATTTAACTTCATTTTGTAAATTAAGCACTTCAAGGAGAAAACTGAAAGAAGTAAATGAGGATAATCAGTTTCAGCTTAAAAATTCAATCTTAAATTTTATTCTTTTTTAAAATGAAGGATTTTTTTGTAATTGGATTTATTGGTTATATGAAGTGTTTTCTAGATAGAAACAAACTTTCTTCTGCACTTCAGTTATCTAGAACCAAAAGAATGAAAGAGTAAAAACAATTGTGCTGTACCTCATTATCCAGGAATAGAAGCAATGAAAAAGGGATATTGCTAACATTTTATAGTAATTATAGCATTGGTGTGGAACATACCAGATCTTCATGTCTTAGTTCATTGAGCCTTTTATGTGCCTCTAGAAGATGAGCCTTCTGTTCTTACTCTTTTATCTACAGTAATCCATAAACTAATCCCTTGTATGTTTTATTATTTATCTGAAATGTGCTAGTTAGTGATGAAGAATGCTTGTTTTGTGTGTCAAGAAAAGAACAACTCAAGTTCTTCCAAGAAAGAGCCTCTTCAGATAATTATAAGTCAGAAATTGCCTAAAACAGCTATAGATTTTTTGGGTCTTTTAAAATTTGGTTTATTTCTGTACAAACTGGCAATGTATTTTCTGGTTTCATGCTCATCTCTCGATCAACAGTCTCTGTGTTTACCCACCTTCTTTTTTATATTTATTGGCTAATTTAAACCTAATCTGACAGAACAGTAGAGATTTCAAGATCAAAAGCTTTGTCAAGGTTTGTGGAAAATTAAACCCTCTTAGGGGAGAGAAACTCAGATTATTGCCACAGCTGAAGAAAAAACCCTATAGTAAGGTCTCAAAAGTTACTTTTCTGCTCCACAGCTAGTCATTTAGCATCTGTAAGTGGAAGATAGCATGTCAGTGCACAAATCAAGTATTGTCCCTTTCCCAGTTAATATTCAAAAGATCTGAAAATAAACTGGGAGATGGGGAGATATAAGTATGTGGGGAGAGTGCATATATTCAGGGAAATGATAGTCCTAAGTGAAATGTCAGCATTGCGCAAACAGTTGGGATAATTGTAATTGGAAATTATATAGTGACATCAAACATTCATCCCATAGCATTAGATTTCTTTGTATGTAAGTGTGTAAGAATCTGAAATAGCTCAATGCTGGAAACTTCTTTTTAAGCAAATCTGATATCTTTCCATTGCATAACGTGTAAAATGGAAAATACAAACTGGTTAGACATTGTGCCATAGAGGTTCTGTACATATCATGAGTATGGAGACAGAAGAATAAGAAATAGTAGTTGGAATTGTACTTCTGCTGACCTGGAACAATGTGGCCCCAGCTGGATCACAAAGCAACTTGTTCATGCTGAAACCATCAGCAAGGGGTAGCAGAGGAAACACTCTCTTGGTACTGGATAACAGGCTCTGAAATCTGGATTTATTTTTGCTTCTACGTCACTGCACTGAGGCTACTTGACATCCAAGGAAATGGACATTTGATTCTCATTGAATCTTAAAATCCCACAAGTGGGGTGCAGGTCTGTTAGGTACTTGAAGGAGTGTTCAGTTCTGTGTGGTCAGTGCTCAGATGTTCAGGGAATAACATAGGAGGGTGCTGGATTTAATAGGATAAAAGCCATCTGAGTTTAGCACCCTGGTCCTTGAGCCTGCTGAAGGCTCCCCAGCTGGTGCACTGGAACATGTTGTGAGCTGCTGAAGGGAATTTCTGCACAAACCAAGTTGTCTGTCCTGTCTGCTCAAGCTTAGTCAGGCTTGGATTTGTGGGAGTACTACAGTGCTAGGTGAATGCTTATTAAAAATACTTAGACTAAAATTGACGCATAACATGTTTACTCATGAAGTTAATACAGAAGTACTATAAAATCAGCTATCTAATAATTCCCACCTGCTTAGACCCTCAGTTCTTAATGCTTTCACCATGCTTTTTCCATTCCAGTGGACATTGATGTGAACATCGCCTCTTTAACATTAAAAATACTAGAAAACTGACCAGATTTTTCTTCTTGCTGCACTGAATTTGATTTATAGATCCTTACATTTAAGAAATCTTGAAACTGAACCATACAAGGAAAAATACAGTTTTATTATTATGGCAATAAGGATCACGTAACACTTCTTAAAGAGAGACCAAATATTTCCTAGAATATTTTTTTAATCTAACCCTAAATTTTAGAAGGCATTTGAAAATTAATAGATACTACAAACTGTTTATATATTCGATAGTTACATCCTAAACTGGCTTTTTTTGGTGAGTGTTCTCATTGTCTTTTTTGTTTAACTATCCTTTAGCTGTGTATATATGAATATAAACGAAACATTCTTGAAATTTACTTTCTAAATAGCAAAGTTTTGACATTAGTTTGAAATGAAAGCAACCTTTTGAACAGAAAGCATATGCTTTGTGTTTTAGATTCTGAATTTGATTACACAGCTAATCTGTTTTTCAGAAACGGATGGAGCAGATTTTTTAATTTAAGACTTAAAAGAAAATTAAAAGAGATATTATAAAAACATAACAGAGACAGTTGGAATTAGTCACTTCAGGCTATAAAAGAAGATCTAGTTCTGCATCTACAGTCTTGACCTAAAAAATGTAACTGTTCTTGTTAAATTTTGATGCACAGGAGAAATACTGGAAAATTAAATGGTCCCGCTGGCTGAGTTTTCCTATCCTAAATTTGATCATTGATTTCTTCTGACAACAAAAAAAAAAGATAAATTTTCTTCCAGCCAGAAAATGTCTATCCGTAGGAGAACTAGGCATAGCAATTACAGTCCTACCTTTATGATGAAAGGAGGGGAAATTCAAAATGTAGTTCTAGTCCTGGTTTGATGGACATATTTTTGTAAAGTGGCAATTTATGATGGCATTGTACAAGTCAGCAGATCAATTAAGAGATCAAATTGTTGCTATTACTTTTATCTATAAAAATTGCCTTGTGCACTGAGCAAGGCATGCTGTTTCACATTTTAAACTGTGGAAGAAACTGGTTTAAAAAATGGTTAAGAAAATGGTTCTCCAGTTTGTCACTAATCTCTGAATATGAGTTGCTATACAAAAGTTACAGAAAAATAAGCATTCATATTGTTGCAGGGATTTTTCCCCACTTTTGTGCTATTCTAGACTAACACAAGCAGTGGAATGAATTGTTTTTTTCCTGGTTTTGTGCATGGCAAGTAGAATTGTTTATGAGTGTCTAGTCAACGCAAAAATATTTTTGCTGTTTTAACTCTGTCTGTTTCGTCTTTTAAAAAGTCCTGCTCTTGGCTGACATGTGGACTTTCAGAAGCCCAAGTTCAGCTAGGGCAGTTCTGGCAGTCTAGCCCACTTGGCATCTTGTTTCATGGTTGGACCTCTTTGACCATTTGCTGTTTTCTTTGCCTTTAAGAGTTTCTTGGAAAAACATATCTTGGATGTACAAAACTCGTAAATTCCAGTTAGAACATTATAGCTGAAGGCCTGATTTTGTTTTTTGAAACACTATACTGGACCAGAGGAAGAAAGAGTCCTAGTGCAATTTTAAAATACAGAATAATTTTTAAGGATAGATATTTTAAAAGCTCAAGCATCTTAAGGATTCAGTTTAAAAAGACTGAATTCAATTAAACGCCTACCAACTTGGTTTTCGGATGAATTTTAGCCAGCATTGTCTTAAATTGTAACTTAACCAAAACACAACCACATGGAGAATTTTTTCTTTAGTTTACAATATATATTTGTGGTAATTAGGATGTCATGGAGCTACTATTAGAAATACATGGGGAAATCGTTCACATCATAGATTTTTGGCTGTCTAACTCTGGATACTTAGATTGGAATCTGAATTCTTTCAGGCTGGAGCCAAGTTTGGGTGTTCTGAGCTGTGTGTCCCCCTCCCAAGAGGCAGCAGAATTAAGTACATGGTGTGAATAATATCTTGCTGTTTCTGGGAGCGGTTCTGTCACAGTTTAACTGCTCACAAATGGCACATGAATTGCACTTACAGTTCATCCACGGGTGTGGCTTTGATCTCCTCTAGGGTAGGCTCTATTTAACACACCCAAGTTCTGTATGGTTCTCCTGTATCATCTGGATCTGGTGGTCTGCAGTGTGCCTGTACTGCCGTCAGTGTATTGAGCACACTGCACTCTGTATTCCCTGACTAACCATTCTGGCATACTGAAAGGTGGTGGGGAAAAGGGATGAAAAATGATAGCCCAGTGATATTCTACTGAAGTCGTTCTCCTTTCAGCTTTGAATAGGTTGTGGTTTTTTTAATTTCAGGATATGTTCACTGTTACCCAAATGGCAACCACATGTAACAATATTAGTGTTCAACCTGATTAATTCGTGTGCTTTTAATCTCTTACTTCGAGCCCTGTAGTTCACAGAACTATTTAATGTTGTTGTTCTGTGATGTATGTGCTGACATTCCAGTAATCAGTTGTCCACAGGAATTACTGCAAATAACTATTAGTTCACTAGGCTAATAGTTTATGTAATACTTTTAGAACAGCTCATGCAGTCTAATTCATCAGACAATTATTCTGCGTCTCTTAAAATTTTTAGTCATTTAAGTAAGTCTTACAAAATTAGATTTAGTCTTAATACACGATTCATAAACATTCAAAGGTGAATACATTGGGTTTTTAGCTTACAAATGTAAATGTCAGCAAAAAATTAAATGCTACCTCTTCAGTAGAAGAGACCGTGGAGTGATTAATAAAATAATATTCAACCCTCATGTAAAGGCAGCAGTGAAATGACAGGGCTGCTTGGAGCAGATTTAGTTCACTGAGGTAAAAAAATAATTTATTCTTCTAACTTTTTTGGTGACAGTGAGAAGGCCTGTGTCCTAATCAAAATCAGATTTGCAAAGCAGCTCTAAATTCCCTATACACAATAGCTGTAGCCTCTGTAGATAACATCTGTCTGTGCTGCCTTTGCTTGTTTTAATGCTGTCCCATGTGGAATCAGTGGCTCTCCTGTCATGTACACAGAGAGCATGAGTCCAGATCTGTGCGTGTGTGCCTGTGATTCCATCAGCAAGGCAGCCTGCTGTGGTCTGCACTTCAGGGGGAACCTACCTGTGTGTGTCAGACCTACGTGCACATTTCAGAGTGGACTGCTGCTGTTGTTGCATTTATTAATAGTTTTACAGAAATGCACCTCTTAAAAGGAGAAGGTGGCTTAAAGTAGAAGGAAATAACATCTGAACTTTGCAAGCAACCTGCTAAAGTGTGTCTTCTGCCTGCTCTTGATCACTTGGTCCCTTTCCATCTTTTCTCTAGTGTTAAATGGAATTACCAAAGACATGAATTCAAGCAACTCTTTAAGCATGAATTAATAATTTTGGGGTTTTTTTATTGCATACATTTCCTCCAGTGGCAAAATATTTTCTTTCACTTCAAAAGAAAACTGTGTTTGATTCAGCAACGAGAACTTAAGGCAAATTATCAGAATCTTCTTAATTGTGATTTGTGTTCAACCCTGTCAGTAGTAGCTACTGGCAGTTTCATATGCTGATTTCTAAGCAAGCATTAAAAGCTGCCAAACTACTTGTTGCATATCAAAAGTCTGGTGTTTCAGAGCCAGAAGGCCTACTTGAGAATGCACTTACAGGAATGAAAGACACAGACAATTCTCTATGCCGAGAACTGAGGGGATTAAGGTGCATTCTGGACAAAGTGAATAGGAAGGAGCACCTTACACAGCAGGATCACTGCTTCAATTCATTTTGCCGTACAACCTGCAAAAAATTGAGCCAAAAAAACCCCACGTCTCTCTCAAGAGGGGTTTTGTGTTGTGCATTAAGTGGTCACTAAACTGTTGTTTGGATTCGGTTGTGCATGGTAACATAAATAATTTCTCACTTCTGTGCTGCTGCCTTGAGTTCCTTGACTGAGAAAATAAAAGGAGCACCCACCAGATCAGCATAAAGCCACAGCAGGTAGATGTCCTCTTTGATGAAACTACTAGAGATGTGGAGTGACACTGTGCATTTGACTGCTTGGTCTTCATGGTCTTCAAAAATGTTAAAATTGTGATTGTGACAGAAGGAAAAGCAAGAAGTGGGCTGAACACAGAGTGATCTATACCTTCAAATACAGGACACAGTGAAGTATTGTTATTGTTGTCTGTATTTTGGCTGTGTTGTGAGATGTTTAATCAAGAAAATTAATTTCCCATCCATGTGTATCTGACCCATAGAGCATTGGTATCAACTGCATAAATGAACAGTCATTTAATTAACATTTCCACTGTCTTTCATCTGGGAGTATGTGTGATTATATTTAATGGTATTTCCTGTTCTTCTTCAGGGCATTTGACGTGGAACTTCTTTATATAGCCCAGCGCTTGAAAATACCTATAGCAGAAGTTGCTGTCAACTGGACTGAAATAGAAGGTGGGGAGATAGTTCATGTTCTTACAAGATTCCTGACATGTCAATCCAGAATAACAGATCCAAGGTTATTGCACTATTTACCTGGTTTTGATAGCACACAGCCTTCTTTCCGTACTGAATTTTGTGTCCTTGCCAGCCTATTGCTATGGCTTGGTATAGAAAGCGTAGGTGAAGGGGTAACATGGCAGAGAAACTCTGCAGTCCCACTGGAGACAAAAGGAATTACAGTGCTAGGACAAAATACTATTTCGGCATGTCTTCTTGCTGTAATGTGTTAATAAATCAGTGCAATTTTCAAACACTGTGCAGGGAGTCTGACCATCATCGCTTACTGATTAAATTCCATTTCGCTGTATCTTGCTTTCCAAAATTCTCGGCTACTAAGGCTTCCTCTAGAGCACCATGTCTTCTTAAGATGTGATATTTTTTCAGACCTGTAGGGAGGTCTCTGCCACTAAGTTACTGGGAAGTATAGCTCCTTGCATATTTCTTCAGTGCAGAACCAGCTTAAGAGGTACTGCTTGCTTCAGCTCACTTCCCCCCCATCAAATGCGGTTCCTCTGGTTTTTTTGCCCTTTTCGTGCAGAACCCCTGGACAAGAGAAATTATAATGAATTGTAGTAATGATGAAAGGTGCAAGTAGAGAATGTCCTGAGCCAACTTTTCTAAAAATGTTTTCTTTCAGTGCAGTTCCATGTGTACATTGCACCCAGCACAAATATTAACAGAGATGGTAGAAGGCTTGGTTTTGTAGTGTGGGTTCCTTGCCTTGCCTCAAGATAGGTACCTTTGTATTATTGTTGAAAGACAAGCTGGTGGTCCTCTTCTCCAAAGTTGCTAGATAAGTAATTTGCTTAGCTATTGGCATTCAGGTTCCTATTTACTTGAACAAAGCCTTGTCATGGGGAGCAGTGCGCATCTTGTCATATACATGGAATTACTGTGCTGCTTGCAAACTAGAGTGTCTCACTTATGGCATAATGTAATACTATAATGCAATTGCTTTCAAAATATATATTTTTTATTAATGTTAAGATCTAGGTTGTGGGGCTGAGTATGCTGAGAATGCAGAGGTTTGTGACTGCTTAAATGTGAGTCTTGCCGGTGCTCATTTTTTTCCTAACAATGTCATTCTGATTTTCTTCTTCATTAATCACAGGTTCTAAGTTAGTTCCCTTTTGGAGCTGGCTGCAGATGGGCAGGGATCTTCTTTTTATACGACTGCGATATATGACTGGTGCCTGGAAGCTTGAAGCAAAAAAATGTAATTAGGTTATTTACATTTTCCAAATATATTATTATGCTTAATGGAACACAAGAACAGTTTCAATCAAGTGAAGTGGTGGTGAAAGCTGAGGTAATTCTTCCTTGTTCCTCTGTATGTCTCATTTTTGCAGCATGTATGTGTTTTATAAGATTGTTAGCAGAGAATTTCTACATTTTGAAAAAAGAAAGCATTTCCAAAAAGATTTTCTTACGTGGTAATCAGGTTTTTATTTTATTAAATAGTAGCTTTAACATTTCTTATAAATTCATTCAAATAAATATATCTGCTTTTGTCTCGTAATCCATCTGGAATCTCCTTATAAAAAGAGGCACTCTGTTCGACATAGTGCAATGTTCTGTTGTGAATGACCGCAGCCATTTGTTTCTGTTATATCTGGAAATGTTAGGACATATTGCAACTTGGAATTATCATTCATGGTTCACACTGATGCATGTTTAGATTCAATGTTATGGGAAACATTCATGGATTTTACTGAGTTATAACAGTAATGTTCATAAAGTTGTTCTCAGGACTTCCAGTAGTCCCTTGACATTCCAAATGTTTTTGTCTGAAGCTGAAATAATTTTCCTGAGATGCAACTGCAGATCTTTTCCAGACTGTAGAAGGTCCAAGAGAAAGCACATTTAATTTTAAAATGTCTTTTATAAATGTGTTTTGCCCATACATACTTAGTAGTGCATGCTCAAGGCTAGGAGTCCTTGACATCTACAGATCTGTAGTGAAAAGGCTATGGAAAGCTCAGAGTATGCGAAAGTGAGACCCAGTGTACACTGGGGACCTGTGCATTAGTAATGCCAGTCTGATGTTGTCATGCTTCAAATGAAATCAGAGACAGAGGGAGGGTCTTGACTCTTTCGTACAAATGTCACACTGCATTACAGTACAGTAACAGTTTCATTTGTGCTTTCAAAGTAGCTGTGAATTGCCAACAAACTAAGCCAATCTGTCTTCCTGAAACTTGTACAAATTTGAAGAGCTTTAAAAAATGAACAGTGTATGGTTGTACTTTCACATATTAATTCACTGGTGATTTTTCTTATTCTTTCTGTAATACTGACTTGAGTATTGCTTCTGTTAGGATTACCTCAGTTTTCTATAAAGTGCTGGAATAAATTCTCAAAAAATATATTCAGTTTGACTTCACAGGCTTTGTTCTCTTACCTTATCCAGATACATGTCTGTCACCTCTGCAGAATCAATCATGACTCCTCATTGCCATTACTAGAATAAAATACCAGCTCCTCAGGACACCAGCTACAGTGTGGATTCACAGAATCAGACAATATTCTGAGTTGGAAGGGACCTATAATGGTTGCTTCTATAGGTGTAGCCTGATGCATTCCCTTGTAGTGGGGATAAGAGCTGAACTGGAATAAAAGAAGGAGCCATCTGGGATGGAAGGAGAATGGGGAGAAATAGAAATGGAGCATGATCTGGGGCTGAGGTTGAAAGCCAGAGTGAAATGGAAGATTTACTTTAGCTGAGAAAGATGGTTGCCTTGGCCTTCTGTCACTCATGTAGCTGTCAGAAGTCTTCTGGGTATCATACTCATCTCCTAGGCAGTTATTTGCAGATTAGGAAATACAAGACACACAGGTGGTACCGGGAGACCAGGACTCACCACACACATGCTCTAAAAAAGCATCTTTTAGACTCACAGTTTCATTTAGATTTTTGCTCTGCTCTCCTGTGTGTTCCTTCAGGCCCAGCACACCTCAATTGTTGCACAGTGATCCCAGAATCAGGGAAATATTCTCCTGGGTTCCGTTTCAGAAGCAGATGTACTGTTTAATGGCACAGAGGCATAAAGAGGAGTATTCCTGCTCCCTCTCTACACCTGTTCTGATGCTGCTTAGAGTCTCCCTGGAGCCAGTTCAGCTCGCTAGAATGGCAGGATCCCATCTTCTACATGTCTGCATTTTTTTTTTCCTTTCTTCTGAGATAGTTTTCTACCATTTCAGTGATCTAAAATGACTCCCTCCATGGTCTAGCAGGCAGAGGGTGCAGCAGCAAAAGGAGAGCTGCCCCTTTGGTGGCTGTGAACATGCCACAAGTTTGTAGACTGACTTGTCCCCTGGAGGCTAGTAGTACCCTGTCCAAAGGCAGGAAAAGTAAATTAAAATTCCTCCTTTTTTAAGCCTATACAAGACCTGAGGTCTTGTTGAATTCTCATAATGAGACCTTGAATTACTGTGTTCCATCAAGAAAGATTTGACTCTGGCTCTTGACGTGTTCCAGAGACCCCACTTGGTTTTACTAAGTGGTACAACATGAAATGGGAGGTTTGAGTAGAATGTTTCAGTCATTCCTAGTAGAAGAGCTGATTGATTCACATTTGATGCAGGCCTGCTTAATTGCAGAGACTGTAGAGAACTAAGTGCCTCAGACATAAACAAAGAACCTCCCTGATCACTAAGGCTGTCATTCAGACCAGTGCTCTGCCTAACTTGTCCTCATGCTTCTCTTTGTAGAGTTGCAGGGATACATTTATTTGTATTCCAGTGGAGTCTTAACTTTTACTATTTCTTCCTAGCCTTGCATTTGCAGGGGTGACCTGCAGGAGGTGAAAGTCTTCTATATAACTCACTGTCCTGACCCAGCTCTCCAAAGACTCAAAGTAGTCTCACAGACTGTGAAGGAAAATAAAAACAAATAGAGAAAATCTACATGGTAATTCTGCAATGTTCCTACCAACATCAATGTCTGCGTAGGCAGTGCTTTTATAAATGTAGATTTCAATTTTAAAAAAGAAAACATTTTTATATCTCTGCATAAAAACCTTACTTTTCTGCACCACTTTACTAACGAGATTTTTTCAAAAGGCAACAATTTTAAAGTCCTCTTTGAAAAACACATAAAAAAGAAAAAAGCAAGTTACTGGAAAATGTTCAGTAGTTTATATGAGTTTTCTTTACTATTTTTTATCACAACCCAAAGCACTAGCCATGCAATATCCCTTGATACACACTTAGCTTTTATCCTTACAAGCTATTTTTTTGAACTCACGTTTTAAATATTAATTGGAAAAACAGTAAAAATCCTTCATTTTACTCTCAGGCATGTCTGTGGATGTGCAATATGTTTTCTGTGACAGCTCAAAGTTCACTGTTGAGAAGTATAAGCAGACAAACATAGAAGATGGCACCAGTTTGTTCTGCAGAATTGTGTTCAGTAATACATCAATTTGCAATTCTCGAAGCTTGTGTGCAGACCCTTCCACCACCACCAATGTCCTGGTCATGGGAAATAAAATTATAGCAATGTGTATAAGTACAGTTTGTATTTCCAAGCCACAGAATAGTACCAGCCAGTATTTAACTTGAATTCTTTGCTAATGTTTAAGGCTCTGGAGACCTATCCATAATTATTTATGTACCTATTGTCCAAGTGTTCCTTGAGTTCACAGGCATAATGCTGACTGCAAACTAAAAATAGTCAAAACGAAGAGACAGTCAAAGACAGAAGGCTGCGATGAAATTTCTGTATCTTAGTGTTTATTACTTAAAATAACATCTAACCTTATTTATGATCTGTGTGTGTTTCTTAGGGATGCAGTGGCATGTCTGTAATAGCTCAAGGGGCATGAATTAAAGTAGTATTCCAGCACTGCTGAAGGCTGCACCCTGCCAGCTGGACTATAAGTTATCTACCTCTATGGGATAGAGATTCAGAGGTTAAGAATGGGATGATACCAAGTCATACCTATTGCTTTATCCAGCAGCACATAAGGAAGTCTTGAGCACACAAGCCCAAGGGGTCATTGAGGCTCAGGGGAGAAGCTACAGACAAACCTTTGTTTCTTACTAGGAAAGAAATTATATTTTCATATGACCAAGCATTAGTAATAGTTGTGAGATCATAGCTGAGAGGGGTGTGCTAGAATATGATTTCATTTAAGAGATCCATCAGAAAAGAAAGGGCTAACTAACCTCCATTTCCCTCAGTGTTTTTTAATCTACTTAATGTTTCGTTCATGGATCTGTTCAACTGCCCTGGCTGCATAATTAGATATTTCTCTGGTGTAAAAAAGGAACAAACAAAACCAGTCCAGTCCTGTTTGCTGGGCTTAGTCTTCTTAGTACCAGAACACTCTTTGGTGTTCAAGAAACAGCTGCAAATGAAACAAACATCCTTCCAAAATAGCTTAGCCACAGGTGATCCTTCTTACCTACGTGAGCTTAACTCCCTCCTCAGGTATATCACATCAGTCAGGCTCTGCTTTCCTTGGTTCTTCATGCTCTGCTGTCAAGATCACTTTCCTCCATTGGATTTTCATCAATTTGTTGTTTTAGCAGAACAAACTTCAATATCTAGACTGAATCCAAGCCTTTGTTGCTGGCACATTCTATGCAATATTCTTGAAGGATGAGGTGACATGAACTCTGGCATTCCCATCTGGTTTTTGCCATGTTTTGGTGTTTTATCTGGGGTTATTCTGGAGCTATGTAAAGATCCCGTTACAAAACAAAGAGAAATATTGAGTGTTAGCTTTTGGACTGGAGATCAGAAGAGGTACTTGAACCACAGGATGATGAAGAATCATGGAGTTCTGCAAACAGTTTTGGCAAATTCACTTTGCCTCATCTCTGTAAAGCAGCCTTCCACATGTGGGACTAATCCTTATCTTCCTATCTTTGTAGAGTAGAGAAAGGTTTAGCTAATTATGTCAAGGACAGGCTTCACCCTTTAGCCACGCTACAGCCTTAGTTGCACAGCACAGGCTGTCATAAACAACCCACTGCATACTCTCAGTCATCTGTTGTCAAACTAGGAAAAGGGTCAAAACCACAAGGAATTTGTAACTCTTTTTGGCTGACTTGGTCTGCCATTTAAGGTCTCAACAACAGAACTGCTGATAACTTCCATATCTTGCTGCCAAAAAAACCAAAACTATATCCATGGCCATCTTCCTGTTTTTAAGCCAAGTCATACATTTTGGAAGTGGTAATCAACTGTGTCAGCTCTTCCTCTGGTTGTTTTACAAGTCTGGCTAGGTTCTGTCCTGGTAGAAGGTTTTGCGGTAATGAAAGATGAAACACAGATGAGATTAGAACGACCTTTACTGGTTTTCAATCAAAGAGTAAAAGTCTGATCTCACAAAAATGTTTTCTGATGTTATGTCTAATTTTACTATTCTTGACAATTTATTTTCTCAATAAAATGCTTCATAAGAACAGGAACAGAATGAAATATAGCCCATTTTCTGCAAGGGGACTAGAGAAAGGACAAACACAAAAATTATTCTCATAAAGGAGACAGCAAGCAATTTCATTCCAGTATTTGCTAGAAAGCTAGAAAAAGAGAATGGTTGATTACACAAGAATATATTCGATTGAAGCAACTTCTTCATGCATTACTCATGTTTTCATGTATTGCCTCAATTTCCATGACACCTCTGAAATTCTTGCACCCACATTCATATCTGCATATAGTAATCCCATGGCAGAAGAAATCTGGACCTTTTCAGTTCACTAATCAAACAAATTAATTACTGAAAAAGTCTGTTTACCAAAATGAATAAATAGAGCTAGACAACTTAATAGAGCCATTCATCTTTAAGTATTAAACAAAGAGTAAGGAATGCTGTGATTTGTCAGATCCTACAGAAATACTGCAGACTGGAGATGTTACTCACCATCTTGTCTACATGTGTAACGTTTGTCTTTCACATACTTGCCAGCGCCTTCCTAAGCTTCATGAGAACCAGGGAAGAGCTAACTTCATATCCTGGACATTCCCCTTTCCACAGAGTAGAAGAGAATCATGATAAAGCAGGGTCGCTGCTCAGGTACCCCTGAACAATCATTCAGAGGCGAGAGAATGGGGTTTTATCTTACACTGAGAAGACTGAAGGTAGGAAAATTCAGTGTAAGGCCCACTCCATTCCCTGAAACCATGGATGCTCTGCCTCCAGTACTGAAAGGTTTTGGAGAAAGTAGTGAGGGAAGAGTGTTCTTGCTGTGTGCACCCTTGCCCATCACAAAGGAATTTCAGGAGTGCCTTGAACAGACCTGCGTGGTTACAAGAATCTAATTTCACATGTAATGATTTCTCTGGGTTGTAAAATAATGAAGTATTCTTTCTATTCCTGGCTTCTCCTTATTTACTCAAGATTATACAGTAAATCAGTCTACCCCTAATCTAGAAGATGGGCATGATAATTTAATTACCTTCAAAAAACCTCTGCTGAATTTTCCAATGGTAGGACAAAAGATTTTAATATGTTGGAACAGAAGCTCCTCACTGTGAACAGCAAACATTCACGAGGAATATGAAGTCATTTTGTCAACTCCCTGGGACCCCAATTACCCTGCCTGCAGGCTGCACTAAAATCCTGGGGTTTTAGCTCCTCTCCTTCTGAGATGTTCTCTATCAATGCAAGCATTTGGCTTATAGTTCTGTAGGTGTGCAGTCAACAGCAAGCAATTACACTCCCCACTTTAAAGAAGTTTTATTGTGCACTGTGATTACTTTGTGGAGAATACTGTCTTTGCTACTAAGTGCAAATCTAATGGATAATATCACTGCACAAGTTCAAGCAATGTGCAAGAGCTTTTATTTCCATCAAGCAAGATGTTTGATGTTTAGGGAAAAAAATTGCAGAATGATCATTCATAAAGCCACTACTGCACTC
>NW_005054322.1:7583256-7596489 GCF_000277835.1 Geospiza fortis
AATGTACGAGGACCTTAAAAGTTTCTTAGGAAATTCCTAGCTCTACAAAAGGTTTGTTCTTTCCAAGTTGCTGCTGCAGACTCATCAACATTTTTCCCTCAATTTAATCTGCATTTACATTCACTCAGGGTTGAATCCCATACTAAATGGGACTGTGTCCTGTAGAGATTTATTCCTCATTCTCAATGAAGAGGACAGATGAAAGTATGCAGTGCTCCTGATGCAATGTTCCTAAGATAGCTGTTGTCTTTGTAGTTAGTACCACTGTAAAGAATTTCAAAATAAATTGATTCAGGTTTCACGGGTCTTTGCTTAACACAGCAAAAAAATTTACAGGAAACATTCACTGGATGTCAAGTTAGTGGCAAACATTATCTTTCATATCTGAGGGGTAATATAATTACAACAACCAAAAAAAGACGTTGTTGTCATTTTGCTAGGATGCAAACCTGACATCAAAATGCTCTGTGGCCAACACACCATTTGGTGTTTGATAGCACCACCAAGTCTGAGGGAACAGACCTTCAAGAAGAAGTGTTTGCAGCATGGAAGTAGTTTCACACAAGAAAACTGCCCAGATTGCTGGTGTGGAGCCACAATACGGCAGTGCTACCAGTATTTTGCTTTCCGTTGTGAGGCATTGTACATGCACACTGTATTTCAAATATAGCTGTCGCTTAGTAGATTGATTACATTAGTGCAAGGCTTCTCAAGTTTTATGATGCCATGGCTTTCTCAACAGCAGGGAACAGTCACTCTTACAGATCTACTACATTTTTGCCAGAAAATAAAAGGCTAATGACTTGAAATATGAGTGCCACAGTAAGGCCCATGATTAATAGCCACTGAGTAATAAAATCATTGCTGACAAAATATGTCAAATGACAAGTTTAAATCTTTTCCAATGAAAAATTTAAATATCCCCTTGGGAAAGGAGTCCTCTGTCTTGTTTCCAGTGCTACAGAGGCATTTTTTATTCAATTGCTTCTTGGGCAAGTGTAGTGAAGCAGTTTCCAGCACATGGACAAGAACCAAGACTTCCCATTCTCAAACACATTTTTCTGTTAAAAGGGAGGGTGTGTACCTCTCCACTTTGTGTCCTCAGGAGTCCTGCACTCCTTGCTGAACAGTGGCCCAATGGATTTCAGTGGCCTCATGCTGGACCTTTCCATGGCTCAATGACTGTTTCAGAAAGGAGGTACCACAGATTAAATTCCTTTAAGCTCAGCAGGATCCAAAACCTGTCTGCTCCATTTTGTTGTAGCCATTACATTGCTGTGGTGACACAGCTCCTACCTTCTTCAGATGATGATCTGGTTCTCACTCTCCTACAAGTACCAAGCACCACCTCTTATGCCCAAGAGCTTTCAGCTGAGGAGCTGAGACAGGCAAGGAGAACTGCTCTAATTCATCAAAGCTGTAAAAATAAAAGGGATTATACACCCATGTTGTGGAAATGAGATCTATTCCCCAGCTGTTCTAAGAGGGAAAATTAATTGGGAAACCAATGTTTGTAGTATAAGACTAAATGCCACGGAATGGTTGGTTACTGCTGCTAGAGAAACTAGATTGGGAGTATCATGGGAAAATACCAAACAAGAAGGTTTTTCTAAAACATGCTCATTTCTTCACCCCCTGAACTATGTGGTAGTTGTTTATAGTGGTCAGTCCTAAGTCTTGTCTTCACAAGATACACAGTACAATGTCCCAGTAAATAGCACCACTGGGACATAAACCCACTGGAAATGCCAAATTACATTAAAGAAACCTGTAGGGAGATGTTGCTTCAGCCAAGAAGAATGTGGGCCAGGTGACAGGCTCCAGCTTTTGGAGTGGCTGCCCCCACCAGAAGAGTCCAGACACTGTCCATCACATAGTCAACCAGAACACAGCCCCCTAAGCCAAGGAAAAGATTTGACCTCACATGCAGAGACCAGAGGGCAACACCACCATGCCTTAGCCCCTACCCTCACTCTCTTCACATTATCATCCTTGACCTAAAACCATGCCAGCTGGGCTATAAAGGGAAAATAGCAACCACCTTTTCTTCTAAAATTTTTGATCATTCACCTTACTCATATCACTTGTCTCCATGATACAAAAGGGTACAACAAGCACTAAGTGCCTGCCCCTCATCTTCCCTGTCAATGTCTCTTCCCAGCAAAGACCAACAAGGCTGCACCCACAGTCCAGTCAGTCCCCGTGCAAGCAGTCCATACAAGCATTACTGCTGGCTCCTCCTTGCTTTTCAGGATACCCCTGCAATGACTGTCACTTTTATTATTGGCCCAAAGCCCACAGCTGCTGCTCTTTCCATCATAGGGATTGCTGAGTCCTTATTTCCCTAAACTGCTGCCTCTCCACCTGCATTTTCCATCACCTGGAGGCTGCCAGGCCAGAGAGCAAATACCTCACATATGCTGATGAAGCCTTCATCAATGCTATCTAAAGCCACCGAGGAAAAGAGCAGCCCTATCCAAATGCCAACAGGGGCACGGCAGGCCCTTGCCCATTCACATCACAAGTGCCATTCTTCTAGGCAGACCTCTGCTTCCCAGGAATTCCCCACACAACCTTCAAAAAGCAAGTAAACCAAAAAAAACCTTTAAAAATATGCCAGCTAGGATGTAAATTCCTACTGGCTCCTTAAGACCTACAGCCCAGTTTTCCAGCACTGCTGGGCTGCTGGTGGGCCCACAGGCAGGCTCATGTCAATGCAAGCTGATGTACAAACTTAGTTAGACAAACAGCCCTTCATACAGCAAAGGGTAACAGAGCAGTGGTGCTGCTGCAGTATGTATTGAAAATCAGGCATCTTTCCCTGAGACCTGGTATTTTACACAGTATTATGATTTGTTATGCACTGTGAGGTAGAGATGCCCAGACCACATCATATTTTCTCTCTCATAAGAGCTTAAAAACTCTGCTTCCCTAAATGTAAATGGAGAATTTGAGGAAACACAAGCCTTTGATGTGTGTGGGGAGATGTAATGCATTTAGGCAGAATATTTTAATTATGTGAATTACAACAGGACAGCCTGCTCTTTTTCTTTTTAGCATGCTGAGTCATTTCCACTTGGACTCTGCAAACATGGACCCTTACACTGAGTGTTTAAGTATTTGGAATAAACAATTAATGTTGTGCTCCAGCTTTCGCAAGCCTTGTGCAGAATAAAGAAATCACTCCTTTTCTTCTCTCTTTCCTTGTGCTTGTTAGTGCCTCCTTTGGAGGAGACTGGAGCTAGTTGGGCACCCCAGTTTGAGATACACAGTGCCAAGGGCCAGTTTGCTGAAACTATCTCACCCAGTTCCCAGGGATTGACTTCTGAGCCTTCTCTGAGGCTTTCAGTTGCCATCCAGTCTCATTTGTGTACAAAATATGGAGAGATGAGTCAGAGTAATTTCTCTCTCTTTATGAAGAAAACCTGATACCTTGTGCATAGTTGTGGTATTTCTCCACACAGTTTACATACTAGCCACCAACCCAGTTTTATTTTTCTTTTGAATCTTTTGAGTTTTTTCATACAGTAATTGTTCTGCTGAGCTCTGTAGCTAAATGAGGTGTTTATTCAGCATCTGTGCCTTCTAAATATTTACTAATGAAGATCTTTTTTAAAAACTTTTTCCCTCAGCTTGTTGACTAGGCAGCATAACTTTTTCCATTTATTTGATCCTGAAGCCCCCTTTATTTTAATTATCCTCCCTTTGGCAGCCAAAGGAAAATGCAGCAGTATATACCGAGCCCTTCCTCACCCCTCCAGTTAACAGAAATACGGGTTGTAGATCAAAGAACCCATCAGAACAAACTGCTTCCTATGCAATAAGCCCTCTGTCTCTGGAATAAGCAAGTTTATCTTCATTGTGCATTCCGATAAGATGTTATTATAGCAGTGACTTTAATTACATTTCTCATTATTACATTAGTGTGCAGCAACACAGAGTTTCACTGAATCTAAATGTGTTAGATTGTAAAATATGGTGCCTTTAAGTCTTGTGATGGAAGCCACAAAACAACAACAAAAAAGGGGTCGGTTTTACAGTTGGACAGATGTTTCTGTGAAAGGAATGATTAAATTTTTCTGGAATATGGATTGGAGCATGGAAAAAGATGAAGAGACATCATGAAATGGCAACAGCATATGCCTCATGTACTGTACATCATCTCTGTAATTCAAATGTGGTAAGACTCTAGAAAATAAATAGCTGCTTTATGGTTTTAGCTGCTTTATGATTTAAGCTGCTCTATGATTTTCCTGTCTGAAGTTCATACAGTGATATACCTACAGGTATGCTTTAGTGGCAAATCTTTAAATGTTGATTTGCTTTCCTCCATAAGAAATAGCTTCTTCTCCCCTTATTTCTCTTTTGGTTTGTTTGCAGGTTTTTTATGTTAAGACTAGAAAATGTAAGACTAATGAACTATCTCAAAGTATTTAATGCTAGGCATTGAGTGGGTTAAAATACTTGCAGGTATAAAAACATTCTTCATGATTTGTACATTTCAGATATCTAATAGTCACTGAACAGATGCTGAGTAAAACAGATCTTTATGTATCTCAGCTTCTCTGATAACTTGATTAAATATGAGGCCTGGTATTTGGTGCCAGGTGTTTCCCAGGGGAGTGAATTTATCACATGCTTAGTCTTGCAATCCTTATTTAATAACTACTTGATCTGTAACTTAATGTTAGTTCCTATGAACTGCAGTCAACTTTAAATCAGGGCATACATTACCAAATGCATCTCCCTTTGAAAGGCACAGACCTCCAAGCAGACTGTCCCTACTTGTCCTATGGAGTGGCAACAACTTCATGATCTCCAAGACAACAACATATTTGCAAGGAATGGATTAGAGTGCAGTGGTCTCCATCTTGGAACTTCTAAGCAGAATATTCAGTCAGTACCCAACTTGTTTCAAAGAAAACACAGGGTAAAATGATGCACTGCTTGACCCGTATTGCTTGAAGCAACTGTAAGTTTGTGAGGTTCTTTTTCCTTCTGCCCGATAATAAAAATACAGATAAATCTGACCCATATAAATCAAGTTTTTAATTAAAATACTTTGGGTGTTCTAGTACAGATGGCATTTTCCCTTCTAATCACTGCATCCTGCTTTAATGCCAACACTGAACAAATAAGATATGTTTATCAGTACAATGTTCTAGTCTGTCATGTATCACTGAGGGGTTTTTCCTCTTTATATTCTGAGTTTTAAATAGTCTAGTTTATAAAGATGTCTTTTTTTCTCCCCTGGCAGGCACATATACTGTCTTTCTCTAAACTGTGGGAGTGTTTTAAAATAAAACATATTATTATATGTTTTATTATTAAGGAGATGTTTGCAATCAACATTATTTTTTAACATTTTTACATGTTTTCATCTGGAGAGGGAAGGCTGAAGACACCATTTAGTGATAAGAGTTTCAAATTACTTTCCAAGATGGGCTTTCTCCAAAAGTGAAACACATCTTTGCAGTCTCTGTTTTGAGAAATTTGTTAATGAGCTTTTAAGTCCATAAAAAAGAAAAAGGGTGGGGGAGGGGGGAAATTACTGGCTTGTTGTTGTTGTGACCATTCTTTTCCCTTCCTAGAGCAAGAATATGAAGAAACCATATAAGAATGTGAAAATCCAAGCAACCATACCTTCTAAGTAAACAGAACATACAAGGACGTTTTAGGGATAACTGCTGCACTAGATAAAGATAAAACAAAGTTTCCAGTTAGATTGGAAAAGACCTCCAAGACCACCAAATTCAAGCTCCATCTGAACAGCACCATGCCCAATAGGTTATATCACAACATGCCACGCTTTCTCGGGTTTTGAACACTTCCAGGGATGCTGACTCCACCATTGCCTGGAGAGCCTGTCCCAGTGTGTAACCACTCTATCACTAGTTTTGCCTGGGAGAAGAGGCCAACCCTCACTTGCTAGAACCTCCTTTCAGGCACTTGTAAAGAGTAAAGGAACTGTTCAAGCTGAGTTTCAAACAGAAGGAGGTGCATCAGAACTGAAATTAACACATCAAGATGACCCCACTCAATATTTCCACAATCTTCTTCATACCTCTTCTTCATCGACAATGTGGCCAAGAGAAAAAAAATACCTCTATGGACTCACTTTAAATCTGCTTCCAGAAAGGGTCAGGAATGATACCCTGTCAGGTCAATAGTTTCTCCTGAAAAGTTCTGTTCACTAAGGATGTCTTCACTGGCCTCAAAAATTTAGTATCTAACATGGAAGGAATATAATTTGGACTGGTAGAGAAACCTATCTTCTCTATCAAAAGAGATTGCTTTACAAAGATTGCTTAATTGCAAGGTATTGCAATTGCATTTGTGATGTGTGATCAGGAGATAGTTCAGACAGCTCCACATGTTCTTGGAAATAAATTTTAAAAAAACCTCGCAAAAAAAAAAAAAAAAACAACCAAAAAAAAAAACCCTCTCAAAACCACAAACCAAAACCAGAAATTTAGTCTTACAAAGCTGAAAGCATTTTGAAGCTAAATCAGCTGAAAAGAAAGAAAATAAATAGAAAGGAAATAATAATTAGGAACTGCTTAAAACATTGTAGGAGATACTTTCAAAACCACAATCCAACTGAGAACGGAGGCTATTCTGGTTAACAGAGAACAGACAGACCCTGAATGAGTATGAGTGCAAATATGTTCTATAAAACACAAAAGACAAAAAAGAAATAGATATTTTGGATAAAAAATCATGATAGAAAAAAAAAAAGGAGGAGAAATCCATGGATAGCAAAAGTAACAGTAATAAAGGTCTTAAGTATTCCAGATTAATTAATTCCAACAATTATTTGTTCAGTACTAGGTAGAAATCATAGAACTGAAAATAATAAATTAAAGATTTCAAAAACTATCTGGGAAAAAAAGAGTTAAATTACTTATACTGCAAGGTAAGTACATTTTCTATTTTAACAATAACTGAAGATGATGTTAAAAAGCAAACCCTGACTTAAGACATTTTGAAATCTTTAGGTCAATAACTTCTTCTGAAAAGTTGTGCTTACTGGATTCCCTGGTCTTAAAAATTCAGCATCTAACACCTTGTTCTCAAGGATTTTAAATGTGAGCACTAACGAGCTCTATGACCAACACATGCTACTTCAACGGATTTGGAAAAGTTAGGAACATTAAAGTAGAAGATAGCTAATATTATGTTAGCATTTTGAGATATGTGGGGTGATTAGAAGTCTTTCCGAGTTAAGAACAGTTCCAGGTAAAACAATGAAACAGTTAAAACAGGTCATGGTTGCTATAAGATTAAGGGAGGACAACAGGAGGATGGCATATGTACCCCCACTCAATAAATACATCTGATGAAATTAAAATTGAATTAAAAGATTAAGTGGTAAAGGAAATGAGTTTGATATTACAGACTTTGCAGAGGTATTCAGCTTCACGCTACCTGACATTTTAATTAAGAAATTAATGTAAGCTGTATTGAATTTGTATTATTTTAAATTGATTAAGAACTGACTAGTTCCTAGGTCTGAAAACATCACCATAAATGGGGAAAATTTTATCAGCTTGATGGATTTTTAATGAGGGCTCAAAGAGATAATTTCTTGACCTAACAGGATTTAACTATCTTTTTAATAATGACACAGAAGAATCTATGAAGTTGTTACTGAGAACTTTGCCAATGACACAAATTATGGCATTGTTGAAAAAGGAGGACAAAAAATAATTTGAAGAGAATATGTAATTAAACTGTCAGTAGTGCAGATGAGGACCTCAAAGTCATTCTATCCCTCCCCATTTCCACGAAAGAACCAGCTGTTCTGACAGATTTTTTGCCTAATCTGTTCTTCAGAGGCAGAATTTCTTCCTCGGCAGTGGGGAAGTTATTCCAGTACTTGCTTGTAAGCCTGGCTCAAGAAAACAGCACATTTCTGCACAGTCTGTTCCTGTCTGTAAGGTGACGTGCTGGAGTCAAGAATCTTTGCAGGTCAAGGTGTGAGAGAATGGGGAGTCTAACCTAGAACCTAAATAAATCTTGGGCTTCATCTCAGCAAGAGACAAAATTATTAAATACCAGTGTGATGTCCGTAAGTTGAAATAGAGACTTAAAATGTCAACTCTTCTCTGTGTATGTCCCCTGATTTCTAGTAGAGCTGGAGAAGCCTGGGTTCTTGATGCCACCACTCAAAAAATGTTGAAAACTTGGAATGGAATCAAAGGGGAGCCCAGCAACTCTTAAGATTATTTAATCACCTGATATTTAAGGGCCATTGCCAAGTGTATGAAGGAAAAGATAGAGCATAAGCACAGTCTGTAAAGGAACATGCAGAATTAATGAACTTTTAGTCCCATGTGTAGAGACACAAGATGAAACTGCTAGTAGTGAAGCTCGAAAAATTCAGAGCAGAGAAATCCATTTCTCTTTATAGCCCATGCTTATGCTACCTTGTAAGCCAAGGATAAGCCTGACCACAGAACAACTTAACAAGACTTGTAATGGATTTTCCATCACTAATGATTTCAAAATCTCTTTTTCCAGAAGATTTGCTCTAGCTCAACCATAGCTGTTGGCTCTGATGCCAAAGTTCAGGGAAATCCTGGGACCTCTGTATATCTGTGAAGCCAAAGGACAGTGGCTTATTCTTACTACCAATGAATCTTTATATATTGTTTCTTTGCCATACTCTTTCTTTTCATCCAAGCAAGTCCTCAGCAACAAGAAAACTGCTCATGTTAGTAAGATAAAGAATGGACTTAGATAAAATGGCTGAGAGTTACTCTGATTCTTCTCAACATTAGGTGTGAAGTTCAGAAGGTGAAGTGAAGGCAGGGGATTACAGCAGTTCTTGAATCAATGCCAGCTGAGGCAGAGGCACATAAATATTTCATCCAGGTCAAGCAAACATCAGGGAGGTGATTTATCACAGGTTTCAGCCAGTGATGGCTAAAAAGAGTGGAAAGAATCCTTCCAGACTTTGCCTTCTAAGGTTTACTGCGTCATCAGTGTTGCTATGCTAAAGGAACAAGAAGGGCAAGTAGGTTGTCTCTGTCCTCTTCCTCCACGTGGTCTCACAGTTTTGAGGATAAAGTAACAGACTCTGTCAACTGGAAGATTCTTCCAACTAATCTCAGCTAGTCTGGCATCAATCCACATATCTTGGAATAAAAAGACATCTCAATAATCATACTGTTCTGTGCATCTCAAGTCTCTGCAGCAGAGAACAAACTCAGCACAAATAAGGTAGCTGGATCTCAGTGCACTAAAAGCTTTGGAGAATTAAAGACAAGTCATTGTATGTGGATGAAAAAAAAGGAAAAAAATCAAGAGACCCTATGGAAATTTAGTATAATAAATGAAGACAAATTACCCTGGAATTCCTTAGAATTTATGAGGTTTTAGCCTGGAGCAGAAATTGCGTCCAAAATCTTCAATAACAAATATGATTTCATTCTTTTAGCCAGTACTTATATACACACACTAACAAAAATCTTGTTATGGTACTGGGTAGGAAATTATCCTTTCCACTTACGAAAACTGTAGTAACCTGGCCAGTCCAAATATTTTGCAGAGTCTTTTTCATCTGGTAATTGAAAGGTACTGAGAATAAATTCATTCGTCCACTCCACAGTATGCTCGTTCACTTCTTGACACCTCTTTCAACCCTGGATGATAAGTGCCACGAAGCTAAATGACAAATTGCAGATCTTACTAATCATCTGACCCAAAAGGGAGAGAATCCCCATGCTGGTGGCAGTACCTGAAGCCACTTAGCCCACTCATCTGTGTCTCCCAATATTTCTGAACTATTGTTTTTCAGTTTTCTCAGGTGGTCCTTGTTACTCCATCCACTCTACTCCTGATTCCCTTTATTCCTTCTCTCCCTTTAGGCATGCACCTCCAAAACTGCCTGCCTACGTCCTTCTTCTGCCTCTCTGGATTTATAGCTTCACTTGCAGAATCTGAAGCAAAAAGCAGTGAGATGAGCAATTGCAATTCCTTTTCTGTGACAGAACAGACCACCCAGCTGCCCAGCACAGTCTCTGCAATGCTGCATTCACCAACATGTTGCACAAGATTGCAGCTGCTTTTTCCACCCGTTTTTCTTCTGAGAATTAGCACCTTAAACCATAAACATGCAGGAAATTGATGTGAGTAGCACAAAACATGTTTATAAAAGCAAATGTTTCATCCTGCTTGTGCTAGAAAAGATATGTGAAAGAAGACTCCCTGATGGTTCAAGTGCTTATTTTCAAACCTGATACAGATGTGTCCAAACTGTTGAGACCTTAGGATACTGAGATACCCAATCTGCCTGTGAATAAGAAGCAGGGTAAGCTCAGGCTTCCAGAGGGCACAAGAAATATCAAACAGTCAAACCCGAGGGTAAGGAGTTGGGGCTGGTCCTGCCCTATCCTGGGAAGGGGAGTAAAAGTTGTGGAACTAGGCATCCTGGCAGGGTTTGGGATTGTAGTTCAGGCATACACAGAGAGAGTGAGATGGTGACTGCTGCTACTTGAATAATGAGCTTCTTCTTGGCAATGCTGCCCCACATGTCTGAGTCCACCCTGCAATACAGGAACAGCCCTCACTTTCCAGGGCTCTGGCACAGGCAAAGCAGGCAACAGAACCACAACTATGTTGCTGTTCCCAAAAATCTGCTGCCAGAGGCAAGTGCCTGCTGTGTCTTTGCCTGGAGAGTGTCCTTGAGGAAAATGTAACTCATGCATTAAATCCAAGACACTGTGGCTAGGAGTCTTCTAGTGCCTGCAGCAGCGCACTTGGAGCAGTTTGAGGGATCTCCATCACCCGGCACATGACACTGCTGTTGTAACAGCTGTTCCTTGCTCAGGGGTGGACACTGCCAGTACTCCACTGGAGCCCTGGAGCAGTACTGACAGAGTCAGTGTATTTACAGCTCTCAGGAACTTGCAGCTTCATCCAAGTGGAAAATTAATGTTATTCTATGTTCTACACAGTATCAGTGCTAAAAGACATTAGTACCTTTCCATCCATTTTACAGCTACATCCAGTCTTTGCTATTTTCTATATAACCTTATACTGATGATTTTCTTTACAGAGTTATCCAGTACAAAAAGACAAAATACAGACCAAAATAAGAAGAATACTCCAATAAGGTTTTGTTTTATGAGTAAAGAAGGTTGGTCCACGTTTTATAGGAGGTGATTTGAGAAAGAAAGTTACATCATGTGCACGCTAAGGGAGGGCTTTTACAAAGGGCAGGATGGGAAATGAGGCACTGGAGAGAGATAATGGCAAATGAGAAATGGAATTAGCAGAGCCCAGGTGGTGCAGAGGAGTGACAGGTGATGAGTCACCCTGGCAGGAGGAGCAGAGCCTCACAAAGAGGACACCAGCTTTGAAAGCCATGCAGAAGATGATTTGGGCTCAGGGATTTGGGCTCTGAAAGTGTGTATGGAGAGAGTGGAAAGGACAGGCAGGATATATGAGCTCTGCTCCTGAGGAGATCCCTCATTCCAAAGGCTGTTCCAAGCAGATCACAGGTAACACCAGCATATATTCAGCTTTTGTAATAAAACATGTATATGTGCATGCCACATGATCAGAAATACAACTGCATGCAAAAAAATTGTTGCCTGCTATATAATCTATAATGTATCAACTCTAGTGTTATATATGTACACACACATATATATATATGTATAAACACACACATATGACCTCTGTTAGCTAGAGTTTTTTTCTGATATGGGACAGTTAAAACCACCACTACCACACAAATAGGAATGCAATTAAATCACTTCACAAATAATTTATGCCTATTTAACTGAAAGCTTCAATCAAAGTAAAGTTTTAGGAACTGACTGCTCAATCTGGGCAGGAGCTCTGCTAGCTGGGATCACTCCAGTAGCAGTACTGGTATTTTAATGTACCCCACCAATGAAGGTACTCTGGAGATGGCACAGCAGGCTGTGCACCAGAGTGGCAGGAGTAAAGACCCGCCTTGTCCTCCCACCGCTTTTTTGGTAGCAGAAACTCTGAGCAAAGGCATGAGAAACCGGAGGTTTCAACACCTGAAAGAGATGCAGGGAGACCCAGCAGAATTTGGTTGTGCCTCAGTAAGGTACACACCACACCTCTGCTAACCCACCCCCACTACCCCCCAAAACTGCCCATGTATACATCTGCAGTGTGATGGCTTCAGTTAAAAATAAACAGCATTGTGGACATAAAATCTGAAAGCATGTCCAGTTAGAATGTGTGATTGGCACCTTATTAATATCTACAGCGATTTTTAATTAACAGCATCTCTTCTGCCACTCATCTGTCGAGAAGGCTCCTGCAGGAGAAGCCCAACAAGCAGCTGGGAGAAGCCACCGGTATTTGAAGATTATTTAGTCCGAAGCAGGAAACAGAGATATTTTGGGGCATTACATTGTATCTCCCTATTGCACCGCAGCACTCACACACGCATGCTTGGATAAAACTGCGCTGCGGAGCCGTAATTGCATTGTGGCTTTTTGATGTCTACTCAAACAACATTAGCTTTGCTGTCATGTTTTACAATGTAAAAATTTTTGGTGAAAATGTCAGCAGGATGGTATCTTTAATCATATTTATTGATTGACCTCAAAAGGCACGGTGCAATTTAACTGGAGCCCCTCAATGCAGCCAGGGTCAGATTCAGACAGTACCTGTTCCTAGCCCTGCCTGGAGCCCCAATTTCATGAGTAGTTTTATGTCTAGTGTCCTTGAAGCCGCTTGACTTCTTTCAGCCCTTCCTTATTACGGCTAATGCAATACACTACATAGCTAGAGATGCTTACTTCTAGGGAATATGAGGGTTTAATAGGTAATCTCTGGAGCAGGAAATGCATCTGCTCATCAGTGCCAGCTGCAGTTTGGTGTTCTCCGACCAGTCCGAGAAATGATGGGACCTCCGTACAGCCCGGCGTTGGAAGGCGCAGTCTGATCCCCAAACCCGTTGCGGCTCTGTTGTCCGGCCGTCCCAGAGGGACGACGCTGATTCCAACTCTTTGCCCGCAGCCGGCGCTTGTCTCCTGTGCCCAAAAGCCGGGTCAGCAGCACTCGCAGCAGCGCAGGACGGGGCTGAAGTTGGCCCACGCCCCGCTTGGCCAGTGTGTCCATCCTCGGGGACTGGCGAGAGGGACTCCGGGGAAGGGCCGGCTGCGGGGGCACTTTCAGGAAGGACCTGTCCCGGGGCGGCCCGGCGGTCACACACAAACGCCTCGGCGGCCCCGCACGGCT
>NW_005054322.1:7596629-7596927 GCF_000277835.1 Geospiza fortis
GGCGGCGTGCCGGGGGCGGGGAGGGGCACGATGAAAGTGTGCGTGTGAGTGTGTGAGTGTACGTGTGAGTGTGTGTGTAACACCGTGGGCGTGTGCTCGTCCGTATGTGCTTGAGCGTGTGTGTGTATCTGTATCTGTGTGGATGCGCGTGTGTGAGCGGTGCCAAGTGTGCGAGCGTGTGCGAGTGTGGGGATGTGCGCTTGTGTGTGAGCGATCTCGGGTGTGTGCGATGGTGTGTGTGTGTGAGCGTGTGTGTGTGATGGTGTGTGTGTGAGCGCGGCCGGGGGGGCGCGGGGGC
>NW_005054322.1:7597243-7604374 GCF_000277835.1 Geospiza fortis
GCGGTGTGCGGGCGGGGGCTGGGGCCGCAGAGCAGCGAGATGAGACAGACCGACGCCAGGACGGCGAGCGAAAGGAGGAGCGCGGGGAAAAACATTTTTATGGATGGCTAAACGTTGACAAGTCTTCCCGGTGTCAGGATTTCTTTCTTTCTCGCTTAAGTAGGAGAGGGGAGGTTAAAAATAAAAAGAAGAGAAAAGGAAAAACAGAGCCTCACATGGCACGTTTGGAAATACTTTTCCTTTCAGAGGTTATTTTCTGTTCAAGAAATCCCGCTCCTAGACACGCTCCCGGGAAAAACGGAGCAGAATTGCTGGGATTCGGGGTTTTTATTCCAGCTACGAACGGTGACTCTGATTGGCTTCTTGTCTTTTGGCTCCGAAGTTAAACGTTACGCGTTTGTTTGTTAGCAAGTAACCAACATTTCCAAAAACAATAGCCCTCGCTATGGCAAATTACAAATCACTGCAATTTTATCTCCGTGCCCAGGCAGCCCTAAGTGGGGGGAAATTCGGAGTTCGGCTCATTGATAACAATTCGGATATTGTTTGGTAACTTTGTGTTTGATTTTATGGGTAAATTTATTTCATGCTAGCCAGGTCTGCTTTAAAAGAGGCAATAGTGGAATAAACATAAAAGACACACACATGGACACGTGAGGATGCACAGACACGCACGCCCGCTGTTAATTACTTGCATCTTATAAATTAGTGAAAGAAATATTTCAGCCCAGAATGGTCAACTATTTAGTGAAGGAGCTCTCCCTTGGTAGAAGTAGGAAATTGTGTGCACATCTTGGGAATGAATTCAAGTTGGCAGTGGTTTGGGAAGGGCACTGCAGATGACACAAGTTTCAGTACTCTTCAGCATCTCCGATGTGTGGAAATGTGCCCCTCTATATGTGCAAGCATTGGTGTGGTAGGACTAGTCTTCCCATCTTCAGGAGCATAAGATGAAGAAAGTGCTGCAAAATTCTTCTCCTCAGCAACGGTAGGACAAATGTCATCACTCAAACAAACCTCATCTGTTTTAATCCAGCCAGACAACTCCCTTCTTTCAGATTTGATAAGTGCCAGTGTCTGGCTTGTTCTTCTTTGCTTCCTGTTAGATTTTAAAGCAGACGCTGGGGATGTCTGTGGTTTGTTTTTTGGTTTTTTAAATATTGAGTTAATTTGACTTAGTAGCTAAAATAAACATGCCCAAAAATACATTTTAAGTCAGTTGTATCAGGAAGGATATCTTGTATTTGCTGGGTTTAGCAGTAGTTCCCATTCCCCTCTGCCCTTTGGGATGGAATTAGAAACATTTTCTTCTTTACTTTATTAGCTTGCACATAAGCTGATAAACAGGAATTCTGTCAAAAGTGCCTTGAATAGGGGTCAAGTGTATTTTATAACAAATCCTTATCATATTCATATTGTATATGCAAACCAGGAGATTTCCTGACGGATGCATCGAATCCATGTCAGTATTTGTAAACTGATACGAGGTGGAGAGACCTTTTATTTACCTGCAGCAACTGACATGAACGTGCACAAAGCTGTCAACTGCACAACTTTGTGAAGAAGTTGAGAATTAGTATTTCACTAATAGTCATGCACACACATGCCAGGTATCTGCAGAAGGTGGGGATGTGGTGTAGAGGAACTCGGTAGCACCTTGGGTTTGAAAGCCACTCTTACGAAAACGGGCAGCAGTGCTCCATCTTCGCTTCAGTGGGTACAAGATGAGGCCCAGCCCACTGAAAGAGGAGTGTGGAAATGTCAATATAATGTATCACATAACATCTGCACAGTTAATTCTCCTTTCTCTCCTTTTATTCTTTTACAGGCTTTCTGCATCTCATGTTTGAATTCTTAGCTATCTGCTGTTATCAGACAGGGAGATAGTGTGTCATGCAATCCTCTCTCCTGAGTGCTAAAGTGCTGTAATTTTGATGGCCAGGCTAATCTGTCGCTATAAAGTTTTATTTTTCCATTGTTAAATTCAAAGGAAAATGACTACTAATTACAAGTGACCTTTGACCAAAACACTAGCTGGAGTTTATCATCAGTGCTGATACTGACTAACAGTAATTCCAGCAGTACTGGGCACCCTGTTTCAAAGAAACTTAAAAGAATAAGGGGAGACAAAAAAAAAAATATATATATATATATGTATATGTATACATGCTCTATAATTTGTCTGCTGCAAAAAATACAGTGATAGTGTAGAGAGATTCCATTATCTGTGCAATATATACCCTTTACAAATAATAATTACTGGGTTGGGGAAGAAAAAAAAAACCAAATAATGCATCATAAATATTTTAACTGAAAACAACACAGCAAAAATATTCGTAGTAAAGGTTGTTCTGTTTAACTGCCTGGTTTCCTGGTACAGATGGGTGTAAAGAACCATTAGTGTTACTGTGCATGAGCAGCAAGGGACAGTAATAACAACAACAATTTGAGATAAGCATCACGGTCCTGTTGCTGTCTTTGAGAACAGTTGTGAGAAGCACTAGACTTTGAATACAGTGCAACAAAATTAATTTTTCAAAAATATCCCAAATTATTTCCCATCTTATATTTTGTCTGCAGTGTTTGAATGGTTAATACTGTGGGAATTTCACAGGTGGAAAGGTGACTAAAAGAGACTTGGGCCCTGTGTATTTATTATAGCAGCTAAAAATCTGGCTGTGCTTTGCAGATGAGTGGATTTAATAGATTGCAGGATCAGAGCCCAGACAGAGATCCTGATTAATACATGTTTGCATTTTAATTAAAGCAGGTGAAACAGCAGGTGGATTGTTCTACAGGACTATTTGAGGTTTCTGCACCTTAGACAGATGTAAGGTTGAGCAGTTCTCTTTGAGGTTCAGTTCCTCTAAACAGGGGCACAGCAAGGACATGGTGGAGGTGGACATGGAGTGAAGGAGACTTCCCAATCTATGCAGCCACCCCTACATTAAAAACCAAGGAAAAAACCAGAAGAATAAAGTCTGATAAATGATCTCTGTTTTTCTGAGACAGCTTTAAGATCGAAATGTGTGTTTCTGATTGGGAGAAGCAAAGCCTTATCTTTCATATCTTTCTATCCAGAACTTGTTTCCTTCCCATTCTTTTTTCCTTGTCAGTGGCATCACCACCCTCCCTCTGCCAAACTTAGCATCATCTTCGCCTCTTCTGTTTCCTCACAGGTTGTGATACTTCCAGATATCTCTTGACAGTTTTTCTTCATGTTACTTCTTACATTCCTCCTTCCTTTTGTTTGCAGCTGCCAAAGCGTTAGTCCACACTGTGGCAACCTTCCAGCTCGATACTGCAACCTCCCATTTCCCAACAAGATCTCTTCTCCCACCTACGTTCTGCTCCCATTTTGCTTTTCTTCCTGAAACATCTCCCATTCTAGAGTCTCTCTATATGCCTGGCCTTTATATAGCTTTTGAAAATATTCCCCACAACCCGAGTTCCCCACAACTGTTGGCCTCAAACTGACTGTCTATTAAAAGAGAGAAATGAGGAGGAAAGGAAATTAACAGACCCGTGGGTCATTAGAGTTTGTTCTGCTTCAGGCTTCCTTTCACCCTCATTACCTGGCTACAATGGGAGCCAGATTGGCCACTTCTTGATAACGGTGGTTCTGTGTTTGCTCGGCCTGGTGGTGAGCTGGGTCACGCAGCCATGCTGGGCAGAACAGCAGGCAGGAGCTGGCCATGGAGGTGCCCTTTCCAGAAGGCCTTGTCTGCCAGCAGCAAAGCTCCACCTCATGAAGAATCCTTTATAATGTGAATAACCCTGCAGCTGAGGTCAATACATTTCAACAATGCCTAATTTTTTTTATGTGTGTTTTGTTGCTTGCCTTCCCTTAACAAAAAAAAAACCCCAAAACCAAAAACACACACACAAAACCAAAAAACAAAACCCCAAAAACTCTACTTTTTTTTTTTCTTTTAAGTATTTCTTTGCAGCATTACTCATCAGATCATGCTTTACAAAGCCATTCCTGTCAGGACACCTGTGGGACAGATGCAGAACTCGAGGCACCTTAGGGAAGGCTGTTTACCCTGAGGCCTGTGCAGGGAGCGATCCCACACGCTGCCCAGTGGGCACAAAACTGACCGGAGGCACAAGCAGTTCATGTGGCTTTTCAAAACTCTCTTTTGATTCCTTGCTGGTCTTGCCTATCCAAACCTACTTGTCTCTGTCAAATTACTCTGGCCCAGCTGCCAGGGTGCAGTTTCTCACCCTGCAGCGTATGTGAGGTAGCTGATTTATCTCTCTCTCATCAACAGATCTTGGATTACTTCACACAGGTCATGAAACCTTCACAGAGATATCTAGAGTAGAGAAACCAAAATCCATTCCCATGGGACGCTGCAGCTCCCATGCCTGTCCTGCTGCATTGTCCTATAGGACCACCTCAGGCTTCTTGGTGGTGGCCTCCTTGGGAGCCTTGGGCTGTAGGGGCTGCGTGGCCCACAGCTGAGTGTTAGGAGGGGAAAGGAAGGGCAGCAACAGCCATGAAGAGATTGGGTATTCCTTGGAATCATGAGATGGATTTGGAGAAGAGTAAAATATTTCTTCTAAGGACTCAGGGCCTGATTTTTGCAGTCTGTTCAGTGTTGTCTGAAGCTGGTAGTTAACAGGACATGTCATCTTACATGCTAAAGAGAATCCAGCCTTTGGTTTTTTATTCCCAGGCTCAAATGTAGGCATCTGAAACCTGTTTAATCTCCTAAGAAGATGTTCTGGTTTACAGAGAATCTGAGCACCCACATTTTCACCTGAAGTCACTGGGAATGGCCAGCTATCTCCTTCTTTCCCCCACAGGAGGGAACTAGATAGGCAAGTTCTCGCTCCTTTTGTTCTTAGTCCTGTTGTTGGGAAATAACTTCCACAGACAGTCCAAGCATATCCAGATATTTTTCATAGAAAATATCCTGGTCCCTTGACCAAGGCAATCCTTGCCACTGAACCAGATCTTTACATGGATAAAGCACACTAATGCTGGTCTTTACCTCTTCTCCACACAGTTATTTGCTGCAGCTCTCCAAGATGTAGGCCGTGTGGATGCTCCACCCTTCCTCCCCCCTGCAGGGTTTCACAAGCCACTGAGGGCTCAATTAGCACAGATTACTGCGGATGTTCATGCTGGAGAACCTATATGTCAATCTTATTGCATTAGCAATTTCCCACAGTGATGCACAATGGAGGCCTTTTAGGAAAAACAGATTTGAGTGTGATATGGTTTGAACACAATGAAATGCTAATGCGATTCTGTGGACAACTGCTAGTGTGATATGTACAGAAAGTGTCTTGTGTGTGAAATCCATCCGCCCTGTGCAGTTGGCCAGGCTGTCTCACCTGGCCAGCAGTATTGTTGCTTCCTCCCCAGGCCTGCTGCCAGTCAGAGGGGAAGCACTTCTGGAAGTTCCTGCTCTTGAGTTTTTTATTGATCTGTATTTCACTTTCCGAGCTGTGAGATGCTAAATCATCTGCAAAAGATGTCTCCTATTTTAACACCAGAACTGAGTAATGCTTCAGACAGACCTCCCTGAGGTGGGATGTGCTACCATACAATGTGAGGAGAACATTTGCTTTGTCCTTTTTCCCTGTGTGCACTGTAAAGGCGCAACCAGGTATGCAAAAGCATATTCTTGTCTGACAATTTAAGACATTAAATTTCCAGAATAGGTTCCTATCACACTAGTGTGCCACATCATTGGTGAAGTAATTGTTCTTTACAAGTATCCCTATTCACAACATTCTTAACATCTGAATCTAAGCAAATCCTTTTCCTAAATGAGTATTTGGGAATGACTCCAAGAATGCCAGTGATTGATAACAAGGATTACGGAATCCGATTATTGTGGCTGTAAACTTTAGACAAGCATGGAAGCTGAAGTTCTTTTCAAGTCCCCTTCTTCCTTTGTAAAGTGTTTGTTCTGGAGGCACTTGGCTTCATGCTTTGTATCAGAGACAAATCAGCTTTTATTTTAAAAGCAGGAATTCTATTTTTTGCATATATCTAACCCTTCCATTTTTAGAAACACCAATGGGCTTTGCTGCAGTTTCTCTGGGAATGGTGGGTATGTGAGGAATGCAGGACCGGCTGGCTGTAAAATGGGGATAGCCAGAGCCATGAGAAGACATTTGGGGCTTCCTAGGGCAGGTTGATGCCCCTCCTCATCATCCCAATACCTCCTGCCTTCTCCCACAGATACATCCTCAGAGTTCCTCCATGGTTTGAGTGCTCCTTAGCCTGCAGCTCTGCTGGAGGAAAGCAGCTGAGAGAGGGGCTCTTCCTCCGAGGTGCCAGTCTGAGTCTGAGCAAGGCAGCCTCAGGAAGGGGTAAGGCAGGGACTGGGTGGATGGGTCTTCTTCCTGCCTGCAGGGAGCAGGGTGTGAAGCGGAGAAGAGGATGTGTCCCTGTGGGATTGCATCTTAGAAACTTTGGTGTGGCCCAGACAAGGAATACTGTGTGGTTCACTCCTTATAAACATCACAGTCACTGGTTTCCTTTAAAAATTAATACCGAGGAAGGAAGTGCAGTCAGAGAGAGATCATAGTGATAAATTGGTCCGGTTTAATATTTTTACATAGACTTTGGTTGTGGTAATTTTGTGGGGTGCCTTCAGATATTGTGGGAGATTTTCAAAGGCAAAATTTGGTGAGGAACATCCAACCCTCTGGTTTGGGTTGCCATCCTCAGCAGCTGGATGGAAGCAGCCCAGGGGTCAAAGCCAGCGTAGCTGTGTTAGCCCAGTGCTACACTAGAAGAGAGGGACCCTTTTACTTGGTTGTAGTAGGGGATGTAGGGTCATAAGGGCTCATCTCAAGGGGTTTTCCAGTCCCTTCTTCCTCCCCAAGACCAGCACAGTTATTCTTGAAGCAAGCTGTGTAAAAGACACTTGCAGACAGCAGCAACTGTCCCAACACATATCTATCCTACTCGTATGCTCTCCCTGATTTTTCAAGTGGACATGAAAGACAGATTGCCCCTATCCTGTCTGCAGCAGACTTTGCCCATGGGGATACTGCTACCATGCCCATACACCTCTGCTGTCCTCATCTTATGTCACACCAACAAAGCTTTGTTGAAACATCTGCCAATGTGCTCATCCACAGTCCCACAGCATTCCTACAGCA
>NW_005054322.1:7604384-7649888 GCF_000277835.1 Geospiza fortis
TCATGGGCATACCAGACATGACCTGAGTACTTAATTTTCTTCTGTGACAGAATTTATGCTTCTGAAATGCTTCTGCAGGTGTTTGTTTGTTTGTTTGTTTGTGTGGAAGTGCACATAGCTGTGTTAAGGTGTGCAACTTATATACTTGAACCTTTCCTCCTTTGTATCAAGTAAGAATGTGTTATTCCTGTCACGAGAAGCTAAAAGATGCTGAGTAGATGAGGTAATACTTGAGTGGTTACATGAGCTCAGAACAATTATGTGGATGCCTGAAATTTTTAGTCACTAGCATCAAATTTTGTTCTTACTTTATTTGGGAGGCAGTGAGCTCAGGTGAAGGCTCCACAGGGTGAACAAGTGGCTGGAGAAGCATGAGGTGCTGTGAGATTTGCTTTGTGATATTGATGCCTGCACATAAAGCTCACTGTAGAAGGGTTTTCTAAACAAACTTGAAAAATACTTAAGAAAATTAGTTTCAGAAGCTTATTCATTTAAGCTTATATGAATAAACAAGATGTTGCCAGGCCTGTGCGAAACATGGATAAATTTGAGCTTCAAACACTCTGCCTCCTATCATTGGATCTGTTTTTAGTTGGAGCAGTCCAGGGTCAAACTGGGAAGAAATTTAATTTCTTAATTAAAAAACCCCAACCTTCTTTTCATCCTATTAAATTAAAACCCTAGGTGTTAAGTTCTGTGGTTGTGGAAGAAGTTGGGAAGGCTGTAATGAATAATTCATTCACTGTATTTTCTTGTGTGTGAAAGACAGTGGTTTCAGATAGGTTCATAAGAGCACCCTTGTCCCAAGGGTGGGTCCCAAGGACAACAGGAAGCTGCGGGGGATCCCAACTGATGCTGAGGGTGCCATGAGTGGAACAAGTGATTTACATGCTTCAAACATAACATGTAGCCACAGTTGCTGAGCCATGAGTGATTACTGGACTGTGCTGCTCAGGCTGTGCTTTCACACTTCGCTCCTGGAATGAGTGTACATGTGAAACCTCTGCTGCCCAGCTGCAAGTTGCTGTTCGGGCAAAAATATAAAAAGTTTGGTGCATGAGGCCTGAGGCAAGGTTAGTGAGGTTTGCCACTCATTTGAGACCCACATATTTGTACACACTTTTTTTTGTTTGTTTGTTTTGAAACCCTTTTCCCTGCTGATGTGTAGAAGATTCCCATAGCAAGTAGCAGTGATGATTTGACACGGGAGGTTCTTTGCCAGCCCTGGTTGTGTGCAGGCTGCTGCCAGCTGGACACATTTGAAAACATACCAAGAATCATTTAATTTAAGAAAACTTGCGTGCTTCTCTCTTTCATAGTAGGTAGAAGTAACTGAATCAGTGTTAGGTAAAAATAACTAACCAAGAGCATGTTCACTGCATTCCTCTTCACACTGATTGACTGAAACAATTTTCTCCCTTCCAGTTCTGTTGTGATTTAGCTGCTGAATGTCAGACTTCCAGCTATAATTGTCTCACTGCTCTGTTTTCCAGCAGCATGGATCTCCAAGAACTGCACAGCTTATGTCTAGACGACCCTCTGAGAAATCTCCTCTGTGGCCTTACTTAGCTGTTGCAGTGACACCGAGACTGATGATGTCAGGCATTCTCGAGACAGATAGCCATGCCTCTCACCAGGCAAATGCTGGAGTGCAGGCAGCACCTTCAAGCTTTATGCCAAGATCATGAGTACATACACATCTGCCCACACTTTTGCTTGCGTGCACATAAACAGATACACTTTTGAGGGATGTTGGACACTTTGCTTTTACACAGTGGTGTCTTAAGTCTGTTGTCTTTAGCATTTGTGAAAGTTTTCCTTTTTAACTTCTGCAGAAAGCTTAGAGTGATATTTAACAAGGACTGGTACAATTTCCCTGCTGTACCTATGGAGTGAAATTCCCCCATCCTGAGGGAAAGGTATGAAGGTGTGTCAGGGGAGGTTTAGGTTGGATATCAGAAAAAGGTTCTTCACTCAGAAGGTGATTTGGCACTGGAACAGGCTCCTCAGAGAAGTGGTCACAGCACCAAGCCTGACAGAGTTCAGGAAGTGTTTGGACAACGCTCTGAGGCACATGGTGTGACTCCTGGGGTGGCCTGTGCAGGGCCAGGAGTTGGGTTTGATGACCCTAGTGCATCCCTTTCAGCTCAGGATATTCTATGATTCTGTGATTCTATGACAACTGAATTAGAGGAAACTTCATCAGCATGTTGGTCTGCACAGGCATTCTGCTGGTATGTGATGTGAATCTTCCCTAACACAATGGATCCTTTTTACATTAGGTAAAATCTAAACTTACCAAATCTTTCCATAGTGGAGATGTCAGCATGTTTGCACTAGACAGAGAGGAGGGCATGTTTGATTTCCATGAGCTCTGGAACCCCTCTTATTGACTTCATCAGGACCAGGCTCCAGTTAGGAAATCGTAAGCCCACAGTTACGGTGGGCTTTCCTCTGCTCCTGGCATGTCAGGCTCTTTAGTACCACAGTAGAAGTTACTGAAGTGAAGGTCCTGGAGCAACACATTTCTCCTGTTGACCTGAGGACCTACAGGCTATTTCTACACCAGAAGGTAAAAAATGAGCATAGGAGGAGGAGAAAATATCCTAGTCCCTTCTACTTCATGTCCATTTTGCTGTCTATTAGCAGCAGTCATTTAGACTTGAGGTGTCTCATCTCACACAGCCTGAGCTGCATGCAGTGCCTGATTTTGCTATTTTTTTTCTAGATATTTACCTTTATGTGGAATGCTCTGTGCTATGTGCACACATATTCTTCTCAAATACAGATTTAGGGACTTGGAGATGAGTAGGTCAGATGGGTGTTAAAAATTTGGACATGTTTATGTGGCCAAGTAAATTCTATTGAAAGACTGCTTCTATACTAATAAATGAAACATGCCTTATACTGTTCTTGGCCTTGAGGCTTACTTCTGTGCAATGGTTGTCTCACCCTCCAAAACATGGTGGCTCTATGCTGACTTGTTATTAGGAGTGGCCCCTGTTCCCTCCTAACTCTTGAATTCTGCACAAAAGTGGTTTGGGGGAATGCTGCTGGCACAGAACAAAGCCATTCCAGATGCTGTGGTAATAACATGCTACAGGTAATAAAGTTCCTGTGCCCAGAGATGTTTCCCACCGCTATTGTGCCACAGCAATAGTAGACAACCCTATGTTTAGGCAGAATGGAGCCAGTGAACTGGGCTGACGTGTTTCCAGTCCCACCTTCTCCTGCAGGCCACAGAAAAAAAAGGGTGGGTCCGTGCTCACGTTCCATATATCTTCTACCTCTTCCCTAAATCAAGCTTCAGATCTTAGGCTATACTCAGTGGTGGAATAAAGATTTACAGCATGGAAGACTGACCGGTGTTTAGTGTTGACCAGTCACTTAAGCTGACAGGTAGACAAAGCCTTCCTTGTAGTCCCAGGGGAGGGAATTGTGTTAGGAATGTATCCTGAATGATGTCTGACTCATCCTCATGATAGCACATCATGTTGTCACTGAGGGAGATAGAGCTGACCAGACCAGAACTTCCATCATTGTATAATGGACATGTCCTGGGAATATGGACCAAAACTGTAACAGTTCCCACTGCCACTCTAAACTGCATTGAGCCTCGAGAAACACCATGGATCATCAGCGCAGAAAATATATCAAGTGTGGGTTTGAAACATTCCAGTTGGGTAGTCAAGCTGCCTCTTACCAAAGGTATATGACTTAAGCAACTGCTGTCCTGAAAGACTGCTAAAATTAAATTGTGAACTGACATCTCTGTCGTTGCAGCCCTGGAGCAGAGTGGCTGCCTCGCTGTTTTGCAATGGACAATCTAAGCGTAACAACATAGGGCTTAGTCTGCTGAATAGTGTTCAGTATTATGTAATTTAATAACATTAAACTAGGATGTTCTGATAATATTATTTGAAAGCTGTTTAGTTTATTTAATACCATTTATATTTTATATGTCAGTTGAATTTGGGGAAAAAAGATTTTAGAAGAAACTGGGGGGAGCGCGGTAGGAAATTGTGCAATGTACTTATCTGAGACTACATCACATGGTCTGAAAAGCACGGCTTTTGCTTTTATACACATAGTCTTGGCAACTCTCCCACCAGCAACAATAGTGCTCAGACTCATACTGATGTCACTGTTGAGTTATTTAATTTGACTGAATGAGATTAATGTGTTTATTTAAAACCTTGGTCAAAATGGAAAAGAAAATCTCAGGACAATACTTTTATGTGAACATGTGTGCTTTCACATCTGATTGTAATGTTGCATTAACTTATCAGGAGTAGTTGTTTACACATGCCAATGCCCAGGAGACCCCCTCAGATAAGAAGTGTGAGCCTTTTCTCTCTCAGCATAGAGCAGAGACTTCTACACTGCTACTGGTCCGGTGGGCTTTCATCCCAGGCTTTCCTTGCTTCCTGTTGCTGCTTTCAGAGTTGATCCACAGTGATCCCAGCATTGTTTCATTTTCTCATGTGAGGATGGGTTTTGGTGCCACCAGGCAATGACAGCAATGTGATGGTGGATCTTCCACAGGTTCTCACCAGGGCAGCGAGGGACAGACACCTCCACTGCCCAGGATGTCTGGATGGGGCTGGTGCTGGGCTCTGTAGCCTGAGCCTGCTCCTGCAAGGACTGGAGCCTGCCTGCCTAAGTTTTATCCACTTTATGTTTTACAAACAGATTGAGGGGTTTTTTTCCTGTGATAAATCACTCTGACTTTCCTTCATTCTCATATGTACCCCCTAAGTGTTTGGAATAGACTTTGGTTTTGTCTAGAGGCATTAGTAACTATACAGTTAAATACTCCAGATCATTGGGCTTCTACTATTATAGAGCAGGGAAAAAAACTGGAATCTGAATTTTCTTTTTGTATGGTAGGACAGGTTTCCACAGTTCTGTGGAATTGATCTTTGACTGATGAAGGGCATGAATGAGGGGGTTTCTGCCGTGCTCTGTCAAGAGCCCCTTTTGACAGTCAGGACAGATGGGCACACACATAAGTTGATAATGTAGAAATTGCATAAGCCAGAGCTCAGTGCTCTGGTGGGTGCCTGAAGCAAGGTGTGCCCGTTCTGCTTTCCTGTTTTGTAGTTCCTTTGTGCATGTTTTTATGGTGCTTGGCATATGAAAGTCTTGGGGAAGAGCAGCTGATGCCAAAGTGTTGATTTCATGATTTCTCCTCTGTGAGGCCAAGTGCTTCCATCCTCCTAGTGCAGTGGAAGGCTTTTGGGACTTTGAACTCCTTCCCCCACCACTGCTGCTGTTGTGGAGGAAGGGAGAAAGCTTGTTATGTTTCCATGTATCTGCATTTCTAAGGGTGATGGGCATCTCAAAGGGAAATGCAGTGGGGCATAGGGATGGGCATGAGAACAAAACAGAAGAGCTGGGAGAAAAACAGCTCTAGGCAGTCCTTGGTGCTCAGTAAACATCACAGACTGTCCAAGAGGCTGTGCTGCCCTGGGCCATGTGTGCTCACACTGCAGCATGCTCCAGAGCTGCGTGGTGCCGAAGGTATCCGAGTATGCCAAAGAACCAGTCCTTGGGATTGGCCTCCTGTCTCACTGTGTTGTACCTGTGCCTGCACACGGTGTCCCCAGGTGCCCTCTGAACTCTTACAAGACCTGTATATTCAAGGAAATTGCACAAAAATATGGTTTGTGAAGCTCTGCCACTCCCTGTGCTGCGCAACATTTGTCTCCCCAGTGGCTGCATCTAAGTGATGCTGAGGACTGTGAGCAGGCCTTTATTGGTGGGGCAAAAAGGTCCACCAGGGTGGACTAGGGCAGTCATGGAGCTGCTTTTCTAGAGGCATGCATTTGGAAGCTGGCCCCATCTCCTCTTTTAAGTGCCCTCTATGTAGTTCAGACCTTTGGACTTGCTATGCACAGGGGGTCCATGAAATATATTTAAAGCAGTAAATAGCTTGACATACAAGGACATTTTTTCCTCAGAGTTCCAGTCAGTGGAAATATGTTATTTTCTGCTAAAATTAGACTGGCTCCAGCTATATAAAAAAAAAAAAAAAGGAAAAGCCCTCAAGAGCTAAACTCTTTCTGTTGGACCTTGTCAGATGTAGCAACTCCTAGCAAAAATAACTCAGGATCCATCCAGCACAAACTGTGTCCAAAAGTCTGTGATTTGGATCCAGAAAGCTGTGAACTGTTGAAGAGAGAGAAACAGGCTATATAGGCAAAAAAGGCTTTTCTCTTCCATGTAAAAAAAATATAAATAACTTTAGAGAATACTAGTAAATCTTTCAAAAGCCTTAAATGAAATCTAGGAGAAGTTTAAATTAATTTTGCAGTTAATATTTTACAACTCTTGACAGTACAGTTAGATTGGAGTGGCAGAGAGCGAGTTGAAATCAGAACAGTGTTCTACACATTGCTTCCATAGAATTTGATATCACAGATTTATTTACATAGAAGATGATTGAGCTGAACCTACAGCTACCAGCATATAAAAAAGAGGGTAAATTTTATTTTGTTCTTATAATAATCTTAGTCCTGCAACCATTTGCCTGGTGCATTAAACTCTAAACACAAGTTGAAGTGACTGGGTACTTTACAATTTCCATGAAATCCCCAACTCTAAAATGAGTGGGGTGGATAGTGTGGAAGAGAGGCTTGGGCCCAAAATAAACATTAAAAACCAAACAGAAAACCACTGAAAATTAACTACACATTTGGAATGATTTCTCTTTCAAAACATTTTATTGAAGGAACAATGGAAATAGTGTGTGAAGCCTAACCATGTATTGTATTGCTGTTCCAGGCTTCATCAGCAGTTTCTTGATGTTTGGAAAGTTCTGAGACCCACCCTGTTGGACTACTTGTGCCTAAGACTACAAAAACGTACGTGTGAAAGAACCTCTCTTCCTTTATCCACTGAAGGAAGTGTCCATCACAACACTGTGGAAACTCTGTGCAGGCCTTGCAAGGCAGGAGAACAGTTTGTGCTTCCCTTGACGATTGTGCGCAATCTCTGCTTCTTATGCACTCCAGCACCCCTATCAGCTCCTTGTTCTCCTTCACCAGCCCTGCAGTGAAAAGGCTGCTGGGCTGGAAACAAGGAGATGAAGAAGAAAAGTGGGCAGAAAAAGCTGTTGATTCCTTGGTGAAGAAGTTAAAGAAGAAAAAAGGAGCCATGGAAGAACTGGAGAGGGCTCTGAGCTGCCCAGGCCAGCCCAGTAAATGCGTCACGATCCCACGTTCCTTGGACGGGCGGCTGCAGGTGTCTCACCGCAAGGGGCTTCCCCATGTCATATACTGCAGAGTGTGGCGCTGGCCTGACTTACAATCTCACCATGAGTTGAAACCACTGGAATGTTGTGAGTTCCCTTTCGGCTCGAAACAGAAAGAAGTGTGCATCAACCCCTACCATTACCGGCGGGTGGAAACCCCAGGTAATTATGTCATCTGCAGATGATTTGCATCTCTGTGTTAGCTCTTGCTCCGGCAGGTCTAGTCTTGGTGCATCCTACAGCAGCGCTCTGAAATGTGAAAAGGCAGGCTCCATCTGATGGAAGGATCTTGGGTCTTACCCTGCCTGCTGCTATCATAGCTCTGGCAGCCAGGACTGGGGAGGGAGTAAGGAGCCCCTCTCCCGTTGGGGTCTGCATCCCGTTGGACCTCTGAGGGCACCCGGATCTTGTCCAAGGTGCTGAAAGCAGCTTCCTTTCCCTGGGCATGGGTGCTGAATCCTCCCCATCTGAACTGGTTTGCATGAAGTCTGGGCACCAGCCTGGCCTCACCACCGTGGTGAGATTTATGTCCCATTGAAAACCAACAGTTGACTCATTAAGCCCCAGGAAACACTAGCTCTCTCTTCAAAGATAAGAGTTGCAGTAAAATGGCATATTTTGCAGTGAATACAAAACCAGGTCAGTTGATTCTTCCTAAAATACCTGGTGGCCTGCCTTAAGTGGGATTTACTTACCTAAATGGAGAGTTTATGTGAAATAAATCCATCAGGTTCCCATAAAACTTTGACATTTTCTACTGATAACCCTCTTTGGATTGCACTAAAAACTTATGACCTCTCTAAAAGGTCATTTAATTGGGCTTTATGTCAATGAAACAGCTGTTAAAAAAAATTTAGTGTTCAGTGTTGACTTCTATAGGGGTCTTGGAAAGAAGGGCTGGCAAAGGTCTTGAGCAGTCATCCTGATTTCCTCTGCCCAGACTCCTGAACCAAACCAAATTACCAAGAACGTTCCTGACAGATATTTTCCTAATGAGCTCTAAAAATCCCATGTGATAAAGGCTCTACAACCTCCCCAGGCAAGTGAAGCTATTGCTTTTCTATCCTTCCAGTTCAAAATTATTTCTAATGTCTAACCTAGCTCTCCCTTACTGCCAAAAATCACAGTAATTTAATTTACTAATGGATGCAGTTGGTAAGTGTATACTTTTTATTCTGAGATTACTCCTTGTCTGGCATGAATTTTACTCTGAGGTGACATTAGGATCAGATAAGTGAACTGTGGGATGTTTCTTTTCACACAGATGAAATAAGGGAAAGACATTTGTTAACATTTGTTAAACACCAGCGGCTGCTTCCTCTTCTGATAATCCTTCCAGTGCAGCAGAGCTGTCACTGTGAAGTCGTATCCAATCTCCTGTAAACATTGTCAAAACTTTTATATTTTACAGCTACACTGAGTAGTGCTTGTCAACAGTTTTCAGTGGAAAAAGCTGATCTCACGCCTTTCTAAAGTAAACTCTTCAATAATTTAAGAAAGGATGCTCATAAAATATCACATTTTTTTGTTTATTTCACTTCTTTATTTGCAGGCTGCAGTCTTTAGTGCCTTCTCATTTCTTCTGGTGTAACTTCGGTGCAGTTAATGGAGTCTCCTCAAAGCTGACAGCACTGAATAGTGCTGATTTCAACCCTGGTTTTCTCATCTGTTCAGTGCCAGCTAACAAACACTGCTAATGGAATAGTCCAGCAGCTGCTAAATGGCTGCCAAAGCTTGTTGTTCTGATCCTGAAACTCAGAAGCTTTCAGCTGTGAATGGGTCTCTATTGTCTGTCTATGAAGCAGACTGGCAGTATCTGTGCTAGTAAAGTAGAAGAGGACAAGGTGCAGGTCTGGGTACTGCTGAATTGGTAACACGATCCCAGGAACAGCTTTCACCCACGTGGACTCTGTGGACTAGCAGCTCTCAGAGAGCAGGGTTAGCCCACCGGAGGGACTTTGGGCACTTTGGATTTGGCCACCTTGTTTTGGAGGTGAAAGTGAGTGCAACTGTGAGGATCCAAGCTATGCTGTGCCAGTTCTACACAGGACCCAGGAATTGCTCTCAGGCTGTTGTATTCACTCCTACAACTCTGCTTACAGGCACAACTCAGAAGCTGAAGCTCACAGTTATAGTATATATTTGTAAAGTATAGCAGAGTGCAACCCACTCAGGTGTTCTGGGGCAGCAGCTGCAGTGGTGCAAGGAGGTGTTGGCAAGGCAAGAGAACAAATGAGCTTCATGAGAAAGTGGTAGCAGTGAAGTCACCACAGAAAAGGCTGAGAGTGGTTGGTTTAGGTGCCAGTCTGTTTAAACAACAGTCCTCTTTTAACTGCAGGAAATCTGCATCTTGGCTGTTGGTGATCTTAGGCTTATATGAGATTCTCTGAGTTTCATCCTCTGGAGCTAAAGAATCCCCCACTGAATAATTCAACACTATATTTTTTATAATCCAAATACCAGCATTATTTTCATACGAATGTCCACCCTTTTGGGGATCATTTTCCATCACTGCCATCTTTCTTGCTGAGTCAACCACTCCATGACCAGATCCATTAACTTCAATCCAGAATGAATGAGTTGTGTCAAAAATGGGAGGGAGGGCCTCATCCTTTCTTTGACAGCCTGGAAAATCCCAAGACCTCTGTTACTAGAGTACAGCTTTAAAATCTGGTCAGAGATTCAGGGATTTCCTTACCTCTGCTGTGTCCTCAGGCTGCTCAGTCCCATTTTAGGCTCTCCTACTGAAGCTGCACAGATTGCACATGGCTTTTATTGCTGCTACAACTATTCCTGGCAGATTTCTTCTCAGGTCTGCTGAAAGCAGGTGCCACTTAGGAAAAAAAAAGGCAGAAAATATTTCCTCTATGTGTGCAACATCCCACTAGAGAGAGGAGTTAGGCCACCTAATCTGAAGGAGGTAGGTATGTTGGTTATGCTCTGCTTCCCCCTTCATCATTGCCTTCAAAGAACTTCTCAGAAATCTGGTTTGTTGTCAGCAGAAGCTGCCTAAACATGTACCCTATTGTTTTTATAAGAGATCATTCATATGTAAGTATTGCAAATCTGAGGGTGCACTGTGGACAGGAGAATTTTTGACTTAGACTAACTGACTGCTTTCATGAAGCCTGAGTGGGACTAAGATGTGATAGCCTGCAAGGTGGAACACCACCTGATGGCTTCACTGTTGGCCATGTGTTTGGGAGTAGCCATGGGCACAGGAAAGAGATGGATCTCACTGGAGAGTGGTCTCCAAAAGCAGTAAACTATGTGGAGATGGATTAATGTGTGAGAAATCGCAGTGTGGATGTTGTACCTGAAATTAAAATGAGGCAGAGAAGTTTGCTTGCTAGCATCTGAAGTCACAGGCACAGCCAGGTTCCCAGCAAGGACTGTTGAAGCTGAAGGGAATGGGAGAAAGGTATGAAAAGCAGTGGCAGGACTTAGGACATGACCATATTTGTCTTCAATTGAACAAAGAAAAAGATCAGCAACACATCAGCATGCACAGAAGGAAGGATCCACCTCTGGCTCTTGGTGGACAGTAGCACGTAGAAGAAAAGAACCCCAAAGAGCGGAGAAAATGTGGGTAATTTATGAGGACAGACAGGTCCCAACACATTCAGTTACTCAGTTTTATGCCTCTGGTCACACATCCTTCAGAGTGGTTGAGCCCTGGAGAGTGACATGTTACCAAAAGAACAAGGAGAACGAGGCCCTGGGGGATACTCTTAGCCACAAACAAGAACATCTCGGAATGCCTCCCCACCACAGAGGCTTTATCCCTCTAGGCACTCACAGAACAGTCAGTGGAAAGAGGGAGTGAGGTGGCAAACAAACTGTTCAGCAGAGCAGAAATTAAGAGTGCCATGGTCAGAGCCAGGAAGGAGTTCAAGGCTTGAAAATTCTTGCTGCTGACTCACTCGGGACAAATCAAAGGCTTTCCCTGGCAAGCACTGTTCACACATCCAGATTCTCAGCTTTCATGTAGAGAAGGAGTTGAGTTCTCACAGGGCTGAAGGAAGCAACTCCCTCAGCTGTGGTACCCACAGTGAGGTGTCAGCCTCTCAGCACTGCAGGACATTGCTGCACACAGCTGTGCCTTGCTCAGCACCTCTGCTGGGTGCAAAGGGATCACCAGCTCCTCGTTTTTGAAGGCTGCTGGTCAGAGCTGGCTGATCAGCAGCAGACCTTACAAGCATCCTACCAGTTTCATGGAGCTGCTGTGGAAAACTCCAGGAGCAGCAACAGCTCACAGCCTGGAGCTGTTCATAGGAGCATGGGATGGGAGGAATACAGCTCACCAAAACTATATATGCAGTGATGGTATTGGTCTTGTCCCAGTATATAGGAGTTAAGGAGTTTATTCCTCTCCACTGGCTGTGAAGAGATCCACAGGGGACTGGGCAGTGCATGCCAGATGTGAATACTTGTATTGCCTGTATGAGTCCTACCTGGATGTTTAAAGCTAAAAGAACAGTAAAGAAGCAGAAATACCTTTCTCTACCAAGCAATTTAAGAAAGTGGCAGCAAACTCTTCATGCCACAAATAGGGGCATATGAGAGGCAAGAGGAAAGAAAGTAGTCTTCAGAGCACCAATTCTTGTCCTGGCCAGAGGCTAATTAGCAATGCATTGGGCCAGAGAACCATGCATGTGTGGTGTCTTAGCAGGTATCCCAGTGCCTGTGTTTCTGGGCAGAGGAGAAGATAACTTCTGCAGTGAACTCCCTGCCATCAGTCCAATCTTTTGCATAGTGTTAGGGCTCAGTTCCTCAGGTCATGGGTGACTAGCCAATTCCCAGTGGTATATTCCAGTGGGTGGGCAGACAAGTTGTTTAACCCTGCCTCTACTGCAGCATGGTGCTACATTAAGCAAGAAGCTGTAAACCCATTGTTGGTACCAGGCACTGTAAATGCCCCAGCTCTCTGAGCAACTGATGTGCATTCCAAGCAGAGTTCCTGCAGCCTCTTCTCATGCACATGTTTTGCATTATCTATACATTATTTGCTTTATTCAATAGCAATTATTCCACTCTTTCATTAAGCTGGATAAATGAGAGTTTGCTGTAATTAAAAGTTGTTAGCTAACCTACCTAAAAATAATTTGCCTTACCTAGACAGCTTTTTGGCCCAAGCAATATGTTAAAACTTGTTCAAACTGTATATTCCCATCAACATTTAAAAACAAGAGAACAAGAGCGTACATTGCTATTTGTTTCCATAAACCAGTAAGGATAGACTGGAAGATGATGTGCTGCTGGGTTTTAGGCCAGAGGAACTCTGGATACTAGGTCAGTCAATACAAGCCTGCTGAATTGTCCCTGATGCTGGGACAATTCATCCTTCTCACAATAACTCAAATTGCCTCCTTATCTTTTTTGGGGACTTTTAGATCTACGTGATACCAACTGGGAATTCATTCTCCCTACCTGTGTTGAAAGCCTTAGCTAAGATAATTAGGCATTATGTGAGCTTGTAACTAATAGAGAAATCTTGAGGTACAGAAATCACCCATTGTAGGGGCTGCTCTCCCCACCAAGGACTATGGAAGACACAGTTAAAGCCTCAGGTTGAACTCTCATATTGAAAATTATTCATCAAGCCTCCTTGTGTTCCAGCCTAGGGACTGCATCTTCATAGGTATCTTACTATTCAGGATTTTCAAAGTGTTTTGAGTCTTAATTCTACTCATGCTTCTCATATGTCAGAATCTAAAGTAATTTGGATCAGCTTTGGGTTTCTCAAAAGGGCGGTGCTGTTAGCAGCACTGACAGTGTGAGATGAAAGTGAAGAGACTTTGTGGATAGGCAGTATCTTCTACTAGACTAATTTTTAAATGGGTTAATTTGGATTTCAGTTTTCTGGCCTGCATTTTTCATGTCTTAAATACCAACCACTGACATATGCCTTCTTATGCTAGATCTTTTCTAACTATATTGCAAGACCTAAATTGATATTGCTGCAATGTTTGAATTGTCATTTACATTTCCTTTCAAAGATCCCACTGTCTGTCTGGCAGCATTTTCAAGTACCTGACAACATTTTAGATCTGGTGTCTGGCTTCAGGTCTGTACTTCCTTTTGCCCATCTGTAACACACTGGTAGTAAAATATGCAGTGTATTGTAGAGCATTATTAATTGTTATTAAACTTGGCTGTGAATTTGGCACATCCTGGTGATAATATTTAGAAAACTTCTGATGTGTTCAGTTTTTGAAGAAGGGAGGAATAGGTAATTTTGAGAGAGATGAGCCGTATTTATGAATTTTATGGTACCTTGCTCAAGTCAAGATTCCTTATTTTGCATGTGGAACTGCTGTAACTGGCTGCAGATCTGAAGGAAAAATGTCCAAGAATTCAGCTTCTGATTCTTGGGTTTGGACAGGTTTGTTACTCTTCAATGACTTGTATACAGAGAGCAATATTTGAGCAGCATGGAATATGCCTCTTTTTAACTTAAAACAAGATATACTTTCAAGAACACAACTTTAACAATTTTTTTCTGTTTTTGTTTTCAGTTCTACCTCCTGTACTTGTTCCAAGACACAGTGAATTTAACCCTCACCTCAGCCTCCTTGCCAAATTTCGAAACACTTCTCTGCACAGCGAGCCACTGATGCCACACAACGCCACTTACCCGGATTCTTTCCAGCATCCTCCATGCACCCCTTTCCCATCATCCCCCAGCCACATGTTCTCCCAGTCACCTAACAGCATCAGCTACCCCAACTCACCAGAAAGCTCTTCTGGACCAGGAAGTCCCTATCAGCTCACAGGTAAGAATGAGCTTTGGGACACCCTGACTGAGGCATTTGAGGGTCGTGCCCGGGCCTGGGTTCAGGTGACAGTTCTGTGCTCCCCCCAGACTGTAGGTGCAGATTGAACTGTTGGATAGAATGTACTTGGAATGTGATTTCTTGTGACTGTTTCCTGTATATTGTCTCTCAGTCCTTCTGACAGATGCTCAAGAGATTGAGAACTGTAGTCATCCTGCTCCTAGAAGTGCCTGGGTGAGATGTCATGATTACTCTGGGGAAAAATTGAGGAGAGAAGCAGGTGTGGCAGGCCACCCTTCTGTCCAAAGCTGCCCATCCAAGCTTCTGGTACAATTCATGGAAAAAAGTACTTGCAAGACCTAAGTTAAGGACCTAGGATGGTCAGGGTAGGAATCTTTAGAAACTCCATCAAGGAGAAAGGATAAAATGGGGAAAGTGGTGTGCAGAAAGTTTTTTAAGTTTATGGCAACCTACTGACTGTATAAATTTCAGAAAGTTAAGGTGTTTAACAATCTGGCCCAACACTTGGAGAAGTCACCAGGCAAGTTCCTGTGACTTTGGAACATGTTCCACAGTTCTGAGATTAGCAGGCTTATGTCACTCAGATTGCTTGTGTTGTGAACTCCTGACTTAGTACAGCTCTAATTACCTGAAAATTTAACTGTGCTTTTGCTGCTAATGCAACACAGCTAAGAGCTAATTTTAATAGCAAAACATGGTTCAGATTCACTTCAGCACTTTAACTTTCAAGAAGTTTCAGTTATGTCAGCTTTTTCACAAAGATGAATTCAGGTCAGAATCTTGTCATTTAAGATTTTAGTGTCTTAACTATGAAGCATTTAAATTCAGGTCCTTAATGATATTCCTATTTCATTTTAAGAAAGAAGGTTTTTTTACAAGGTTTTTGTAGCATTTGAACTTCCTTTTAAATTGAATACTCTCAACACAGTGTGTTTTTCCTTCCCTCTTCATTCATTGAATGTGCCTTCATTCATTTTTTCTCTAGATCTCTATTTCTGATTAAATCATATTTAGCAACACTGAAACATTTCATCAAGTAGCAAGACTTGTTTGTCTTGCCAATATTTTTCTTTCACCTGTGTGTAACTAAGCTGGATTCAGTGGAGCTGGTCCTGACAGGTAAATCGGGCCCATTCCAGCTGTGTAATGACTCTGACTCGTGCATTTAACTGAACTTGGGACCTCACAAAGCTACTTAATAATGGAAGTGGCTCAACCTGACCTTCAGTATATCACAGCACAGGGCTTACTGATAAGCAAAATTTGCCTGTGTAACAATTAGGGATGGCAGGCTATCTAAAGCAAACTAGAGTTACATCAAGAACCTTGAGAGGGGTTGCTGTGACCAAATATAGATGTCAGCAATGCAGGTTTCTGCATCTCATGGAATTATCTATACTCTCCCTGTAACCAATAGAGGAAAACAGACACTCCTAGAAAAGGATTCATTGCATCTTCTTGTATATGTCCAATACAATGTGCCTGCAGGTTCCTGTTTTTCTTTAGTGGATATAAGGAGACCTAAATGTGACTAGTTTAGGAGCAGACATCAAAAATATCCATACAACCACATGATTCTGTGATTATATTCCTTTCTGTAACTTATTTTCTCTTCCACTATTTCTTGACTTTGTTTTACTGGTTTCTGTTGAAGGATTATGTCATCTAAGTGTTAGAAATATCATATAGTGTATGAAATTCCTAGGTCCTGGGCAGTGCTTAAATAGAGTAGAATAACATGGCTTACTTGGAAGATTCAGTGGTTGTCTCATGATACAGTTCATAGTTATCCACTTTGGGTCAAGTTGCTCCATTTTGAGGGGCCAGCCAGCAGACCCCAAACACAAGAGGGAATTTCAGTCTGGAACCAAGTTAAACCCTTCCTAAAGAGGCCCTTTGTCCTGCAAGCTTGTATGTTGCTATAATTTTCATATAAGCCCCTTGAGTTTCTGTTTAAATGAGGCAGAACTACACACTTTTTGTGCTTATGCATTGAACGTTGTCATTTTATAATATGAAAATGAAGTCCTTTTTAATTTGGCTTTCTAAAGCCTCCAGCCTTTCTGGATAATCCCCACTGTAGAGTCACCTTCTGTTTTCTAGCTCATGTTGCTGTAAATGAAACAAATCAGGAACCGAGCAGTTGTGACTTGATACTTCTCCTCCCAATGTTTTCATTATATCTATTGCTCTTTGATGGGAGACTGAACTAACCAGGAGAGGGACAGACTTCCCTTGCAGGACAGGGGGAAAAAGACAAGTCTGGAGGGAGTTTTGTCAAGTCTGATTTCTGCAGCTTTCCATAGGCTTTTTTTACAGTTTATGAAGGAAGAGAGCTTTCTCTCAGAAGATGAAATAAAGTCAGTTTCTGCTCTTAAATCGTCCTCCTCAAGTTTTAAATTAAAGACAGAATTCTGGAAATAACAGATGAAACTGCATTACTTTCTTAGGGTAACAACCAGTGTTAACAGAGAACTTGATTTTACATGGGTCTAGGCCTGAGGCACTGTTGTGACCATCCCTCTCTCTTTCAAGCACTGCATGTCCAACATGACAGCTTTTCCTTCCCATCTTTGCTGAACATACAATGGTCTTAATCTGGAGACTGAAGGGAGGTTAGATTCAGATCTGTGCTTTTTCCAGTCTTCTCAAGACAAACAGTACTGACATAGTAAAATACTCATCAGGAAAAAACAGGAGGAATTTATCAACATAGTGACTTAGGTGTCTTTCTTCCTTTCTTTCTCCTTTCTTTTTTCTTTCTTTCTGTAGTGGAAACTCCACCTCCGCCCTACCATGCAAGAGAACCTCCAGGAATCCATAATGGACGGTCAATGGATGCAATAGCTGAAAGTCAGCTAGTGCTGTCTTTGCCCAATGGAGGTAAATCTGCCGATGGAGAAGCTGAAAGTAAATACCATTTGTACTATTCTTTGAATAAAAACTTTTAAGAAAAAAATTGTTCTAAAAAAATTGTTATTTGCACATGAAGGGTTAGTGATCTGTTATAATAAGTTTCAGTCAGTTTTGCAGTAAGGCTGTGTGCTAGACCCATCTATTAGCTAGCAGGAGAGGTTGATGTAATATTTCCATGAATTATGTGCAAAGTTACAGAGTTTAGGCCTTATTTGCATCCATGGACTATTACAGTTAAAAAGCTGTTAATGCAAGAAAACACTGTTATCTACATTGTAAAGATAAACATATCAAATCAGGGATGGTGGGGCAATATAGCACACAAAAGCATTATCAATATCAGAACTCATTTCTTTATCACCTTCAGCTCTAGGTTTCAAGTACTTTAAAGCCTTATGGTAGGGCCTTTTTTACTGCCATCTTTGTATAAATGTTATGGTACTGGCTGGCTAGAAAAGGACATATTCTAGTGGAGTACAAAGATATTTTGACAGCACTCCAAAGTCTTTGTCGTCTTATAAGAATTCTTTAGTGAGAGGCATTAATGGTCAAAGAAGGGCCCGTGGTCCTGTTTGCAACCCTCAAACAACTTGATGACCTCTCTTCTTGATGGCCTTTCCTACCTTTGGGCTAGTACTGGCTAGTCCTGATGCCCCCACCATTCAGAGCCCATTGCTGCAGAGTAGGAAGGGGAAATGGAGTTCCTTTGCTGACTTTGCTTTGGCTTCCTGCTACTGCAATGAAAAATCACTGTTGTTCTTTTAGTCCATCATATTGTGTTCCTAAAGAAGTGTCATTTCAAGAATGAGGATTGAACACTGCACACATATGCACATTAAAAAATATTGCCAGCCTTCTGAAACAGTGAGGAGTGTGTATGTAGCATGGAACTGGAGCAGAAGGAATGAGAGGAGATAGTGCTAATTATGGATGGGGACACAGAATGGCTGGATAATAACAAGTTATCAGACACCCATACTTATAAATAAATTGTCAAGCTAGTTTAATCTCTTTATCACTGCCTACCATCCCTGATCACTATCCTAGTGAATATTAGTTGGAAGTTTATTAGAGGTTATGCACAGAGGTGCTCTGGGGGCAGGCGGGCTCACATGCCTGTGGTGAGCAGGCAGGATAAAGTTTCCTACTAATTCCTGTAGGACAAATGAGGCTCAGAGATTCTGTTACATTTTTGAGTCTTTCTCTGTCTCCGACTTAGAAAACCTGAGCAGGGATAGATCCCAAAGAAATGACCTTGCTGACATTTCTGCTTACAGTCCCACATGGAAGCAGAAAGCCTGAAAGCCTGCAAAAATTGGAGTGATTTATTACTTCTGAACTCCAGAGTTTTGGTATTAGGCCTTCAGCCTAATACCAAAAACTTGGCTCAGTTTTGACTTGCTTTGAGCCCATCTGTCATCCCTATCTCCTGTTGATGTGCAGAGCAGATGTATCCCTTACTATTTTCAGTGTATATTTCGGGTCCCAGTTCAGCAAGGAATGTCAGTGTGGTTGATTTAATGCAGTGGAGCTTCCACTTTTAAGAAGAAGTGGGGCTCTTCAAGGCTTAGAGTTAAGCTGATGCACCAACCTTTTGCATGTTTGGTACTTCAGTCATAAAATCAAGAAGCAATGGAAGATTCTGTTGGGATAAAGTATGACATAAGTGACTGTTTAGATAAAGAGATGGGGGGCTGAGAGTGGGAGGGAATGAAAGAAAACAGAGCAAGATTGTTTAAAAAATATTGCTGAAACCTGAGCAGCTGCTTAACTTTATTTCCTACAGACTTTCGGCCTGTTTGTTATGAGGAACCCCAACACTGGTGCTCAGTTGCCTACTATGAACTCAACAACCGGGTAGGGGAGACTTTCCAGGCCTCCTCTCGAAGTATCCTTATAGATGGATTTACAGATCCTTCAAATAACAAAAACAGGTTCTGCTTGGGTCTGCTCTCAAATGTAAACCGCAATTCTACTATAGAAAACACCAGGAGACACATAGGAAAAGGTAAGAGGAAATCACCTCTCCTCAGGAATAATATTCAGAGCTCAGAAGATCCATACATTGCATGAACAAACCTAGCTGATTCATCAGATGTGCTTGCCTTAAAATCAGACCTTTGACATAACTTCTGAAATAGAAGAAAAGCAGAGGATTCTTTTCTGACTGGATAACAATCAACAGAGTAACTCCTTACAAAGGCTATTTACTTGGCCAGCAAAGAGAAAAATGTTGTTTATAGTTGTGTGTTCTAATTTAGCAGTATGTATTTTCATTTTATTTATTAGAGCTTCTGGCAACTGGGAATATTGCCATTGAAATGCCACTAAAAGGATAATTGCTGGTGCCTCAGGGCTGCTTCTCCTCCCACCAAATAACAAAGGGAGATGGATGAAACACTTAGTAGTTGAGTTACTTAGCTGAAGAACTCTGGTGGAATTGTGTTTGTAGCTTTCCCCTCCCACCCACCTCCTGCCAGTCAGATTCCCTGCTTTGTCAGCTTTTCACTGGTAAAACTAAGGTTTGTATTCTCCCACCACTGGCTGCTGGTGCAGCTCTGTGTGCTCCAGCTCTGGTCTCTGGTGTACATATACCCTCAGCATGCAGTGTGACATGCTGCTGGGGCCAAGCACCACGAGACCTCACCTGGACACACATGGCCACACACACTCTGTCCCAGCTCCCCAGGACTGTGTAGGGTTTGATATTCTCCCAGAACTTACTGTTGTTCGTGGTGGTGAGTCAGAAGCCCTGTGCCAGCCACTTCTCCATGCAGATGAAGCTTTGCCTGTTCTGGTACATCCAGTCTCAACTCATTATCTTGCCAACCCAGCCTCTCACCAGTAGCTGCCTGGGAATGCATTTCCCACTGGGCTAATTAACTCTAATTGTTCCACTCCTATTATCTTGTCAACCTCACCTCATTTCCCAGGCCTAGAGCAATATTTTAATTGGCTCTTGATAGTCTAGTGTTGAATGACTGAATATGAGGAAGCTCTGAGACAAATGTGGTACATTTTTTGCAAACAGCAGTGAACCTGAAGGCTGGAGCAGGCAATGTTGTGCTAAGCTCTTGCACTTTTCCCCAGAATGAAAAACACTTATGATACAGATGATACAAGTGTGTGCCATAGTGGTTTGTTGTGTGGACTGCAAATGTGTTGTACATCTAATTCTAACTTTCTTAGAAAATAAAGCAAAGCTTTACATCCTATCAGTGTAAGCTGTCAGAGGGATGTAGATCAAAGCTGAGCCTGGCCCTAAAAGAAGAATGACAAAAGATCCCAGCTGTCATTTGGCAATGTTACAGTCTGTGACTTTCTGCCCCCAAAAGATGAGGAGACAGAAGAGAAATAAAGTTAGGTTAATGGTAATGGTCTTCATTAACTGTGAAGATCTTCATTAAATGTGAAGATCTGTCTTAATTGATTAGAAGTCCTTTAAAGTCCTACACTAGGAATGTGCCCAAGGGAAGGGAGCAGATTTCCCAGAGAGGAGCTTAATATATCAGAGATCCTTAATTTTACTGCTCTTCTCTGTTTATGCAAATTCTGAAAAACCATATACAAGTGGAATAGAAGTGGCACCAGTGCAGGCCTGCAGAAGAGCACAGAGCAGCTCCAGAAGTGTAGAGTTCAAAGGCATGGTGGACAGATGAAAGCTGCTGAAATTGATACAATTGTCACATGTTAACACTGGAGAAAAAAAGAGTGAGTAAACAAGATTAGCTCAGTAGGATAAGGATATGTGATTGAATTGTCATCTAGAGTATCAGCATGAAACCATTTCCTGGAAATACCACATCAAAGCTAAAAACAATCCAGAACACAATGCAACATCTACGAGCAATTGGACCTGTTTCAGCAGTCAGACTTCAAGGACAAAAAAGTAACTTTTGATCAGTGTCAAAAAGATGTGGATGCTTGGAGACTGCTGAATTTTCAGTTTCTGCAGAGGCAATGAAATACCACTAAAACATATGGACCTTTGATTTGGTCTTCTACGAATATGTATTTAGCTCCTTGGTTTCCTTTAGGGTGTTTTCCTCTGGTAAATGAGTACTAGAATAATAGGAATACACACTGATTAGTGTTGTATTTACTGCTTTTAAAAAGTTCACAAGAAGAAAACAATTTGTAACCTCTGCTTTCAGAAGTGGCATTGATGTTTTTGTTATTGTAGCACAATGTTTGGGCAATGCCTTTGAAAGCTTTCATTTTTTTAATAAAATGGGTTACTTAATATACTTTGAAAACTCAGCCTTTAAATTTTTTCACCTTAGCATCCCCTGTGGTGACCCTAAGTCAGTAACTATTCCTGAAGATTTGAAATGTGGTGCACATTTACGTCCTTCTTCTTCTCTTCCTACCCTCTGTTCTCACTTCATCTGATTATTTCAGACAGCTATATGGACTCCATCAAGATCCTTTCTGTTCTTCCCTTTTATCCATTTCCATGGGAAGTAAGGTCAAGTGGTATCAGTCACGCTGTGCAGCACCCCACAGTGCCTGGTGCAGTTGGAGCTGATGCTTTCCTGTCGCTGCTGTTCCCAGTGCAGCACCAGAGTGTGCTCCGAGCCACAGCCCTGCCACTCACAGCTCATTTCAGATCTTGTGGGTGCTCAGAAGTCAAGTGATGGCTTAAAGACAGACTTTAAGGTTCCCATCTGAGTCACCCTGGAAGACTATGGGAGAGTGTATTTTTTCCCAGATTCTTTTCCCACTCAACCTGCTTTCCCCCATGCCATTCCCACTTCTGTTTAGAGGCTGGTTTTGTCCTAAGGATGTGCTGCTGCCCCTTGTTGTTATGACTGCAGAATGATGAACAGACTGGGAATATGTAACCTGTCTGTTTGTATGAAAGACAGCAGGAATAAAACTAATTACAGATGCATTATTAAAGCACAGTTACCAGTAGCTTTGCAGGCAGTCTACTGAGGCTCTGTGAACATTTGTGTGTGTCTGAAGAGCATGCCTAATATTAGAGAGGAGGATTTAATTTTTATTTAGTGGTGGTTTTTACAAGAACAAAGAATTGAGTTTTTCCACCTCTTTTGGCCCTGGGAAGGGTTCATTTCTCCTAATCTAGCCATGGGAAGGGTGACTGGGTATTTTCACATGATGACTTGTCCCCTTTCAGGTTGTGGCTTCATGTTCACTTTCCAAGCAGTTTTCATGCTCACTTTTCAAGCAGTTAGGATCCCCATTGCCACACTTGTACTGATGAAGATCTCACAAGATCTCACTGAAAATAAATTTTGTTTTGCTTGTTTTTAAGTTTATTAGCTGGTTCAGTTCCTCAGCCTGGACAGCAGCCCAATCCTCAGCTGTTGCTGCCAGCATGAAAGCAGGTGTGTCAGCAGGGGCAGGGAATGGGAGAGCCTTTTCAGCACCTGCACAGACTTCCATGGCATTAAGCTGGCTCTGAGCCTGCACTCTGTAGCAGATGGAGTGAATCATCTGGTCACAGTGCCTCTCTCTAGCTATCAGCTAGAGAAGGCATCTACACAGTTATCATCTTACAGATGATCCCCAAATCCAAGGTTGCTGAATTAGGCTAAGATAAATTCTCCCACCAGTTCAGGTATGTTTTCATGCAGGCAGATATCCTTGATACATCAGAATATTTGAAGGGATAGAAGTGCTTCCACCTTAATTTCCTCAAGTCACAGTCAAAATTTGAGTTAGTATTGGTAAGTCACTTGGGCACTGAAAAGTTCTGAAGAAAATCAGTCATTTTCTTGCTAAAGGTCATTTGGAACAGGATCTGATGAGTAAGTCACATCATGTAAATGCAAATACACAGTTCTGATGTGGCAGATAAAGCAAAATACAGAAAAGTATTTTAAGTACATGCCATGCTGTGTTTTAAATGTCTGACAGTAGGATCCTGTAATAAAACAACAGTGCGCAGTGAAGTGGGTCTTGGCCAGTGCGCATTTGTTTAACAGTGAAAATACATTTAGGTGTGTAATGCAATAGTGATTTTTCCATTCTTGGATAGTTTTGATTGATGTTTAGGTTGTTGTTGACATATGTTTGATGTTTATGTATGTGTATTTTGTCATAAGATTACTACTTTAGTACAACTGTGCTGTAGGGTAAAAGTAAAGAAACCAGCGCTGAGAAAAAAAGATCCTGGAAGGATCTTGGGCTTGTATCCCCAAACAAGTAAAATAATTAATTACTGGCATGAAGAGTGTTGTGAAAATGGAGAAATAATACAAGTTACTTTTTTTTTTCAAGGTGTTCATCTTTACTACGTCGGTGGGGAGGTTTATGCTGAATGCGTCAGTGACAGCAGTATTTTTGTGCAAAGCCGCAACTGTAACTACCAGCACGGTTTCCATCCAGCCACGGTCTGCAAGATCCCCAGTGGCTGCAGCCTCAAGATCTTCAACAACCAGCTCTTTGCCCAGCTTCTTGCCCAGTCAGTAAATCATGGTTTCGAAGTGGTGTATGAGCTGACCAAGATGTGTACGATTCGAATGAGCTTTGTTAAAGTAAGGATTCTTTGCTTTCTCTTTCATCCTTGCTTTTGCTTTCTCTTGCATCCTTTGGTGCAAAACTAGACCACATCAAATCTGTTCCAAGGGAGGATGTAGATACCCAACTTTTGAATAGCAATTCATATTGCCTGTTTTCCACTATTGCCTTAAACTTATAGACACTCAAAATCAATAGCTTTTGTGGTCAACCTGAAAATCTCTGAGATTACAAAATTCAGGTGCTCCATAGACTCTCTGTGGAAAATAGTCAGAGAAATCATGGTGGTGTTCCCCCACTGATTGTTCAAAAAGCTCAACTCAGAAGAGCTTAGCAACATATAAATGTTGTAGCACATATCTTAGGCAGTTGTGATCTCTCCTATTGTTACTGGTTTGCAATAGAGCTTAATAGAGACATTGAAAAGAATGTCCTTATGTATTTAGACTAATTTACAATCTCACCAGTACCATGGACTGGTATATATTGTCTTAATCAAGAAACACTAGGTCCTTCTTCATCCCTTACTGAGCTTGCAGAGAATTGTTGATTGCCATCTGCCCAATCCCTGACAAATATTGTCATACTTTCTGATGATATTCACTCTGACCAGCCACACAACCAGAAGGGCTTCTTGCAAGCAGAATGGAAAACCCAAGAGAATATTTTACCTTGCCCCTGTTATTTGGAAGAGAGAAGAGGCTACCAAATCCATTACTGTTCTGATGTCCTTCATATTTGAATTTCACAATCTGACTGCTCTGTGGGAAATCTATTAGTCTTTGTGTGACTTTTGCAAATCTTCTGAATGGCCTTCTCACCAGAACAAGATCTCTCAACTCCTTTTAGCACTTAGGATTTATTTGCATGCCTGTTGTATCATCTAACTCCCAAAGAATGGCAAGTGTTTCGAGATAGTTTCCAGATGATGCTAGACCAACTTGCTATAGTGCTGCTGGGGAGAGCTGGCAGCAATGTTCAGCCTACAAACTAGAGCAGTTGCACCATTAGAAGCTCTTGGTCTTGCTAGGTACCATAAAAATGGCTTGAGTATGTTCCTTTGTCTTGCGGATTTGTTTTTATACAAATGTGTGAATTGAGGTGATTGAATTCTCATCTAAGATACCAAAAAGTTCTTGAGGCTCAAGTCCAGTTTCCTTAAGTTCTACAGAGCTGATGAGTTCAGTCCTACATATCTTTCTGGCCTAACTTTTTCTAGCCATCCTTGGGGACCCATCTTCTTAAGTTTTCAAGAGCATTAGGAGTGCCCTGTAATCTCTCCCAGGAGTCCAAGCCAAAATCTCTATGCCCACGACCATGCTGTTGCTTTGTTCTTGAGAGTGAACTGATATCTTATTCATATACAAGCATTAGGGCAAAAAAAAAGGAAGCAAGAAACCCAACAAACAGCATTTTCTTTAATTGAAGACATGAATGGGCATGTTGTTTGTAAAGGCAGTGTAGCCAGTTACACAATATTTTCATTATCTCAGTGATTCAGGGGCAAGCTCTTTGATGTGTTATCTGCCTCCATGCCCAGCATGGCAGCAGAAATGGTGGTGTTGATGCACTATATAATGCTGCTGCCATATTATCACCTTGCTTTGTTGAAATAATAGCAGCTATTATTGTGCCTCAGGCACCAGAAGGCCAGTGCAAGGAGATATTTTGAACTATTTCCCATGACGTCTGGAAAATTGCTATGCAAATCTCACCTAGGCTCTCTCTTCCTGGCCTGCAAATACACTTTCCTTTATTCAGTTTTCCCAAAATATTTCCCTCTCAAGGAGTGAGCCCTCCTGTGTTCAGCCTGGGGTCAGGAGTGATCCTGGATCCTGGATGTTGGGGATGCAGTGCCAAAGGGGCCTGTTGTCTGTCAGAGCCATAGTCCAAGAGAGCCCTCATGTGCAGGGCACTGCTGTGGCTTCTCTGCTGACTCCTGTCCAGATACTGCTGGTCACCTACAGCCCAAAGGGCTGGAGACCCTGCCTCTGACCCCACCAATGCTTGAGCTACCAGCTGAGAGGCATGGATAGGTAGGGACCAAGACGTGAGAAACTTGTCAAGGCTGTGCCATCTTCTGGATGCGGGGCATGGGACAGAGGGAGGGGAAGGTCTTGTCCCCTCTGATGCCCTTTTTGTGCCCAGAGAGCAGCTTAGAGGAGCTCAAATGTGGGTGTATCATCAGTGAGAGCAGCTTTCATCCACTGAGCATTGCTGATAACCAAAGCAGGAAGGCTCTTGCCACTTCCCCACAGCTAAGGCAGCTGAAGCAAAAAGGGAAGAGATGGAGAGCTTCTCCAAGTCAAGGTCTGAACCCAGCTCAATCCCTCCCACATCTCCTCAGGTCTTGGGGCTAAGGGGAACACCCAGCAGACTTGAAAGCTCAGCACTCTGGGACACGGAGCCTGGGCTGGAGAGAGCTGTTGCCCACAGGAGGAGGGAACTTGGCAGGAGCAGCAGGACACATGAGGGTACCATATCCTCTTCCCACCACCTGTGGAAAACGCCATTGCAACTTTGAAAGTTGTACTCCATTCCCTCGTTAAGAGAACTCCAGCTCTGGGCTCTTCTCACTCCTGAGGTGAAGGAGGCTACCTGCAACCCAAGAATGATATACAGGGAGCATCAGAGTCCTTGCCCTCCTGGCATTTCACCTGGGGGTGTTCCAACCAGAGACAGCATTGCTGGGAGTGTTTGGGAGTTGCCAGCAGAGGATTCTGGCCAGCCACCTGCCAGGCTCCCCCAGATCTGGCACATTGTTCTTGAATACTGTAATTGCCGTTACTCTAGATTTTCTGTCCTGCCTGTCAGCAAGGTGCGCCAGCTCCTCTGACACTTGCTCTCCTGGCTGTGTATCTTCACTGCAGTTGAGTACTTGTGACTTCACCATCTCAGAAATCTGACTTTGCTGGCATTTTATGCAAACATTTACAGGACATCAATCTGAGGTTCTGTGAACACAGGCTTTTTCTAGTCTGATAAATGCTCTGCAGCTCAGAAAAATGCTGTCTATTTGGAAGTACTCTTTGGGCTTTGGTGGGTCCATATCTTACTCTTCTGCTTTCTTTCACCTTTTCTTCATTAATTAGCATGGATTTTATCCAGACCACTTATGGTGACATCTCATTTTAGTGTTGATCCTAGTGTTCCAGCTATCATCTAAAGAAGTAGCTGCGCTGGCAGCCACAGTTGTCTGAGCTGCTCAGCACTCTCAAATTTTGGTGACTTTGGCAACCATCAGTCTTAATATACCTCCATGTCCTTTTGTTGTGACAAGAATACCAACCTGCCTGCTTATCATAATGACAGGTATGACTCAGTGTCTGATCAGCATCCCACAAATGAAGATCCTCATCCTGTAGTGGGACCATGTTTTGCACATTGCCCTATGGAAATCTGAGATCAGTTCTGCCAGTGAGACATCTGGTGAGCTGCAAGACTCTGGGCTGTGACTCGCATGCCTTGTGTTGCTGTGACGTCAGGCTGCCTGCTTAACACTGCTTAGACACTGTGCCTGCTTGAATCATAGAATATGCTGAATTGGAAGGGATTCATCAGGATCATCAAGTCCAGCTCCTGGCCCTGCACAGCACTATCCCCAGGAATCACACCCACAAGCATTATCTGAATGCTTCTTGAACTCTGTCAGGCTGGTGCTGTGACCACTTCCCTGGGATGCCTGTTTTAGTGCCCAACCACTCTCTGGGAGAAAAGTCTTTTCCTAACTTAAACCTGCTCCTTGAAGCATGGGTACTTCAGGTGTTCTCTTCTCCCTGCCAGCACCCATCCCCACCTTCTCTCAGATGCCTCGTATCCCTTATCTTCCCCAAGAGAGCTGGAGAAATTACTGCAGGACTTCCCACAGCAGACAGCTGGGAACTCTTGTTGGCAAAAAGGACATGATCAAGGAGAGAAAACCTGTGGAAAATATTTATACATAGGCTAAGTATGGTACATAGGAACTGCTGGAAGTTTCCAGACATTTAGACAAATACTTAGAAATTCCAAATTCTTAGAATCACAGGATGAATCTCTACCGATACATGAAGCAGTGCCCAGGACCATCCCTAGTTCCTGTTAATGAAAGAGGCCGGCCTGCTTTTGTCGGTGCCAGACAGCAGTCTGCCAGATTTCCCTGGACATGTCCCTGGGGTGCAAATAACAGGGACCATACCCCACAGGCTGTTTCCAGGCAGCCAGGCTTGGAAACAGGCCTTTCCATGCCAGTTGTTCTCTGCACCTGGAAGTGTGACTGAGATTTTTAATTTAATAGCATTGAGTCCCTCGTAATTATGATAACAATGATCTTAAAAGGACCTAAGTTTCTAAAGAAAATTATCCCTAGGATAAAGCATTAAATCTTGGGAACTTGGGTGGTGGACTGCCTGTAGTTGTGTTAGACTATCAGCACTGGAGTTATGATTTAATGTTTTGGGTGTTTAAAAAAAAAAACCACCTCACTTTTTGGTCCTTTTATAGGGCTGGGGAGCAGAGTATCATCGCCAAGATGTTACAAGCACACCCTGCTGGATTGAGATCCACCTGCATGGACCATTGCAATGGCTGGATAAAGTGCTGACACAGATGGGCTCACCTCACAACCCCATCTCCTCAGTCTCTTAAGAATCATCTCTAGAATTCCCCTAGATGGATGCTATTGCAGGCAGTGGCTTATAGAATTCCCATGAACAGAAGCTTCTATATGTAGATGTATGTAGATGTAAATATATCTATACATAGTCTACTCTCTTTTTAAATTTTTTTTTCATTTTGTGGTTTCTAGTTACTCTGATGCCAGTAAAATAAGTTTAGAAAGTCAGGTATAGCATATCTGTTCTGTAGTACAAAATAAGCCAAATTCCTGCAGAAGTGTCAAACATTTCCTGTGAGCATTTTCATTCCCCAGCCAAGCCAGTAAACGGTGCAAATTCCCAGCACTTTCACATGGGTTCAGAAACCTGTCTGTCACTGCTCCTAGTAGGTGAAATTCACCCCTCTGCAGGCAACCAAAATCAGATCTCTGTGCCATTTATATTCATCTTACATCCTGATTTCAAGTCCAGACGAGGACCTGAGGTGGTGCACAGAACTTATGCATAGAGATTACTTTAATCTAGTGAACTGAAGGACTAAACTGCCATTCCAGTCTGTCTCCCTACTGCAAAGCATGATGGGACAACAAATCCTTTGAAGAGCTGATGCACACTGTCTCTCCTGGGATTTGGCAGGAGAAGGGAGCATGTTCTGCACAGGAACCTTATCTCAGAGCATTCTGGACAATCTGAGTAGTCTGATACTGCTAACATAGTAGGGTATGATACTGCTGCACTGAAAAGCAACAAGCTCCTAAGAAAAAAATAATAATTTAAATATATGGCCATGAGTTAAAGAAATTAATTAACTTCCAGTGGTTTTTTTGCAAAGTACATACATACTTGCATATGTGTCCAGCGTGTAAACTAAATCCTGTCCATTCTACAGTATTGATGTAATTTGTTTTAAAGTTAGGACTGTCTGTATTCAGACTGCTGTGCTGATATCAAGGTACTTCTAGAAGGGATTTGAACTGTGATTCAGAAAAGGGACATTAATTGTACATTGAAGAAGCAAATAATTACTTAATCATTCATCTTGGGCTCAGAAAGCCCTACACTCAAAGGATGCAACGAGAAGGAGATGGGAGTCAGCCATGTCCATCCCCTGTACTGGGCCAGTCCTTGGGATCTGACAGCATTGCTCGGGTCTGACTGAGAGGGCTTCCCTGCCAGTCACTCCATACATCCCTGTGGATGGTTTCTCATCTTAGGTACAGGCTTCTTCATTTGCTGAGCTTTTGCCTTGCCTGCAGAGGATGGTGAGGCATGGTGAAGCCATGAACAAGTAAAGAGTGAATCTATGTGCAGAACCTTGTCTGTGTTCCTTCTGTAAGCAGGGAAACCTATTGCCTATACCCTAATCCCATCCTTGCAACCTGTTCACTTGGAAACCTTTCCTGAGAAGACAGGTGAAACTTTTACTACATTTTGATGGTCTTTCCTTTTGCTGAAAGAGTTGAGATTATTTCTTGCCAGGCATAACAGTCCACTGAAAATAGTTTTTATTTAAGGGTCAGAAAGACTGAAAACATCTGCAACATCATTCCTCCATAGAACAAGTAGAAATATTAGTGGAAAAAAAATGTTTTTCAGAATATTTCTTTTCTTCTCACACAATATCTGGTGCTGGACATTTTGCTGCATAATTAGAAGACTCCTGAAATCTTCCGCTGTATCACAAATGCAAAAGGAAATAATATTCACCGGAAAGACAGTGAGTAAACTAACAGTGTTATTTCATTTGAATGCATCTTCAGCTGCCTGCAGCTTTAGCAGGGCACAGAAGAATAAATTGTTGTTAAGTTTGAGCAGTAATAGCTAGTTGTATAGGAAATTTGTAAGTGCAAAGAACCCTATTCTGTCACCATTTGACGTCAGCAGGGTCACTGTGAGATAGGAAAAACTTTACAGTCTCTTGCACCAATGAAATCCAATAACAATAATAATCATATAGAGAAATGCCATGTGTGCCATTTACTATTTAGCAGACTTTAGAGACATCAGTGTGGAAAAATGCATTTTCCTCAGCTCTCTCTGTTACAAGTGATCAGATACTGGTAACATTTTTTAGCACATTTGTTGCCCCTCTTCTCCAGCTGCACCTTTGCTCCAGGATGAGCACATTTTGATTTTGCTCGTTCTTTTTTTTTTTTAGCAGCTAAGGACAGAGGATATCACCTTTACTGTCCAGGATCTAGCTCTATCCCTTATCCTAGATTCTTCCTTGTCTTTTAGGCTGAAGCCTCCTTCCCTTTTAATATAGAAAGAAGCCTAGGAGTTCCTTTTAGACATTCCCAGGATTGTCATTTCCCTCACAGAGAGCAAAGGGAAATGTTCTGAGGTGCATCTGCTCTTGGGCAGTTCCAGAACTCAGTTTTCTGTCAGTGCTGCAGAGAAAAATTGGATGGCTAGTGAAGAGAAGCAGCTTCTTCTGGGGCATTATTTGTTTCATCACAAGGTATTTCAAGCAGATGAAATACACTCGTACCTGAGCATGCTTGTGTCTTCCCACTGAGTATAAGGCAAACTCAGGGTCATTAGCTCAAATGCAGACTGCCATACTGGATGTATTCAAAAATAGATGAAGGGAACCCTAATGGCAGTGTTATGACTTTCCCAGCCTAGTTATGATGCTTGCTCAGCAAGTGTTTGTTTGGTTTAAATGGAAGTCAGTCAATTTAGAGCAGTTTTTCCTTTCCTTTATGTCTACCTTTAATCATTTTACAAATAGGATTTGGCTTCCATGTAGTCCATACATGCATCCCATTTAAGGTAGTCACTTTAATAACTGCCTTACTAATAAGGAAAGAGGCATTTCTGGAGCATGATTCTTCTGACCCATTTAAAACACCTGTATTAGGATGAGATGAATTTCAGCAAATCTAACTATTTGCTGAAAACTGGATCAAAGCACTTGATTCTGGGCAATTCTGGCAACAGCCATCTGTTTTTAGCCCTTGGGAAGGCTGATACCACTGTGTCAGTTGTTTCCTATTGTGATGGTTTCTGGAGGCTTAGCTCACTGTGCTGTGTAAACACACAAAAGCTGACAGCTCCTCCCCAAAGCCCACAGTACATGGGAGAAGCGGTAACGTGGATGAGACAAAAAAGTAAATAAGATGATACCTGCCCAGATAAAAAGTAAGTCTAATAAACCATTTATTTCCCTTTCTTTTTTAACAAGGTTTCTTTTACAGGCTTCTCTAGTATATATGAATTGCAATTGGTTAAAATTCAGGTTTCTTAAAATTTACAGCAATATGACTTTGTATCTCTAATGTCTTCCCCACTTTGGAAGGAGATAATTTCTACTCAAAGGTCTTCATGAACCTTTAAACCTGTAGTCACTTTAAGGTCTTTATAAATGTTCTACTCATTAATGCTCAGCCTTTGGAGACAGTCTTCCTGAGAGATTTAAAACCACTTACAGCAAGACTACTTAGTTGAAAGCAGATTTTTAAAGTGTTTTTTTTTTTTTTTGAGTCATCAACAGTTCATAGCCTCTTAAAAGTTTCTGTGGAGCAGTACCATGCATCAGCAGGCAGCGGTGGGAGCCTAATGAGGCAGAGTCATAAAGCACATTCAGCATGGTATATAGACCACTTGTTTTCCTATTAAATAGTCGAGAGAAGATGACTTCAGTTGCTGCCAGTTCTTCAGCAGCACCACTATTAATGTGCTGTTTGCATCCAGAGGTGACAGGAGCAAATCTCACACCCTGACTGCCTGGAGCCATTCCATGGCACTGCTGCTTGGGTGGGTCAGTCCCATCCCCTTGCCTAGGAAAAGCTGCCCAGGTACGGCACAGCAGTGGCTGTAGCATTGCAAGGTGCAGCACGTGCTTGCCCTTCCCATCAGCTGCTATTCCACCAACATGTTTACTCCTCATCAGAATGCTTCGGCAAGATCAGTCTGAAGGGTAAAGTATCAGAAGCATAAAGGGCAACTGTCGTCCAAAGTAGCATCAGCTAGAGTTGAGGAAATCCCTTCCATGTCTCCAGCAGGTACTGTGTCAAGACTTTCACCACCCTGAGCAGCCTTGTTGAAGCAGTCCCTGTCTGGAACAGGGTGTCAGACTTGATGCCATAGTGAGATCCCTTCCAAAATACATCATCCTCTGGGTCTCTGTGGAGATTCAGTCATAACTGGTTGCCACAGGAAGGAGCTCTCTGTTAGGAGCACTTTCAGGATGAAACATGTTTCTCCTTAGCTATTTCATATTAGTGTTCCCTCAGCATAAAATCAGCACTCCAAACATCTCTCACTGTAAATGTATCTTCACCACACCCCTCTTAAAATGCAGAAAACAAGGCAATTGTGACTGTAACCTTATCTAATCTGCTCTTGTTCTTCCTGACTTACAACACCCACCTTTGTCTATCAGCTCTACAAATGAATCTCACCAGTGACTAAGGGGTTGCACAAACAGCTGGATTTACAGAGGCAGCTCAGGCAGAGACTTGGCTTCTTCACTGTATGGAAACAATTAATAAAAAAGCCTGATCAATTTAGGAACTTTAAAGGGGTATCAAGTATAAGACTCATGTTTTTGGATCAAGACTGCTCTGGTACAACTATAACTTTTAGGAATACTTTAGCACTACATGGTACTCAGCAAAGGAAAGAAACATTACATCCTCTGTACGATTCACCTCTTCCCCTAGCTCCCCATAACCTAACTTAGTACAAGCAAAATCAAACACAACAAAAAAAGATCAATGAGTCATAAGGTAGAGTACTTAAATACCATTTTTCAAAGTTGAGAAGTGCTGCCTAAAATGTAGATTTATATCACGAGAAGGCCATGTAGTTATAGGACAAGTGAGTAATGGCTTTATTGAAAGAGGGTAGTTTTAGTTAAGATATTAGGCAGAAATTCTTTATTGTGAGGGTAGGGAGACACTGGCACAGGAAAAGCTGTCCCAGAGACGTTCAAAGCCAGGTTGGATGGGGCTTTGAGTAACCTGATCTACAGGAGAGTGTCGCTGCCCATGGCAGGAGGTTGATCATCTTTACAGGTCACTTCCAACACAAACTATTTGATGACACTGATGTCCCAGATGCCCACCAAGCCAGAAACAAGACTTCCTTGCCCTGGAGAAACCTGGAGAACTGGCTGTTACTTGAACATCTGAACCCAAATTCTTCTGAGTGAGTGGAGACCTCACTGAAGGGGCTGAGAGAATTTTTATAAAGGATTTAGAGTTCATGGGTGTTCCAGTAGCCAGAAGTGCACTGAGATGATGAAGAGACTGAGGAGGATGAGGGAGCATACAACCAGAAAAGCCCAGTGGTCATCACTGGAGGTATAAGGCAGTACCTGCCCAGGCAACTACTCAAGGCCTGTTTTAGGAGCAGCTTGAAGTACCACAGTCCTTGCTTGGGTTTTTCCTATATACCTGGCCTGGGAGAATGTGCCAGATTCCTGATTAAGCCATCCAATGTAGTGGGGCAAATAGTGTCCCATGTGCTCCAGAGAGTAAGCTCTGGTTGCATCTGGGAACCAAATTTGGAAGATTATCTTCTGCCTCGCCACAAGACTAATGAGGAGCTCAGCTTCAGGGCACTGTTCAAGGACACAACAAACACATCCAGTAAGTGCTCCTCAAAGAAAGATGCAGTCTGAACAGAAACTGCACAACTCAAAGATACGGGCTATATATAGAGAGAGCATCTAACCTGGGAATTGCGACAAACCAGCTCATTTCAAGATAAGGTGGGAAATTGCAGTGCCCAAAGAAAAACAGTCAGCAAAAACCTTCATGAGGACTCCTGACTATGAAATCAGATTTTTAACAGTACATAAGGATGGACAAGTGTGCTTCCCTAAGAGCAACTAAGAGGTCAAGTTACCATGAAAAAAGAGCTTGACAGAGTTAGTCTCATCTTGCAGCAGGGAGAGAGATTCTGTGAGACTTGAGATCTATGAATTAAGAAGTTCTCAACCTGGAGGCTTCATTGCAGCCACTGAAACAGGGCTTGTTCCTCATGGCAGCTCTAGGAGTACCTTTCTGCAAGATACAGGAAGCCTTGTTCAGTTGAGAGAAATCTCTGTGTCTCTAGGACAGACAGACACTTATGCATGTTGGGGACCAGCACAGAACACAGCCTTTGGTTTGTACCCATCATCTACCCATAGGAAGCTCCAGAACAGCCAGGAACAGCCTGTTATGTGTTCATCCCAGGGCTGTCCAGACACCCTGCCCAGGCGTGCCTTACATTACCTTGCCATACTGATGCCACATTTCTCTGCCAGGGAGGTGAGGCACATGAGAATCCTAGCAAGAGGACACCTCTACTTGCACCTGGGCCATGCTTGCAAACTTGGTGCCTGTATAGATAACAAAACTAATTTGCAGGCCATGTCTCTCACGCAAGGTAGACATAACCACTATGTCCTCCAGAATCAGCTACTCTTCCATTACAGTCAATGTGAACATTTGCAGCTAATTGTGAACACATTTTAGATCTTCAGTCATAGTGTTTTTATTATCCATGGATGCTGCTATTTTATACTCTGTGTTAGTATTCAAATAATATTGCATATGAATAGCATAGGTAAAATAGACCAACCAGTTAATAATTTTAAATACAGACCTCATCAGCAAAGAAAAGCTAGAGAAAACTTGGTAAAATCTGACCCCTTGCACTTTCACAGTAGTGAGCGAGCACATCATATTCAAAGTGGTTTATTTGATGCTAAAGTGTGTGTTGTCTTATTAATCCACAGTTATGTCCATGAGAAGCTTTGCAAATGAGAGCAAGGGAACAAACACAATGATGAGCAGAGATAATTGCGCATTCAGATAAATTTTTTTCACTTAAGCAATTGGAGTTTTTAATTATTTGTAATACTTTTAAAGCACGAGTTAAATGTACCACAGCCTGCTTTCTGCAGATAAGTCAGTGTTAGCAATTTAAACCTTCATTTCATACCACCTTTGTGATATAAATGAGGTTGAGAAATGAGACAAGAAAGTGAAGAAACAGGCCTTTTTGTGTGGATCAATGAAGCCATGAAGTTGCAAAGCTCTATGCAAGGGGCTAAAATGGTGGATTTGAGCAAGGAGTGTTAACTATGGGGTTGTGTTATGTATGACCTATCAGTCTGGTGAGAAAATCACTGTGAGTCATCCACAGATTAACAAGAGTCACTCATGTCTATGAATAATTCTGCCCTCTCTTTTCCATCAGAAACAAAGCAAAACATCTGCACTATCCACAAGTATTACTCATGGTTTGTGATATTCTGTCAACCAGTGTAGGTCGCTGTATAAAGAACAATACTTGGGCTCTTGCCTCTGCAGAATGAAAAATCACAGACATAGCTTCAGGAGTGCGAGAGACGCGGGCAGTTCGGAGTCCTCCAACCAGCCCCACAGCACTCTATTCCACGCTGTGTCGTTCCAAGAAAGACGGAACGACTGCCAACCAAGGGGACACTTTCCCAAGCATTCCTCCTGCTGCATTTGATTTGAGGCATTCTGAAGACAACGCATTTAGTCTGAACAATACACTTTTTAACGCACTCCACTTTCTTTGGCTGGAATTATTCTATTGTAAAAGGGATTATTCACGTCTTGTGTTTTATTGTTAATAAAGATATTTCTGTTTTAAGAGCTCCTTCTCTGGTTGTCTCCCATACTTTTTTAAAGAGATTGGCTGTAGGTCCCAGTATGACCACAGTGACTTTGGGAACTGGAGCATTTAGAAAGCCTTTATCATACAAATCAGTCTTAGGCAAGAGGAATCAGTAATTGCACTAAGTGAGTATAGGATGACTGACACAAGAAAATGTATTGAAAATTAATTCAGCATAAAATCTCCATGTATATGAATCCCTCACTGTCCTATGATAGATTTGACGATTCAAGAGGATGGTTCAGTTTTCTTTGGATGGAGACAGCTCTGATCTGACAGGCAGTCAATGAACAGTGATGCTGCCCTGTGACAGAAGCCTTCCCTCTGGACCAGATCAACATTAGTGGAAAGGCAGACTTGCAGCTGTGCAGTTCTTGAACTGCTCAAGGACAATGAGAGATGTAGTAAGAATGTACTCTTAGAGAAGTGGTGTTTCCTTCTTCCTAAAATTCAGATTTTGTTCTGCAATAACAGAAGGGAGTAGACAACATAATGGACCTCAGAGCTACGCATACAGTACTGGCTTGGGAATCCCATCCAATCTTCTGCCCGAACAGGAGAGCGCTGCTACCAGCACATCTCCCAGTGTCTGCACCAGCCTGACTACCAAAAATACAGATAGGTGAGCTGCGCTCTACTGTACATCTCTATGCACAACTTCAGCAACTGACATTTGTTTTGACATAGACAACTTGTTCAGCACTGTCTTAACAAACACTCCCTGTGCCAATTTTCTGCCCTGAGGGTTTTGGTTTTAAAAAAGTTTAATCAGATCTGTCCACCTAAATGATCTGTTCACCTTTTAAAAGTCGACCATTTAAAACAAAATCAAATGCATTATTCTACAATTTTTGCCAATTATGTTTTCACATATATTCTTATACACTGAAAAGTAACCTAATTTTGTGTAAATTTAAAATAATTTTCTATAACAAGACCTTGAAACACAAAATTTCATTCTAGTCAGAGCTGGCGGTTTTAGCACAGGAAGAAAAACCCATACAAATTTAACAAAACAAAAAAGAACAGATTTTTTTTTAAAGAAAAACCAAAGATTTTACTCACTTATTGGTCCAGAACTGTTTATACAAAGTTTTTCAAGTTACTTTTTAAAGAAAAAGTTGCACAATGCTAAACACAATAAATCCCCACAAAACAAGTTGTATAAATACAAAAAGCAGAGCATGTAAAAATCCATAAGACTAACAAATACTGCTGAAGAGATATTATTTAGTGGATCAAACTGCTGCAATATAAAAGTATTGATAATAAGCACCTAATCCATTTGGATAATAACCTCTGTTCAGAAATGTGGCTTAAAATGATTTTTATAAATAAAACATGGGATTTAACATTTACATAATATAGTGTTTGGATTCTTAACCCAATCAATTGCAAGGTCATTTTAATTGGCTGAAAACCTGTGAAGTCTAGCACTGCAGCTGATTAGAGATCTGTTGTCTAAATAAAATAATTTTAACTATAGCTTTTTGAGAAGAAAAAGACTAGATTTTGAATTGTTTACTGTTATGAGTTAAAAACTTTATATTTAATTTAGTCACTTAAAAATAGTGGTATTCTAATCTGTAATTAAGTTATATTTTACATATAAAAAGTTGGTAATTTCAAATAACTCCATGTAACAAGGTCCAACTCTCAGTTTCATACTTTTCACGTGATACTTTTTAAAGCTTTTTGCCATTTATCACTTTAGGAACTTTTAAGTGCAAATTCTTTTAGATGCTATGCACAATGAAGCATTTCAAACCTACTCAACTTGCAGGTAACAAAGAGATCACCTACTTGTACTTTTCTGAACTGCTGGATTGACTTCTTGATGGCATGTTGTCTTTGTGTTTAGTGCAAGATTCTACTGGACATAAATCTCTCATATCCCTGAGCAATTGCTGTTAGATAATGCCACTGGACTGGCTCAGCTTCAGAACTTTGTTTCACAATGTCCACAGAAAGTAACTAACTTCCATCAATGATTGTCATCAAAGACTGACTTAACTGTATATGTTTATAAAGAAAAATGTTAATTTATTCCAATTTTGGTAGAAAAGGGTGTACAGCTAAACACTGCTACCATAAACAAGCTTTTATTAACAAATTAAATATTACAATGAAGGTTTAAAAATAACTGGAAAAGACTTCTCCAGATTTCAAAGGAAACATCCCCTTAACAGATCACGCAGCCAGTGCTACATGGAGTAAGACGGTAGCATTGATTAGGTGAGCTCAGTTGGGAATTCTGGAAAAAATCACGGACTAGCCAGAAGACAAAGATTTTGGAGCATTGCCAGAGAAGGACACTTGTGCACAAGAAGCACCTCACACAACGAGTTGCCAGAAGATGAAAGAGGCTATGCCCTATTTAGTGATGGATCCTGCTCTGGGGCAGGAAACCATCAGAGGTGGACAAGTCATTGAGGCTGCTGAAGGAGGTGAGTCCAGCCAGTTTGCACAGGTGAAAGCCATCTGAACTAGCCAGAGAGATTGCTGAATGAGAAAAGTGACTCGCCTCTATCTCTACCCTGACTCCTGGATGGTGGCTAATGCCCTATGGAGGTGGCTGCAAAAATGGAAGACCAATTGGCAAGGCAAGGATAAACCCATCTGCGCTGGACTGCACCTGCGCTGGGGCAGGACATCAGTGCACAGGTCAAAAACATGACGGGAAAGGTATATCAGGGAGATGTTCACATGCCCAAAAACCACTCCACTGAAGAACAGGTAGATAAGGCTGCCAAAACTGAATTAACTTAGGTACTTGGACTGGGAGTGGAATGGTGAGCAATTTATAACCTGATGGGGTCATGAAACATCAGCTGCAACAAACAGAATGTGCTCATCAATGAGGGACTGACCTGACCATGGAGGCCATTGCACAGATCATTCATGAATGAGAAGCATGTGCTGCAATCAACCAAGCCACTGAAGTAAACTTTCCCTGGAATAGAGGGCAGCGGCTAGGTTTCCAGTGTGGTGAGACCCGGCAAACTGGACCACTGCCATGAACACGCCAAATACGTGGTACATACTCACTGTGGTAGAGATAACAACTGGCTGGCTGGCAATATACCCTGTAAACAATTGCCACTGCTCAAGACACCATCTCAGGTCTTGAGAGACACATTTTGTGGCAACATGGTATCCCAAGAGAATTGAATCAGACAATGGGACTACTCATCAAAACAACCTAATAAACTCTTGGGCAAAAAACCATGGCATTGAGTGGACATCACATCCCTTATCACGCATAACCTTCTGGAAAGATTGTGTGGTATAACAGACTGCTGAAGACTGCGTTAAGTGTTAGGTAATGGGCATGGAAGGATTGGGGTGTAAATTTAACAGAAGCCACTTGGCTGGTTAACACCAGATCTGCAAACCTCCCTGGTCCTGCCCAAACAAAACCCCTACACACCGGAGGAGGAGATAAGGTCCCCATACAATACATGGGAAGTGACTAGGAAAATCGAGGTGGATTCCTCTCCCTACAGGAAAAGGCCAACCCATTTATGGGATTGTCTTTGTTCAAATACCTGGGTGTACTTGGTGGGTAATGCAGAAGGATGGGGAGACCCAGTGTGTAATCCAAGGAGATTTAACCTTGGGGGGAAAATAATTTTTGTAAGTTGTATGTTGCAAAAGTAAAGCAGCAAAAATGACATGAACTGACAAAGGATGAATTTTGTGAGGAGTAAGGAGAGTGGGAGGCACAGGGCCAACACTGATGTCCAATAATTAAGTGTGCAGCTTCTCCTGCCCTGAGCACCCATCTTGATGGAATCTACCCCAAGTCATGGCCTGATTTTGGACATCTGAAGGGGTGGAGGATGCTCTTGAGATGGGAAAATAATACCTATCTGTGAAAGGGCAGGAGAGAGCAGTTAATGAAAATTTATAAATCTCTACATCCAGCCAAAGTCAACTCATCACAGCCCCTCTGCTCTGGTGAAAACCCCATCTGGTGGACTGCATCCAGCTCTGGAACCCACAACATAGGAAGGACATCCACCTGTTACAGCAAATCCAGAGACGGGTCACAAGCTGATCAGAGGGATGGAAGACCTCTCCATTGAGGAAAGGTTGACAGTATTGGGATTGTCCAGCCTGGAAAAGCGGTGGCCTCATGGTGACCTAACTGCAGTCTTCTATTACTTGAAGGGAGCCTACAGGAAAGATGGGAGAGGGACTTTTTAGAAGGGCATGTAGGGACAGAGTAAGGGGGAATGGGTTCACACTGAGAGTAGATTTAGATTAAATACTAGGAAGAAATTCTTTACTACAAGGGTTGTCAGGCACTGGAACAGGTCAGGTTGCTCAGAGAAATTGGGAAGTGTTCAAGGCCAGGCTGGACAGAGCTCTGAGCAACCTGGTCTTATGAAAGGTGCCCCTGTTCACAGCAGGGGAGCTGGAACTTGATGATCTTTCAAGGTCCCTTCCAACTGTTGAGGAATACATCTGGTGCAGGTAGTTGATTTGTAAGCTGCAGTTAGAGATGCAGATTGAGATGCAAACTGAGCCCTGGGTGGCATCAAAGACAGGAGGCAGTGAACTGCCAACTCTTCTACGTGTAACAAAAGGCATGAAGGTGAGTGGCTAGCCAGAGGGACATGGCAGGAATGGAAGACTCAGGAGAAAGAGCCTTAGACTGTGATGGTATAAAAGCCCAGGAGTTCCTTTGTCTGACATCGCTCCTCAGAGGCACCAGCCCAGGCTGTTTCTGTGCTATTACACTGTTAATAAATTGCTTTATGGAACAGGGTTCCATAAAGACCTGGGGTCAAACCAGCAAGGAAACCCGGTCTGACTGCAAGCCAGGTGTGCAGGGAGTCAAGTGGGGCACCTGTCAGATCACTGGAGCTACCTGCAGTGGAGGAGCTTCGGTCCCAAAGTTGAAGTCTCTGGCACTGGAAGAATGACTGTCAAAGAGTTCTGTGAATAGTCAGACTGGGAAGTTTCCATAACACAACCCAGGCCATTCTGTGATTTGCTCACAAGTCTGCAGACAGCCAAGCAGCTCAAAACCTCAAAAGTGCCAACAGGAAACAAATACGTAACAACAGCAACTTCCATTTTTGTTTAAACACTGAGATTCTTTGTATTTATACAAAATACAGATCCTGTCCCTCCTTCAGCACCAGATTCATCTGCAGATCATTGATCTTTCCTCATTACCCAGGTGCTCCTTGAAACTGCTGTTGCCTTTGTTCCAAAGCTTGTTGACTTAACAGTTGCTGTTGTTTCTGAAGAAACTGCACTACTTCTGGGCTTCTGAGTAGGGACTGAAAGAGAGAGAAAGTGAACTTTATTTTACAAAACTCACATACGTTAAATAGCTACCACAGTAAAATTTTTCCATTACATGAATTTGCACATTACCTACTGCTGTTGCTTAATATCATAAAAATCCTGTAAGTATAGCAAACAGGAGCAATTTACTGACATACTAGAACCAAAATATCTTTCAGTTGTGCTTCAGTTCTACAGCTGTGCTTCATCTGATCTCATTTCTACATTTCTCACTGTGAATCACTCAAAACCAGTTTAATAAATGAAAAAAAATTGTAATGTTGCAGCAAAGCTCATGTGCCTGTCAGAGTTCAAGCATCAGGACTATGCCCATAGCACATATTTTAGTTTTAGGCAGTCCTGTGAGGAGCAGGGAGTTGGACTCAATGATCCTTGTGGATCCCTTCCAACTCAAGATACTCTATGGTTTTCACTGACTGCCCAGAATTTCCAAACATTTCAAAAGAGCAGTTCATCCACATGGAATGATTTAAAAATCTCCTCTGCATTCAAGCAAAAGACAAAAATATCTAAAAGTATTTGCGTTTGGCTCCTGACTTGAATAGCTGCAGTCTGTAATCCAACTCTGGTTGTTCACTCTCATTCCTGCATGGTGGCAGCACAAGTGATTGTGAGGTAAAATGGCAAATCAGGTTGGGAATTGATTCCTTCCAAAAATTAATACAGGAAAAGGGTTATTTTTCAGCTGAATGAATTCCCTAGATGCTGGCCCATTATGCATGGTTATTTCAGTGATTTAACCAAAGAGGTACTTCGACTGCAAGTCAGAGGAAAAAGAGACAAGCAAGAACCAGATCAAAGAGGATCTGAATTTCAGGAATACTGGGAGGAGTCCTGAGTTCTTAAAAAGCTTTGACATAATTAGTGAAAAAGCTCTGAATATCTATTTAAAGAGCTTCTGGTTGCTGTACTTCTATAAAAATAATGTTTCATTCATAAGATACCTTTCAATTTTAATTAAAAGCCACGTCCATAGAAACAGCCAGGAAAGGGGACAGCAAGCCAGTAAGTGGGGAGAAGAACAAGAGATTATATGACAACTACTCTGTAGTTCTTTACTTGTTTTCCTCATAAAAACTGAAAAGCTATGAATATTCCTCTGAGTTTTAGACACAATCACTAAAAAAGTGCTGTCATTGAGAAAGAACTATCAGGAAATACATCTAGGTAGTTGTATACCTAAGACTGACATGATGCTTCTTTTAAGAAATTTCTGAACAAGCACTATAGCACTATAATGAGGATTGTTAAATTGCATTAATTGCACAAGTAACAGAGGAAGACAAACAATCCCAATAGCTTTTGAAGAATAGGGACTTGAAAAACATGCAACAAAGAAAGTTGTAGTGAAGAAGCTGAACAAACTGTAGGTACGGAATGATTTCCCTGCACTGGGCTTAACTTGTTAAAGGAAAAACCAGAGTTTAAAAAACTTACAAGACACACCATTCATGCAATCTGCAAGTATTATAAATCATACTGTTTGCTTAGAGTTTGCTTTATCAACATGTATATACACAACTTTAAGTTTGATATGATACATCTACAACTTCTAAAACCCACCATAGTAAAGCTTACATCATACCTAAAGTCCATTCATTGCTCTACCTAAAGCTTTGGTTGAACAAGCTAAAACCATCTCAGTTACACTGTAGGCACTATTTACCCTAAAGAAACCACCCCATCTGTTACTGCCAAAACTACGGATCATTGCATTCAGTCATCTTAGTATTCTTCACAGAGAGACCAAAGCACACATCTCTGAAGCATGTTTCAAATTTGAAATTATGCACTTGCAGTGCATGCTTATTAAACTGATTTTCTTTTTTCACAATGGTGACAGGTAAACACTGTTACATTGCCTTTACTTATTTGAATTCTTAACCTCTCAAAAACAAGACTTACCAGCCTCTTTTTATTCAATACTTGTTCTAAAAGAGTAGGTCTTGCTGGGCGATCTCCAATGGATCCTGTTCTCTGTTTTGTGACAGACACTGAACCTTCAGCACTATCCTGAACACGACAGAACACAAAAAACAAGGGAGGTCAGACAATGAACTCTGATACAGTCATACACAGAAAATCCCAAGAGTAAAGAACATTTGCCTCCTTAATCTGCAGAGCAAAGTAACAGTACAGGAATGAAATCTGTTTATTCAAGACCTGGCCTCTTCTTTCCACCTCCTTTCACTATTTCACCAGCAAGAGTGAAGCAATGCAGCTGAGTTAGTCTTCTATACTGCAACACTGAACAGGTTACTAGGGCTAGTTAATGGCTTCAATTTATTTGATTGCATTTCTTAAAAATGAAGTAATTCACAACAGGTCAGCCTCCAGCTTGTGGAAATGAATGATATTTACCATTTGTAATTGGGCAGTAATGACAATAATCCTTGTAGTACCAAAACATACTTCAGAACACTATGATGAACACGCCAAAGCCACAGGCCTTTTTCTCCCCCCCAAGTTGATTCTGTTCCCTGTACAATCACCAGTCATCTGAATTAGATATACTAGTACAACGTGGCTCTACAATCTGCTCTAAGGAAAATATGAAAGGTTTAGAAAGTTTCAACCAATGCCAAATCCTATGTCTATTACATTCAAAACTTACTGATACTTCTATTTACCTGAAATGGTTCAAAAGCAGGAACAACAAAAAACTATCCCAGTACCTTTCACTTCTATCCTCTCCACAGAAGTGAAACATGAAACTTCTACTGGAACTTTTACTGAAAATGGCCTCAATAAACACCACTGTAAAAAAGTAAGTTTAGCACTAAATACCCTGTTTTCTTCCTGCAAGTTCAGGCTCTAATTTTCTTACATTCAAAGCAATCTCCACTTGCACAAACTGAGAAAAGAAAACCCACCCTCTTCCAACATGCAATAATCACAATTTCATGCTACAGATCAAAAACTTTTAACCCATCACTACATGACATGCAGCATTTTTACCCTTCTCCCACCCATACTGTCCCCTTTCCTAAACTAGCACAAGTATTTGTGTAGACACATCATGAATTGAGAAAGATGAACTATCAGGGAAGGAAGAGAGAGGTAATGCTGGTATATAAACCTAGAAATCATTCTCCTTTTCAATAATGTGTGCAGCTTCTCTTATTGAAATGAGAAGTAGCTACTAGAATTAGAAAAGGCTCACAAAACAGCACGGATGATAAAAGTGTGTAACTTTTTCACTGGAAACAAGCATGACATGCCTTTTCAATGTGAGAAGGAAAAAAACTTAAGAGTAAGTATCACAAACACAAGAGGAACTGTTCTAATGTTAACACTACCGGGCAAATTAGGTTGATGCTAACAAGATTCAAAAACAAGGTGAGTATTCACACCAGGTAGCAGACCTGAAAAAACCACCAGAATGTAACAGAGCCACAGAGCTTACAAGGGTTCAACAAAAATCCAAAATACCATATGGAACACTTATCAATTATAGTTACAGAATACATCAGGAAAACCTCAGCAAGTCCTTTGAACTGAAAGAGAAAATGAGAGAATATTCCCCAGCAGCATCATGTACACTTCCCTTTTTTAAAGCACCTGCCTCATGGCATTTACAGACATATAGAAGATTCTTTCGTGTGACACCCAGAATCGTTACTATTATATTTACATGAAGAAAAATGGAAACAGGAAAAGATTTTGGTGGTCACTTTGCAGTTAGATCTGTTCCCAGTCACACAACTCCAGACACAGCTGTGATGACATAAAAGGGTTGCTTTTAGCAGGAGCTCCAGGTAAGATTTTTTTCTTCTACTGACAATCACTATTTCACACCTACCCCTTTGAGCACAAACAACTCAGCACCTTCAAGTGTAAAACTATTTCCCTTTTTCTGTTTCATCTAAATACAAGACCTGAAACACTAACTCTGTACAAGCGACCATCACAGAAGTGTATGGTCCTAGCTGAGTCACAAACTGTAGGAAAAAGAGTATTTAAAAAAATGTACATTACCATCAGTTTTCCCACTGATAGTATTTCCCCATCTAAACAACACGCATTAGCTTATACAAGTTAAGTATGAACTAGCGGTCGAAATATTTACCTGCCATTTAATATCAAAGTGAAAGCCAAAAAGCATCCTGAAGAACCTACACAACTGATTTTTGTACACCTGATATCCAAACCCTTTGTGACTTTAAAACCCCACACTTCAGCACCAGCTGAGGAACAAGTCTGACATCTCTCTTAGTCTATACTTTCCTACCACGGGAAAAAAGCCACGCTGCAAGCCAAGCATCTTCTAGTGATATTCCTTTTCTTGGAATCTGGTATAGCTGTAAGCTTCTACAATTTACGTCCGAACTGAAAACAAACGGAGTTTGCTCTCGCAAACAGGAAGAAAGAAGAGTGAGCTGCAGGACGGCCCTAAACCTCTTCTCTCTCCTCTGGCCGTCTGACAGATCCTTACAGCCCCCCCAGGAAGCCCCAGCTCCGAGGGACCCCGCGGCACCCGAGGGTGGCC
>NW_005054322.1:7650523-7659257 GCF_000277835.1 Geospiza fortis
CACCGCCCCCGGGGCGCTGTGGGGGAATTTGCGTCTGGGCGCTAGCGGCACCGCTGGCGCGAAGCGTTTGAGGCTGTGTTAGAGCCACCAGTGTGGTTTGGCCCGGGTGGTAAATGCTCGTGGTCGAAAGGAGCGATGGAAGGCGGAGGGTCTGCAAGCAATCAGAAAGTTACATTACTGTGTTGCACGCTTGGCGTGGGAATTGGTTTGTTAGCCCCTGACCTACTGTGTAAGCACACGGCAGTGGGTTTGGATATAGGGGCAGGGTGAAAGGAAAGAGCGACAAGATTGTGAAAAATGCGTATTTTATGACTGGCTTTTCGCAAATATTGAAATGAATATTATATGTGTTGTGTCAGAAAGTAATGCTGTATTAATTCCCTTAAGTAGTGTGTTAAATATAGTTTTAGGTTATAACAAAATGTTAAAATAGAAACTATGTATCCTATGCTATGTAGGATACTTTTTTTTCTAAAGGAAGGACTCGCGCTGAGATAGCAGTCGCAGGAGACCTAAATCTTTCAGAGAAAGAGAATTTATTGCTCCATTATCAGGAGAAACGAACTTCTTCCCACCTCGCTTGGGCAGGATGATGCCGTCAGGATTCAGAGGAAGAAGCTGACACTGACCAGACAGAATCCTGTATTTGAATGGAATTTATGCATCATGTATGAGATGTATGAATATGCAACAGGCTATTGTTTTTAAGGGTTAATCCTCTATTAACGTGTGTCCTTTTTCGGGCTTATGCTGCCCAGAAAAAGGTACCCGGACGTCCGTAACTCTTTGTTTCTATTGTCTCATATTGTCCTAACCGAAATTGTCCAAATTATTATTACTCTAATTGTATGACTATTCTGATAAACATTTTATTACCATTAAACTATTGAAATTTTAAAAACAAGTGATTGGTGTTTTTCACAAGATGAATTAGAGGGGGCGAGGGGTCAGAAGAGGAAAAGAAAATTAAGAAAGGAAAGAGAAAAACGAGGTGCTGCCCATGTTTGGAGGGGGATACTTTTTCATGGACAGGTTTCTCGCTTTCTGTGCAAATTAATTATCGTGCGCAGTCTGTTTTTTCAGATCTTTTGGGAAATAGCTCAGAGAGCTTTGTGAAAAACGCCAATCACTTGTTTTTAAAATTTTAAAAGTTTAATAGTAATAAAAATAGCAATATAATAGCAATAGTTATAATAATATAATTGCAATATATTAGCAATAGTTATAAAAATAGCAATATAATTAGAGTAATAAAAATTTGGACAATTAGGATTAGGACAATATGAGACAATAAAAACAAAGAGTTACGGGCAGTCCAGGTACCGAAAATGGACACCCGTTAACAGAGGATTAACCCTTATAAGCAATAGCCTGTTGCATATTCATACATCTCATACATGATGCATAAATTCCATTCAAATACAGGATTCTGTTTGGTCAGTGTCAATTTCTTCCTCTGAATCCTGACGGCGTCTTCAGGGCTGAGCAAGGCGGGAAGAACTCGATAAGAGACCAATAAATTCCCTTTCTCTGAAAGATTTAGATGTCCTGTGGCTGCTATTTCAGTGTGAGTCCTCTCTTTAAGAAAAGTATCTTAGATAGCATAGTTTCTATTTTAACATTATGTTATAACCTAAAACGATATTTAACACACTACTTAAGAAAATTAATACAAGATAACTTTCTAGCATAACACATATAATATTAATTTTAATATTTGTGAAAAGCCAATCATAAAATATGCATTTTTCACAGCTTAAAGGAACTTCAATGGTCTTGATCTCCTCCCACAGCCCATGCCCACATCTTACCCTCATTCCCACGCTTGTGTGATACTGTGTTGGGCTCATCTCCAGGAACTACAACAAGGCTGTTAGTCCAGGAAAAGTGCTGCCCTCCCTCTGCATGGCCCCCATCTCCAGCCACATCTTATTCTTTCTCACAGAGCGTTAACACCAGCAATCCTCGTCTTTTAGTGCAAACAATCCTTGGTTTGCTCCATTGCTATCCAGCTATTGTTTTTTTAAGACATACACGTTATCCCATCATCTTCTGGGATTCTATGCCTTGTCAGCCTGCTCAGCCTCCTGTCCTGCTGGGGTCATGTGATGGCTGTCCAGATCCAAGCTTTCCTGACGCTGAGCTTTGCAAGTGCTGTCTCTAGGCTGTACTTGTATCCTTGCTCTTCATCCACTGTCACTTGAGAGTGCGGATACAGGGATGCAGTTTGGCTTCTCCCACTTAGCCTTTTTATTGCCTCTAGTGACAGCCCATGTGGCTGTAGGCATGCTGCTCCTTGCCCTTTCCTCCTTTGTGTACAAATACTCTCCTTGGGTTACTTCTGCATGGCTGCAGAGAAGTCCCACTGACTTCCATCTCCTTGATCACCTGCCCCTCTTTATTTGTCTTACCTCCTTACTTTCCGTGGGTTCTTGCCTTTCTCATTGCACACAGCAGTTCATCCCATATTAAAGAATGCTGCTGACTCCATTTATTCCCTGGCAATTACCGCAGCTCCCTTTTCCCATCACTAAGACAAATGATTATACTGTTCGAAGTTGTAGCCATTCTGTTTCACCCTCAATCTTGTCATAATACATTTCTCTCTCATTTGTCAAAATAGTTAATGATGGTGTAGTCCTAGAAAAATGGCTGTGAACTGAGTAACTCTGTCCTCATTGCCTTTGACCAAGCAATCATGGGCGAGATGATCTCCAGCTCCAGGGTTTAAACAGGAATTACAGATTATTTTTGTAAGTGAAGACTTACTTTCCCCACATCTGCTTCACTGTCTTTCATCTCTGCTACGGCCATGGTAGGACAACTTGCCAGAAGCTTTCTTTAGGACTCAGCCTTGATCTGTGTCAGTAGTGAAAAATACAAAAATTACACATTGTCATTGTCATATTTTCTGGAAAAATCCCCTCACCAGGATTTCTTCTAGGAATCTGAGAAGCCTCTGAAAAAAAGGAAAACAATAGTATCTCATTGGCTTCTCCTGTGTTTTGCTGCTTTGGAATGTGGTTTGGAGATTGTTTATCCAACATGCGAATTGTTTTGACTTAATGACCAATCACGGTCAGGCTATGTCGGACTCTGGAAGGGAGAGTCGCAGGTTTTTCAGTAGTGTCTTGTTAAGCCTTCTGTAAGTATCCTTTCTCTATTCTTTAGTATAGTTTTAGTATAGCATACTCTAATATAATATAGTAACATAAAATAATAAATTAGCCTTCTAAGAACATGGAGTCAGATTCATCAATTCCTCCTCTGTCTGAGGAACTCAGAACATACTACACACATAGGTTTGTTTATGTCCTGCTTCTTAACTATTTTGATGTCATCACAAAATGTTTGGGTGGTTTTTCCACATTATAGGCCCATTGAAATAACTTTAGTTTATTTCTTTTGCTTTAAATGCATCTTGGAAGAATGTCTTCCTAAAATTCTAACTTCTCCTGACATTAATTAAAATAAAAATCCAAAGTAATAATGAATCAAAATAAATCACATTTTTCTCCAGCCACACTCCCGGCATGTATACACATGATAACTAATTAAAAGAAATAGGAAACTGATAATCTTTCAATTCCAGGAAGAAGAGTTGTTTGGGCCCTTCATCCACTTCTGTGAAGCCCCACTGAGACAGCAGGGTTTGGCATGGGCCAGTCTGACCAGCAGACCAGAGCAGTTAAAGACTACATGAGAAAATTATTCAGGGAGTTAAGGTTTCCAACCAAATGCTCTGCTGAAAACTCCCTCTCTTGTAGAGTAAGTTGAATTCTACCTTAGACACTCTGATAACACATGGGGATTTCATTGGAGACTATGCCTGGAAGCATACTTCAGGTCCATGGTTCTCATTTTCCTCTTCTGCAGAAAAAAGAGCAACAAAAAGCCACAGAAAACTAACAGTTCATTACAAAGATATTGAAGGGGTCAATTAATTAGAAAATTGATTTGATATTTACTGAGTCTCTTACTGTCCTGGAATGTGAAGTATTATAAGTATTATTCATTTTTTTTTAACCCAGAACCTTGTAATCTGCTTGCTTGAGGGCACAGAAACATACACAGGTAGTAAATTAGTGACAGCTAACAAAGCAAGTCCTTCTTAAAAATCTGCCACTGGTGTTCTCTTCTTCTTTTCTGCCCGGTTTGCTCAGAAAAGAAAAACACTTCAGTAGAAAGGAAATAAAAAAAGTAGTTGTTTCCTTGGGCTGCACTTCTGTAAATCTGTCTGCTGGAGAAGGAAGGTCATGTTTGGAAAATTTTATCACCAGTCTGTCCATCATTGCTATCCAGCCAGGTGCAGTTGCATCGTGTTTTGTATTCCCAGGTGCAATTAAAAGGAGAGGACAAATACAATTATTGAAATGTAATAAGTTCATTTACTGAAATATAACAAGTTCATTTGTCCTCAGGCTGACATCTCTAAATAAATATTTAAATAAATTCTCTGATTTTCTGCTGTCTCTTCTTTTGTGTTTGTGAAAGAGTTCATTTTAATATTTAGATTTCTGTGCTAGTTCTTACCATCCAGTTTTTAATTGTCTTGGAAACAACATGCTTTAAGAAACAGATACAGGTTAAGATCCAGAAAGGTAATAATAATTGAAGAAGCTGATTTGTCCTCCTTACAAACCAAGATAGTACTAATGATTATAGCTGAAGTAATATTTTCAAATTGTTAAAGTTGTTTTAGCAGTCTTCCATAAGGGATTATATGACTTTTGTTCAGTTAATATCTATTTGTGTGTGTGTGTGTGTGTGTGTCTGTCTGTCTATCTATCTATCTATCTATCTATCTATCTATCTATCTATCATCTATCACACAAAAATGCATTTGCCTTTATCATGTGCTGTAGGAGCACAGGCCACACTAAGAATGTCTGTGAGACATGGGACTCTGAAATTCATACATCTAGTGTTGTGATGTTGTGATATCCCTACAAATACAATCTAAATGCAAAGTATCTTGTAACCTTATTGCTGTTGGTTATTTGTCATAAAATTAACAGCTTGAGTCAAGGAGAGCATTTGGGTTTTTAAAACAGAAATTAGTAGTACTTGAAAGATAAACAGGAATGAATGAAGACTGCTGGAAGAAGCTGAGAAGTAATAGTCTTTAAAATACATCTCTTCAGAAACACATCGTTTGATAAGGAATTCAAATGCAAGTATAGACTCAAGAGAGATTTTTCTGCTTTGTTGTACCTTGTGCTGCTTATCCAACTCCCCATTTATTCTTCCTACTTGCTCTTGATGTTCAAGCCAAATTCATACGGTCATACAGTCATGGAAAGATTCAAAAGCTCAGCAGTCTGAAAACAAATCTGCCCTCAAAGTAAGGTGATGTGCAGAGTGATCAATGTGCTCACTGATACAAATGCCCAGGTGCCAATGAGGGCTGAAATCTTACCACAAATAGCAAAGCAAAGGAGTTTTAGCTACTGTAATCAGTCTGTTAAAGCTTGCTTTTCAGATAAGTGTACAAAAATTTTATGCTAATTTCATAAAATGTCATAAACATCTCTCTTTGCACTGTTCAAGTATACAAAATGAGTGTTATCGGAAACTCATTAAGCTTTATGAATTACAGACAAATTAACTTTTGCAATCAGAAATAAAAAACTGAACTAAACGGAAGTTTGGTTTGCATTATGATATGTATTCTGGTTTCAGTATATGTATGACAAAAATGGCCATTAGAAATAGGTTTCCTTCCCCATGCCCCTCTCATTTTGCATGGTTACCTTTGTCCCATGATAACAGGTAAATTAAATAGGTATGCTGAAAGAAAATCTCCCCTTCCATATATTTACACATAATTAGACATAAGTAAATCAGCTTTTTAATAAAGTTAAGATTTATACAGGATAGTAAAATTTTAACATAAAATTTTAAATAAAATTTTAAATAAAATTAGGATTTACAAGATAGTAAAACCAATCAAAAACAGACATGAATAAAAATGTGCAGGACAGGCATTGGACTATACCTTGAATCTCACACTGAACAGTTATTAGCCCCTGTCCTCTCCACAGTTTTAGTCACTGGAACACTACAAATTTTCAAAACAGTGCTTCTTTGATGTTCTTTTAAATTTCTGAAGTAAAACTTAACTGCAGGCCATTTTGTTAGTCTAGGTGATTTCCATTCACAATGAATGGATCATGTTTACTGCTTTTAGCCTCTGGGTAGGGTCAGTGTCATTCTGGATGTTGTCCCCCCATGCAGAGCCAGCATCCCTGGACATGTCCTGAACTGTCTCCTAGTCTATGTGAGTTGTTATATATGCCTTCGTGGTATGGAACAGTGAGTACCTTGGCAGGAGTCTGCATTGCTAATTCTAATTATTACTGTTTTACAGGTTGATTCCCTCTCAATCTAAATAATTGAATTCAGGCCTACTTTAAAATAATATTTCTCTCCTTATAGCCAACAAACCATAAATAACAGAAAATTACTTACTGTAAAAAAATGTAGGTATAGTCACTGTGGTTAATAAAGCACTAAATATAAAAAATGGGATACATTTGCAAAAATGAAAAAAGAAAAGCAGTGAACTGAATTTTAGACTATGGAACATTGTCCTTCAGTGGAAGTAGGGAGAGCCTTGCTTATTAAGAAAGTTAAAACTAGATGGAAGCAAAGCTCTAGATAAGGGAAGCAATCCTCTCCTGGCGGGGAAATACATGATTAGCTGCTCTGTCCATTGCCAACAGCTGTGGCTGCCAAATACAATCAACTCATACCTGTGTCTGAACGTCAGCATCTTTTCCTTCTTATCTTGTAATTGATAACATCAATCACGTGTTCTGGCCTTTGTGCTAATGTTCATAGAATCACATAACAATTTGTGTTAGAAGGGACCTTACAGATTGTCTAGTTCTAACTTCCCTCCATGGACAGAGACACCTTCCTCTAGACCAGGTTGCTCAAAACCCCATGCAGTCTTGGCCTTTAACACTTCCAGGGATGGGGCATCCACAAGTTCCCTGGGCAGCCTGTGCCACAGTCTGACTACCTTTATGTTGGCAACCTCAGAGCTAGACGCAGCACTTTAGGTGGGATCCTGCAAGAGTGGAGTAGAGGGCCAGAATTCCCTCCCTTGACCTGATGGCCAATTCCCTTTGGTGCAACCCAGGATATGATTACCTTTCTGTGAGTAAACGCTGCCAAGTCCTGTTGAGCTTCTCACCAGAGACTCTGTTTCATGATCTAAGGGAGTCACACCTTGGGGTCACTCACCAACTTATTCACAGGTTCTGTTCTGTGAATAATTTATCACTTTAATCAAGGAGTGAACTATCTTCTGTATAGTTCTCACAAGTATGTTTTGCATGTCATTTCAAGCAAAAGTTGGAATATTTATTTCTGGCATAGTTATTTGGACAGCAAAATTTATATTTTCGGTTTTGGCTTAATGCCGCACATTTCTCACATATAAGTGTTATCAAAGATGTCTAGTTTTTCTGAAAGAAGTATTTCACACTTGAGAATCCCCTTAGTGAAAAGGGTGCCTCTAACCTATTAACAGGAATTTCTTTCCTGAACTAGGGCTATTTTTGCACACTTCCCTGGCATTTTGTTGAAGCTGTGAAATAGCAACTTTGTCCCTTCTTTTTCCCAGTCATGGAGGCTCTTTTGTTTTGTTTTTCAATAAGAATCAGAATCACTTTGTCTTCTTTGTACTGCAGTGGTGTAGAGGGTATCCACAAAGGGAGGGGCAGAGGCATAGAGTGTTCCGGACACAGGAAAGTCAAGATGCCCTGGTTTATGAAATTGTATAGTAACAACTGTCAGTAAATAAGATTTGTTGGCTCCTCATTTATATGTTTTCCTAGCCCACTCTCCTTTTCCTTTACAGACAGTCAGGGAGAAAGGAGTCTAGTTCATGGAATGTCAAATCTTTTGTTGTATTCTGCTCAATGACTTATACCTGTTCTCTTTGAAATTCTTGGCAAATACAGGTACAAAGGAAGTCCATATGTAGGGACATTATTATGATCAGATTCAGACTATCAGAGACTGAAATGAATTAATTTTTGCATGATAGAGGGGAAGGAGTTATCACTGTACAAGACTGAAGGGTTGATTCTCAGTAAATCGTGTATCTGTGACTAAGAAGCTGTTTATTCTCTCCTTTCTCAGACTGACATTACAAGACTTTATTTATGTACAGGAATAACATTTTTTAGACAAGTGTGCTGTCTTTGTGCCATGTGCATACAGCTATTCTGCCTTTCACCTTGGCAAACAAGACCATGTTTGTCTGAATGCTGGCCCTGAAACATCCATGATCAACAGCCTGTTGGAACGCCCTTGGGGACCCAGCTGTTTTCAAAGCCATTCTATTAAAGCTGGATGTTTAAACAGTTAAACTTTGGAGCAGTCAGGACCCAGACTTCCAACTGCATCAAGTTGGTTCCAAGTACAGGAGCCTGAAACCAGTTTTCAGGAAGCTCAAAAGGGATTTATTAAGGGGCCATTAGCACATGCCTTAGTCATTAGCTTATGTCTTCTAATTACAATTGCCTTCATCCTTTTTCTCTTGCAGAGATCTGGGGACAGCTCCTTGCTTAGTTACCAGATGCCCTGGGACTGCTACTTCACATGAACATTTTTCTCAAACATTTAATTTCTTGGTTCTGTCATGCATCATCACCTCAAGCATTCATATTGATCTACAGTTATTTTGGCATTGCAGTAAAAATATTGAGATATATATATA
>NW_005054322.1:7659339-7707173 GCF_000277835.1 Geospiza fortis
CCAGAAGGATAAATGTTGTAATCCACAGGCTGAACTTCTCCCAGTTGGGGTCAATGGCTAGTATTATTCAGGAGAGACTTGGAGTTTGTCTGGATCCTGGTTATTGTTTTAGAAGTAGCTACTGGCATACAGAAAAATGGAAGTTAGTTTTGTCTCCGCAGATTTAATAGTTATGCTGAGAAGTGCTACTAGTTGCATATTCTGGTACAGGAAGGTTAGTGAAGATTATGTCCCTTTGTACATTGGTACATATAATTGTATCATACATATGTATCAATATCGATGATACATAAGTATCATCTTCAGATACAGAATTTTTCCAAGAAGAGGCAGATGATCATGGATCTTTGTAAAGGAGATGCTGTGTTATAACATGCAGAGCAGACAGTCTCCTTAAAGAAGCAGAATTTTCCCTTTGAACTATGCCACCCTAGCTGCTGCAGATTTTCTGTAACTCTGTTCAGTACAGGAGAATCAAAGTATTGGGGCTGCAGCGATGGAGTTCTCTGTAATTTTTTTTTTTTTGAGTTGACAATAGGTAATAAAGATTATGAATGGTACAGAGTAACTTGTAGAAAAGTAGGATTCCTCACTTCCCAAGGGCCACAAGTAATGTCCTAGAGGAGAAAATGTTGAGTCTGCAAGTCTGCCTTTGAAAGCAGAGGTATTCATGGATAACTGTGTGGGAAACATGGGTAAAGTGCTGAGGGTTCTTGGCATATTAAATATTGAGAGAAGTAAGGACAAGTCCTCCATGAGGACTTAGTATGTGCAATTGTGAAGTTGGTTTTGTGTTCTAAATAGATGGAACTTGTAGGCTTATTGAATTTGTTAGCATTCAACATTCTTTTTTGTGTTTTGTGAACAGTCTCATAGTGGTCTGTGCCACACAATCTGTTGAAGAGTGTTTGGAAGGGAAAAGTGTGCAACCTAGACATTTCTGTCCTCCACTCTCAATTTCCTAGACTAGTGCATCCTGTACAGAGCTGGGCATTTAAACTATTGAAAGCAGAGTAGGAAGCATAAAATGCAATTTGAATATTCTCAAACCATGAAAACATTTTGTTTAGCTCCCCATATATTGACGTAAGGATAATTATGACTTATCCTCTTTTCAACAGAATATTTTACATAAAAAATTCCCACCACTTCTAAATGTTCCTCTTTATATTGCAACTGTTGTACAATCTTTATATTGCAACTGTTGAACAATTATTTGTAATAAAGACAATGGTTCCCATGGTATTATTTTCTTATTATAAATTACTTGTCACACAACAGCTTAGTGAAGACAGTCTTATTCCAAGTAACTTTTAAAAGTTGACTAAGAACCAGGTAATTCCTGCTCAACTTCCTTTTCTCAATAAAGAATTAAAATTCATGCTTAGAAATTTGTCAAAATCTGAAAATTGTAAATTCATTCCTCTTTGCTTCTCTTTGGCACTGTCACTTGATCAAGAGTTTTCTCTTTTTTTTTATACTGAAATGAGGAGGACCAGTAGTTTTGGACCAGTGCTCTGAGGATAAAACTAATTGACATTCTGCAGTGTAAGGAGTACACAGAAGCAGATTTTGGACTTGATTAGTGGTGGTGAAAAATGCCAGTGCTGTGTTTTATATAACAAACACAAGTTGGAAATTTAAATCAATGCGCTTCCCTGAAACTGCCTGTATTTCAAAAGATTTTTAGATGCAGAGAATCTAGATGTTACATTCTGCCCTTTTTTCTCTTTCAAATAGACGCTATTGATTTGATTGTTTTCAAAACAGTATGAATAAAGTCAGTATATGTCTACATATACTTGTTCACTGCCTAGTATGAGGAATGGTTAATTGCAAAATCCAGCTCTGATTTAAAGCCTTAACAGCTATGCTGAAATCACTAAGAACAAAGCCAACCCTCCCAATTCCCACACAATTGTACAAATACCACTCAAAGCAGAATTTGGACCTAAAGCCCTTTAATTGTTAAAAATTCTTCTACAACTCACAAAGCCTTACTCACAGGGAAATCACAATACCTTCAATTACTCAGGCAATGTCTGGAAGATCCATCTTTCTTGTGGAAAAAAAAAGAAATAGTAAAACAAAAATAAGTTACCACTCCTGACTACAGTGGGATCCCCGAAGGCTGACAATTTATTTCACTGTGTTTAGTCCTCCTAGTTTCCCCATGACCTGGATCTCTTGTTACAAGGGTAAGTGTGTCAGATGTTTGCAATTACATGACCAATTGCAACTGGGTTTGGCCTATTTCCACCGTCAAGTCAAGCATCAGACTTGAGCTTGTATATAGTATCCTTAATTTCTTGGTAGCTTGCTGACAGGCCAGACAGCCAGCATGACTTTGTGTATATTAATGTAATCCACAAGAATTGCTCTTTAACCCATGTCTAGCCTTGTTGGTCTTATCTGCTTCTTTACTCCCACATAATAAAGTGGGAGTAAAGTAATGGTCTTTCAGGCATGTCCTAGTCAGGCAAATCAACAATTTTGATCTTTTAACAGTTTATAGCAAATACATCATCCTATTACATTAAAAACATAGAGTAGCAAGGAAAGGTTTAGACTACCAGTGATAAGGCATTATTACATCTTCTAACAATTAGAGACAGCAATTTACTTACATGAGGGATACTAAGTGCCAGATTATGATAAATAAAAATTAATCACAGAGTAGAAAATCAGGAAGCCAGTAATCAAGACTAATTGCAGTCACTGTGGAAAAAAAATCACCATAAATAGTAATTATAAATACATATGCTACACATAAGGATGCACATCATGGATATAGGAGTTAACTTTAAAACAGAAAAAATTTGAGCATAGTTTAGGAAAAAAATAGAAAATAGTTGATTGAAAAGAAAATTTTATTAGATGGCTAAAAATGTTCCAATCTATCAGAAGGGACATCTTTGGCTTACAGCCAATCTTGCCCTAATGCCTCAGGTTTTAGCATTTATATATTTCAGATTCTGTGCTGCTTTAGTGTGTGGGTCTGGGCTTCATATTAAAGAATAGTAAGCTCTCTTCACAGAGTAGGTAGACAAAACAATTCCTTCTCCAGCTGGTGACCAAGGACAGCCGATACAGATCTCAGGCCCTGTTGTATTGCATTTAGCTGTTCTTGCACTAGGTGATGGGAGAAATGTTACTGAGTCACTGGATGGTGTGGTCCCCCTTCCTATCAGATGGTCTCTCCCCCAGGTGTCCCTTTCCATACCTGGTTCTGTGGTCTGTCCCAGGGGTGGCCCCTCCCCATTGGCATCCCATTGGCCACAGTCCTCTTTGCCTGCACCCTCTCCCATGGGCACAAAACTCCGCTGCAAGGGGACTGCGCCCTCTTTCCTGCCTGGGTGGCCTCGCCATGGGAGTGTGCAGTTCCCACGCAATAAATGGACTCTTGCACCCACGTGGCAAAGAGCGCTTCTCGTCTTTTGTCCTTTGTCTATGCTGGTTCCGTGCTGGGCCTGAGCTCAGGCTGGCCGGTTGGACTCATGTAAAGCCCAGAAACCCACGGAATCCAGCAAGGCCCAAGAGCATAAACAAGGGTGGACTGAACAGAGAAAGACAAGGATAAGACTTCATGGGCTAAATCTGTAATTGGACAATTAACTCCAATAGGCTAATGAACCAGAACTTTTAAAAGTGTGAGACCCCATGACCAGTCGTGCATTTTGTGACCATTTTGGGTTCACCTAGAGTGTGACCCTGGCTGGGCTCTTTGCTGCCCAAGGTGTATCCATTGAGTTCCCCTAATAAGAACCTACTTAATTCTTTAACTCCATCTAGTCTCTGTTCTAGGCCAGCCTTCACAAGGCATCAGGCCCAGTAATGAAGCACGGCAGGCTTTGTGAATATTAAATTACATGTAATGAAAAATAGGTAAGGAGGCATATATGATCATGAAATGTAGAAAAATGTTGGCATCACACAAAACAAATGAAAAGCTGAAGATATTTAGAAAATGTGTTCTTCCTAGGCCTGCTGTTAAATGGAGATGATAAAGTTATTAGGAAGGAAAAAAAAAAAGCCTTAATAAATATTTATGTTAATTCATTGAAAATATACCATGCTTTTTTTCATCATAAGAGGAAATTAAAAGTGTTTTCCATTTCTCTTGCAACTTAGGGCAATATTGAACATCTGCAAAAGAAAAATTAAAAAAAAGTAGAAGTTCACTCAAAAAATGCTCCCAAAACCTGACACATGATACAACATCAATGTAAGTAGATTTTTAAGATAAAATAATAGTAAGTTAATGAAATTAAGTTGAATTAAATAGGGAAAACCTCAAGAGAAAAAAAAACCCAACAAAACAAAAACCAACCAACCAAAAAAACCCCACAATTTTCTGGAAACAAAAGTCGTACAGATTCAAATGGCATTAGGCACAAATTTTTAAGAGTGAAGGTGATTAATGGCTGGATTAAGCTAATAAAACAGAGGTAGATTCTCCAGCTTTCTGTGTTTTGATTCATGCCTAGCTAAATTGCTGGAAAATGTGTTTAGTCCAACACAAGGTAGCACAATAACAGGGGAGCTGTGTGATACATCTGTGAAATGGTCTGTGAAATACTGGAGATTCAAATCAGATGATCAAATACCCACTTCTCATGGTAAACTCTGTGAACCTCCTTCAGTCAACTAGAGGCACCAAAAATTTTACTTTTGATAGTGCTTATGTTATTAATATCAAAAGACTATATTAGTCATACTAGCTAGAACAGGTTGTAAAACTCCTATTTAAATATATTGGTCAAACCAAATATAGTGGGAAAATGTCTGGCAGAGATTTCTTTTCCTTTCACTCCATTCTTGGAAAGAAACATTCCTCTCTTATGTAAAGTCATGTTTCCAGCAAAGAAAAAATTTATCTTCTTTTCCTTCTCTTCCCTTTTATTACCTCTGTAGTTGTTCCCTGTACTCACTCACAGGAATTCCCTGCAGCAGGACAACGGTCAGCACAGCTACCTGTGCTGTGCTTGTTTCTAGACCATTAAGGGAAGCAGAGATGGGATGTTGACAGCTGGGTATTTCCTCAGCTGTGGAGACAGGCTCCATGGGTTTGTGCAGTCATTCTCTTCTGTGCAACTACTGGGGCTTTCCACAAGGTTTTTAAATTTCTTGACACTGGACAGCAGCTTGGGAATTTGTATCTGCTCTTTTATGAATTAGATGGAACAAAGCATAGCTCATGCAAAACTGCAATTCAGATAATGGTGCGACTTCACGTTTCAAAATAGACCCAGCAAAGAAAGACCTGGTAGCTTTGCATGCAACCAATTATATATCTGAAATGGTCCAACCTGAATGATCTTACAAAGAGGAACATTTCCTTACAGAGAAGTTGCTGCTTTAGTCACTGTCCAGCAGGATGAGACCACAGTCAGGTGAGGGACAGATTTTGCAGGTTATGTGGGAACAATAGAAGAAACAGGCGACATTTTCTGTCTCTATCTTTCCAAAGATCCAGGCAACCCCATGATGCTGCTAGTTCTGGCAGTCCTCGCCATGAAAGGACAAAGCAAAGGTCACTTTCTGAAGCTTTTTGTACTTTGAGTTCCATTCTCTCCTAAAATAGCATTTCTTCTTGCTCTTTCCATATGTATGCCAATAGACAAGCTTCCCAGCAGAAAGCCTTGGCTAAGGGGTTTATAGCTGGCAGAAATCAGGAAGTGTAATGTACATTGACACAATTCTCTGTTCCATGCAGAGTGTCATTGCTACTTTTTTAGAGCCATTCTGTGACTTCTGGCCCAGGGGAAAGAAATTGGACAAAATTACAATTCTGAATATTCTTGGCCTGGGTTTTCCCATTAAAAGTTTAGTATGAAAGCTAATTATTTTCTAGTCCCACTATCTGATAACAGTCCATACCAATATCCATCTAAAGAAATTAATATGTTCCAAAATTAAAGGTTAAAAGCGTCTAGCTTGAGGAAAACTGGTTTTGCAGCTTGATCTGTGAATGTTTGAGGTTATTTGCAGAAAAGACTCCTGTACTTCACAGAGGAGAGGGAGGAGTGGAGAGGGATGAGGTATGATCCATCAAGAAAAATTTCTTGAAAAGAAAATGTGTGAGGTTCCTATTCTCATGTGGGTGAGGTGTGTTTTACCTACTGGATCCTGTTCTGTCTGGTACTTGCCCAGAAATTGCTGTGACACAGAGATGTCTCTGCCATTTGCCGTGCTGCACCTACCAAAAGTCTCAGAATCATCAACTGACACTGCCAAGAATCATCACAAGAAAATGGCATAAGCTAAAATTATCTATATAAGCTAAAAACCTGTTAAACAGGCTAAATAAGTTAAAATCAAAGACATACAGGCGAAAACCCCTTTGTTAAATGCCTGAATGAAGAAAAAAATCTAAGAAATCAACCCTTCTCACCGGTCTCAAAACACAATAATAAAAGAATCAATTAGATTAATGAAAATGTGATAATAAGAAGGAACGATTGGTCTCCTGCTGAGTAGAGTTTGCTTCTCTCAGAGGTTGTGGTGTCAGGAAGCAAACTACAGTGCAGTAACAAAGGAGGCAATTTCCTTTCCCCCCCTTATTCTTGTCAAGTCTAGAGAGCTGTTACTGAAATAGCAAACTCTAATCTTGACTAGAAATTAACTTATCTTCTTGATTCAAAGCTAAGGGATTTAGATTTGTCTTCAGACAACTTCATGGGATTCTCCAGTGAATTAAAATGTTCCAAATTTCCCAAGAAAGGGATGCCTGACATTGTGAGTACCACATGATTCTGGTGGAGCTGTGATAGGTTAGTTTGGTGAGTCTAAATGTAGAATGATATGTGGACAAGTGAATATATTTTTAAAACTTCTACTTCTTTTCTATTTTCTCCACAACAGATCTGTTTCATAGATAAGGCCCAAGAACTGGGAGTGTCCCTTTAACATCAGCATCTCTGAATGGCTTCAGTAAATCAAGGTAGTGAACCTGGTACTGAAAATATTATGGATCACCCATACCTAGTTTTTTAATTACTCCTCTCTCCTTTAGCATCTTTTTCCTTTTTTGGTCATTCTCAAAGCCACATTTTTTTCAAATGTGTCTCTTCCCAGTTTTCGTATGAGTGCTATAAAAGTCTCTCTAAATCTCTGATAGCACAACCATGGCACTTCTGGTTTTGCTATCATTCAGTTGACGCTAAACCATCTCTTTTCTTTACATATTCATTTTCTTGTTTTCCTGATTAAAATTCTGCCTGTCATTACTCAAATTTAAAACCCTAATTACTTGTCAAAACCATGAAAATTCTAAGAAGCCTCTTCACAGTGCAGTTCTCCAAATAGTGCCTTGTGTTTGTGTTGACTCCAACCAAATCTGTATGGAAAATACTGAACTAAAAGAATTACTTTAGTATTCAAAACCTTTTGCCGAATCAAAATTAAATCCATCTTGATCATTGTAATTATAAGATGTGGAAGCATTTCCTCCCAAATAAAAAACTTGGAATTACAGGAGGCTCCTCCTTCTGGGGTGGTAGCTAGCAGTGTCAGGGAGCAGTAGCCTTAGAAGCCAGGTAATTAAATCTCCTTAAGAGACAGTTCTCTGTGAGAACTGAAGAGTCTTAATCTAAATCTTTTGGTGCAGCGAGTCTTGAAATACTTCTCAAATGCTGGCCCCCTGGAAATGTCATAGCCCTTCCAGAGAGCAGTAAATGCTGTCAAGAAGGTAATGAGGTTAATCAAAGCTTTATTTCTAATAAAACCTCTCATTTAAGACAGTTCCTCAGAGGTCAGTAAGAGACATGAGTTATGAGCATATGTATGACTTCTTAGTACCTCTAGCATCTTTGCTCCTTTGCATTTGTTATCCCAGCATCAGTTCACTGATGCTAAGGAACAATCTAGGCTATTTTCTTATTATTTTTCTAATATTTTTCTGTTAATTTTTTTGTTTGCTAGCCAAAAGCAGCTAGTGTATCAGAAATTATTAGCACAGCAATGGCAATCAAAACAGAAAATAATATGCATAGTTTGCCTCTTGGAGGTGTTCAGTACAGTTCTGGTTCTGTCTCAAGGTGATGACAAAACTGGAAGAGGTACAGAGATAAGGGATAAGGACAGTAAAAGGTATGGAACTGCTATATAATAAATAGACAAGTTGAATAGACTGGCTGAGAGATAACTATAGAAAAGTCTGTGAAAACAAGTGGCTAGAAAAGACAATTACAAATTTTTGTTATAACTTGTTTTATCCAATACAAAAGCAAGAGACCTTCAAATGAAAGAAGCAGATGACTAGAAAAAGCAAACAAAAGAAGTGAATTTTTATACAATATTCAATCAAGCTGTGAAAAGTTTTCCTGCAGAAAGCTGTGGTGGCTACAAGTTTACATAATTCTAAGAGTGACTGGACAGTTTCATGAAAGAGAACTTCAGCCAAAGTAAAATACAAACCTGTTGTGTTATGTGCCGTGGTACTGTGCATAAAGGTATACAACTTATGTTAAATATATCCATTGTTTATCCACCACAATTGCATTAAACAATTGCATAATACAGGTCTAATAAACATAGTGACAATATCTCTGGCTCAGGAAGTCCTCAACTGATTATTTGCTGGATGATTGCCATGAGAACATTTGGAGGAAGCACTACTGCGAGTGTAGTGTTCTTATTGCCTTCATTAAGTATGCTAACTGCTGTTCTCCTGGGGATTGTTGTTGTTTTCTTCCTTTTTTTCCTCTTTTTTTTCCCTCTCAAGAGAAAACTAACCTTACTGAATTTGGTGCCACAATCTGCTCTATAAAATGTTTCACCAAACATCCCATAACTAGGGGATATTACCACCTGTTCCTGGCACCTTTGAAGTTTGGCTGCTGTGACAGGCACAGGATTTACTAAAATGTTGCTCCACTCCACTGGATGGTGCTTTTGTCAGTGAATGAGAGAAAAAGGAATAAAGAAGTGAGGTGCTGGGGTTTCCTAGGACCTTGTCTATCACTGCCCTTGTATTCAGATTCTGTGATTTCCAGAAGCACCAGTCCTATTACCAGTTGTTGGAGATTGACAATTACTTATAATCCATGCTGCTGGGAAAAGGACAGTTATTGCTAAAAGGAACATAGCTACACTTGTGCTACCTGTGACAAACAGTACAGTAACACCTCTGTAAGTCTGAATCCTGGGCTAGTTGGATCTTTCTGACTCTTCTGGCCAGTTTCATATCCTTAAATAACATGAGGAAAATATTTTTCTTGATCATACTACAGTTTCTTCTTAAGATGACTCTTTCACAGTAACATTTCTAGGAGAATTCATTCAGAGTAATAGCTAAATATCCTAGTGAATATGAGGTTTATGAGACAAGTGTCTTGAAAAGGCTGCTGTGTTAGTTTGGAAAGGGCATTGTGGTTATTGTAGACAGCAGCTTGCAGCCTGTCTGGCCATGCTTTCATATCCATTTACAGCTGGATCAGCAAGGAATTAGCTCCAGACTTGCGTCTGTAAACTAGGCTTGAGTCCACAGCTCCAGATCCACAGCAGGAGACTTGATTGAATCCCAGGGGTCCTGCATTAGCCACAATCAGAGTAATCAATGGAGTCCACTGTAGTTAAAAAAATATAACAGAATGTCAGTACTCTTTTTTTTCTTTTCTTTTTCAGAAGCTGGAGAGAAATAGGAATAACAAAACAACTAATGCACGAGCTGTTAAGAAAGTGGTACTGGGAAATTGTGCTAAAATGGACACTTTTGGCTTCCTAATACCTCCATCTGATATATAAAATCTTATGAGGGAAAAACTTCCTTGCAATATTTTGCAGGTTTTTGAAGCATACAACTAGAACGAAATTGCCACTATAATTTCTTCCATCTGCTCCCTTTGGCTACAGGTATAAGACTGTCAATTCATCATACACAAAAAGAAACCTGGGGCCAAATTCTCTGTTAGCAGAACTCCACATAAGTCTTGGACTTGATCTTCCCGTGAAGAACTGATTTGGAAAAATTCAGTGGAAAAACAAGAGAAAAATGGAAATAGAAGTACGTGACTATTCTCATAGTTGATAGAATCAGAAAAAAGACATCAGGATACTGTTTGTAACAGATTTCTGGGACAAATACCTTCAAGAACCGAACACCAACAAAGTACTGAAGCAGCAGGCCATGCCATTTTTATATGCAATAAGGAATGCATGGCATCGTATCAGTAGCAGATGCTGGATGTATTGTCATAGAATTTTAATGCTTGGCCATCCTTTTTTGCAGATTGGTGTTCTTGCTATCAGAAACACATTTAATCTCTATCTATTAATCAGTCTGTGAAATGTTTTGGAATAAAAGATGGACAAGTGGACCTGATGGGGGTCGTAGTTTTTTCATACCATATCTAATATAGAAAGGTTTTAGAAGAGGAAAATGGGACCTCTGTTTTCTTTTGGTCTTGAAGTCTATTGTGTTTGTCAACTGTAGTATGAGAAGATTTTCTTCCACTAAAACAATTTGAAGAAGAGGTTATCATTGTTACAGGAAAGTCTACAGAGATCTTCAAAGACAAATCTTCAAAGTGAGGTGGGGCAACCCCCTCCCCAGATGCCACATTCCACATGGGGTACCTTAAGACTTGAGGGTCTTGAGTGAAGTCAGGTCCAACTGTGTCCATAGCAGGCAAAATATTTTCATTTATGGTCGGTTTTGTCTCACCTGAAAAACTTAAAACATAGTAGTGTGAGAGAGTTGTGCCTGTTAAGCCTAAAGAAGACTCTGGGGAGACCTTATCACAGCCTTCCAGTACCTAATGGGAGTCTATAAAGAAGAGAAATGTGACTTTTTACACAGGCAGATTGACAGGACAAGGGGGAACATTTTTAAAGTAAAAGAGATTTACATTAGATGTTAATTTACTTTAGATGTTAAGAGGAAATTCTTTACTGTGAGGAAAATGAGGCACTGGAACAGGCTGCTCAGAGAGGCTGTGGATAGCCCAGCCCTGGAAGTGTTCAAGATCAGGCTGGATCAGGCCTTGAGCAAACTGATCTAGTGAGTGACTTCCCTGCCCATGGGGAGAGGGGTGGAACTAAATGATGTTTGAAGTCCCTTCCAACACAAGCTAGTCTGTGTTTCTCTAGAACTACATGGCAAATAAAACTGGCATCCAAAAAAGCATTTCTATACAAACACTGTCCTATATCATCGACCTGTTCTTATCAGTTACAGCAAGGATTAGTGGCGTCTAAAGCATAGGTGAGCCTCGAGTCTCTAAGAGCCATTTGTAAGAAAGAATAGAACATACAAAATTTCTAGAATAACCGTTCTGTGTTCAACTGCTGGTATTGGAATTACAAGTGTGTACTATAAGCTGCAGATTCCTGTTTGGCTTGTAGCACCTGATTCTCCTGCGTGAGAATGTAGATATGTACATATTTCTGAATGGCCTGCGCTGGTAAGACTCTGCCATCAAGTGAAAGGATGAGAGAAAATGGCCTTAAGTTGTACCAGAGGAAGTTCATATTAGATATTAGAATTTTTTTTCCACTGAAAGAGTGGTTAGGCATTGGAATAAGTTGACCAGGGAGGTGGTAGAGTCCCTGTCTCTGGAAGAATTGCAGATGTGTCTGGATGGGGCACTTGGGGATCTGGTTTAGGGGTTATTATGATGGTGTTAGGTTGACTGTTGGACTCAGATGATCTTGAAGGTCTCTTCCAATCTTGACAATTCTGTGATTCTGTGATTTTGTGATTTGACTGTGTCAATTCAGAAAACATGAGATATATCCCAGGAGTTGCAATTACTCATAAGTCACTGCAACCCTAACAGGATCAGCATCTCTAAAACTGTAAGTTGGCAATTAATTGTGCATAGCATTTGGTTTGTTATGACTCATGATTGACTCATAATTCTCTTGCAGATGCAGCTGGCACCAACCCCAGGAGAGGTGACTGAGGGTGAGAAAGTAAGAATCTCATCATGCAGTCATAATATTGGTAATGTATTCAAAAGCTGGGGAAGAAGGATTTTGAAGAACCCTGTGATACAGGTCCCAGTAGCAGTTATATATCTGTCTTATATTTAGATTTCTGGAAATTAGGAATCTAACTACTACAGGGAGTTTGGACTGAAGTTGGTTAGTGCTGTGACTGAAGCTGATGAGACTTCTGGGTTTAAGTTAATTTGAGAAAGATCCACGAGACCTGCTGATATGCCTCCAAGACAGGTATTACAACAAGTAGACCTCTGGCCTCAGCAGAGGAGTCAGAACATGTAAATTAGGAGCCAAGGTAGACAGTGTAAAGAGTTAAGACATGGAGTTCATGAAGCAATGAAGGAATCCGCTAACACCATTGTTAGAGTGATGTGGTAGAATACAAATGCAGGAGAGCATCCAGCACTTCATCATCTTTTCTGCATGAAGCATAGGCAGGTTCTGGGTAATTTCCAAAGAGCAATCTACAAAACACAGGAGTTAGTGTGTGGGGAAAGATTGGTTGAACTCCATTTGGATTGGTTTCCACCATTAGAGATGGGAACCCAGATTAAGTGCCTCCATCAACTTGAGTGCTGCATAAAAGTACTTCACAGAGCAGAGTTCACCTCTTCTATGTCTAAATCATCCAGAAAGTGTGTAAATTAGTTTGAGCGCCCTCCTTGATCTCAAAGGAGGAAAGTCATCTACCCTTCCTTCCAACAGTGTGTTGGCCTTAGTGCTGTGCCTGTGAGAGGGTCAGGGTATCCACTGCACCTCCCTCCAGGTGAAGCCCCTAAGCAGCCAGGAAGGCAAGCACAATGGGTTCAAGAGATGAATCCTTGAAGACACCTAAAGTCTCACAGCTGAGAAGTTTATAAGGTAAAGAAGGCCTAGGTTCCCGCCTCTGAAGTGATCACCAGCTTACAGGGTCCTTAGGTAAAACCAGAAGTTACCTACAGGAACCCTAACCTTCAGTTCCCCACGCCCCGCAGCAAACTTTTTCTATCATGTAAATTGATCTTTGTAAGTCAGTGCTGAATTCTGGTATGGCAGCTTTTGCTGTCTAGGGATTGACATAAAAAACTACACCTCTGTGTCCCCAGAGGAGGGCCAGCAAACATGCTCAAGTGCAGGGTGCTGTGGAATTGGTGGGATAACAGATGTAGGGAACTCTAGATGAGGTTGCTGCTGGAGCTGTGGCTTTGGGATGACCCTTGTGATAGGGCAAGAGGGAATGACTTTAAAATAAAAGAAGAGAGATTTAGATTAGGAAGAAAATCTGTCCTATGAGGGGGGAGAGGCACTGGAACAAGTTGCCCAGAGAAGCTGTGGACTTGGAGCAACCTGATCTAGTGGAAGGTGTCCCTTCCCAAGGCAGGGGGTTGGAACTGGATAATCTGAAAGGCCACTTCCAACCCAAATCATTCTATGATTCTGTGAAAAGTTGTCATTCACCTTTAGATTCAAAGGTGAATGCAAGCAAACACATGATCCAAGATACTTTTTAAAGTGATGCCATGAAGAATGTCAAGGGTTTTTAGTGGTCTGTGTAGAGATGGAATTGCCTCAGCCCTAGACCTCTTTTCTTGCTGTGTGAACTAGCTATTTGAACAAAGAAAATAATGGATTTATTAGGAGTCTTTCATTAGTGCTTGCAAACATATCTAGTTCTTCCAAATTAGGAAGGAAGTAGCTCAAAAGAGAAGTCTGTGTAAATGTGCAGTCATTTTGCTGTATCATTAATGTCTGATGACCTAGCTACTTATGTAAGACCACACTTTCTTATTGAGAGGCAGAATGATGGCCCAGGGAGATGGCCAAGATCATGGTAAGGATTAAATAGCAGCAAAGTAATAACAACAAACCATTTCAGAGGCAAATGAAGGTAAGGAGAAAGCAACAGTTACTGGACTCCCTGTTCTACAACAAATACGTGGATGCAGAGAGTTTGTGCTCAGCTTTCTGCTTGTCTGCCGTAGCCACACCACCATGTGCTGTCAAAGGATCACCCAGAGCTGCTCAGTGAATGAAGCCATCAGGGCTGCTCCTGTAACAGAGCTGCTGGTGTGCTCCCTGGCAGGTCACACGCTCACGGAGCAGCACAAAGCTGGCCCGCATCCAGACCCGAATCGTGACAATGATGTCAGGCAAAAACGAGGAGAGAGAAAAAATTCCAGGAAGTTTGTCATCATCTGAATGGAACTATCAAAGCTTTGATTCATGCCAAGGGTTCTGCTTGTACAGCAGTTTTCTGTGCTGCCTGATAATGCATGTCAGAGGCATTTTATTGGAACCCTCTTTTAGGACATGCCAGCTGTGTGATCAAGTACTCTGAAAAGTTCAGTGATTACACTGCTGCAGGCTTTCAAGAAACCGAGACATCAGGAACAATTTATGGCCCAGCTCTCTCTCTGCTGCCATGTTTTGCTCCTGATGACATGCAGAATCCCTGAGGGCCTGGTCTTATATCATGTGAATGAGTAAAGCTTTGAAAAATTGATATTTTATAAAATTCATTTAACTGGTAACTGATATGCAGTCACCTTCCAAGCTTCTTTGACTGTCCCACATCTCTCATTCTGATTTGAAATGGATTTTGTTCTTCAGAATTACACAGTAATTCCCAGTGGTGATTTTTACTGATAGCTTATACTAGAGCTCAGCTGTTTTGCTCCTGAATTTCTAATCAGCTTAGCAATGACAGAACTGCTGTCAGAGAATTTCACTACACCTATTTTATATTCAAAACTAGACAAGAGAAAAAAAAAAACCCATAAAAATATTTTTCTATATTTTATCACAAAAAAAAGGATAAAATAAAAAGAGGTGTACACTTTTCACCCATGGGGCATCTTCTGCTAATCCCTGGGAGTTAGCAGAAGGAATGGCTGGCTGCATGAACAAGTTACTGCAGGATAAGTTTATACCACAGCTGCTATTCTGCTGTGAGAGCCTGTCAGAATGTTCTCAACCCACAGCCAACATGAGGTAGCTTAGCTTGTAGTCATGAAGGTACAAAACCACTTGACACTTGACCACAATTTAAAGAACAGTCCCTGCAGTGGCAAAGCCACAGCTTGTGTTGCCTGCCAGTTGTTTGAGTTGCTGCATTAAAGTATCAGAGAGGTTATCATTGATGTGGTCTCCTTAGGATGCTTAAATGCTGCAAACAGAAATCAGAGATGGTGTTTAGTTGTATTTTTGGATGCATATTTATCATATTCCTAGGTTCTTTTCTGCACAGACTGGTCAAAGACTTCCTGATGACCTTTAGCAAACCACTTTGGCTCCAATCCTCAGAGATAATTAGTCCCACACTTCCACTGAATTAATGATTAATCAACTTCGGTGGTCTAGGATTTACCCTTCATTTCCTTAATTGAGGAATAATAGCAGGAGGTAGTGACATCCTTGTTATCCTTTTTTGTCTATGCAGTGTGTTTGGGAATGAGCTACAATTACTGCAGTGACCACAATGTATTGTAGATCTAGATTTGAAGTAGGTGTTTTTGTGTTTTGGGTTTGGGGTTTGGTTTTTTTTTTTTTCCTCAAAGTAATAGCTCCAAGGTGGGAGACCATGCTATGAGGTTTTGCAGAGACAAAAAAGCATTTGTCTCCTCTGGTGGCTGTCACTTTGAAACCAAACCATCTCATTTAAAATTTGTAAAAATTTCCAGCTACTGATTGTCACATTCAAGTGTTTCTTCCTCTGTTTGCCCAAGAAGGGGTATATGCCACATTTGCTTAGCAGTCAATGAGGAATGAAGCTCTCCGTGACACCTATTTTGGATTTTGATGACTAAACAAACTTACATCTTGTGAACTGGATGCAAACCTACTCTGAAGGAATCTAACCTTTTTTTCATTCTAGGCACATTCACACCATGGATGCCTCAAGACCATTTAACATTTTTAAATCAGTGAGAAGATTAATTTAAAACCTGAAATGGATGCACTTTTTGTCTGTAATCTCTGTAATAGCGAAACCTGTATTTCAACAGGACAAATTGGTTTAATTCTCAATAATTGTGTGTATGAGGACTGAGACATCCTTCAGTTTGGGTTCATCTTTCTCTGAAAAGCATTAATCTATTGTGAAAGAGCAGTGAATACTATGCAAAGTATTAGAGGGGACAAGTTCCTTTCTAGTGCTCTGCTCTCAGTGAGCCTGTGTCAAGTCACACATCAAGTTAGCCTAATCACATGAAGTTGCAGAATTGTGCAGGGATGTAGAGAACAACAACACTGCAAGAGAAATAAAGAATTCCTGGCTCACCAGCCTGTGCTGAAGGTAATTAGGATGACTTATCTTCTATTAGTGCCAAATACCAAATTCAAAGTGGTGCTACTGCTAGAACACATTGATGGTATGTCAGCACTGTATGTGGGTTTTATGTCTTTTTGTGTGAACTAGCACAGGGTTAAGAAGCTTAGGAAAGTAGACTGACAGAGTATGAACCTACAATCTGCCAAGCTGCTGAGCCATCCCCTTAGTGTTTCAACTGTCCAGCACTCTGGGTAGATGTCAGTTTTTGTTCTCGGTGACACAATACCACATTTGTGGTACATTCCTGTAGTTTTAGAAATAATTGTCCCTTAAAAAAACCCCCAGGGACTTAAAAGGCAAGATTTAGGTGCTCCTGGATTTAGAAAGAGATTTATTGATTCGGGAAGACAAAATGAACATTGTGTCTTGAATTGAAGGCATCCAACAAAAAGGAATATGCAATTTGGTTTATTCCCACATTTAAAATTACTAATGTGAGCAAAACATGCTTTCTCATCAGACAGTTCATTCTTGAGTTAAAAACCAGCTAGAATAAATTTTCTTAAGGCTCTGTGAAGGAGCTAAAATGACTGTGCATCTTTGTGACTACCATCACACTGAAAACAACAGCTGACATTTAAAGAAAACTGCTCACAGTAAACAAATCAGTTTAGCAGGTGTACACATATTGATTCTTTAAACAGAATAATTTGTCTCTTTCTATAAAGGATCTGCCATCTTGTATTACAAAGGAACTCTAGTAACTAGTTAGTTTTATTCTATTTTTAAAAATTATGATTCATTAGGTCCAAAATAGATTTTCCCCAAAGCCTATGAGATTTTGTCTGTAGTAGCAGGAGAATGGAAAAATTCCTTAATTCTATAGTTTTTAATTCTATAATTAACTGATCACTGAGGATTTAACAGCAAATGCTGTTGCTCTACCTGCCATTGCTATGGCTTCATTAATTGTACAGAATATATCAGAGTGCATTAGTCTGATGTATTGTCAAAAACAATTATTGTGCAGTCATGCTCTGGAAAGCAGATATGTAAAAATGCCATCTTCTTACACACAGATCATTCCTGTGAGCTTTCTGTCAGATCTGCCTATTTTGTGGTAGAAATACTCTTTTATGTGTTCCAGTTCTTCAAGCACCTTGTTTACATAATATCAATAACACTGAATGTGTTGAATCCCTCAAGGGCATTCTCATCACTGTGATCACTGAACCTGGGGTCATGGAGTTGTACACAAATTTTAGAAAAGCACAGCTGGGGGATCTTAGTGCTGATGAATCTTGAGTGAATTCACAGCTTGATTTTCCATAGGCATCAAAGCAGACATAATGAGAAGATAATCTAGTCTGAGTTTTAGAAGGCAGGCCGAATTTCCAGGGTAGCAGAGTACATCTCTACTGACAGAAGCAACGTGTTTGATGTGAAAGTAATTAATATATAACAAATGTGGAACCTCAGAATGCCATTTTAAATGTCTTCCATTTTCAAATCGCACTGTAAAATTAATCTCTAATTGTCCAATGTAACATTTTATTCTGCAAGAGCCTTGCTTCAGTGAGGCTGCTCTCTTAACCATGTTGCTTCATTTCTTTATTAATTCATGTAACATAACATTATAGGATGTCCATCTTTGTTCATTGTTGACTTCATCCTTACAACCCTAACTAACTTAGTTTCATCAGAAATATCACACCAACCTATTACCCACCTACTCTTCCAGGTCTTTCCCTTTTCATGTCAATTACCAAAATAGCTCCCTCTAGTCTGAGAAGCAAACAATTGCTCCTCTTTAGTTTTCTATCTCTTTGCCATTTACTCATCCATAAAAGTGCTGTCCTCCTTGGTCTATGGTTGCTTAGTTCCCTAAACGATCTTTGGCAATGGGCTTAGTCAAGTCTTTTGGAAATCCAAGCAGTTAGAATGACCTTGATAATCTCCATCCATACTCTTGTTCAATCACTTAAAGACCTTGTTCATAAGGCAATATTTCTCCTTATAAAAACCTTGGTTATTCTGCTCAATTAGATAATTTTTATTCAAGTGTCCACTAATTCTAATCTTCATTATACTTTCATTTAATTTGCCTAGCAGAAGCATCAGGATTACAGACCTAGAGTTCCTCAAATCTCCTCCAGAATCTTTTTCAAAATTGGCATCACACCAATTTGCCACCCTTCAGGTTTTTGGTATGAAAGAAATCCAGCACAACAGCTTCCCAGACTACTGTGATTTATTTATTCATAGAAATATAACAAGCAGAGAGAACAAGATTGAAACAAGCAGAGCCTTTATCCTTTTCCTTCCTTCCCAGCTCAGTTATTCTATTTTAAAATTTTGGTTCCTCCAGACTAACCCAAGCAAGTCATCATATAACTTATTTTGTCAGTGTCTCTGCTGGGCTTCCTGCAACCAGTTGCTGACAAGTCACCTTTTGTATTTCTTCAGGAAACGGTATAACTCTTTAATAACCTTGGAGAGCAAGCTTTCAGTCTTGGTTACACCATTATTTAACTTGATGTGGAGCTTTGATATTCCCATTTTGCAGGCAATAGCTAATTGTTTTATCTCAGTTTCTTTTTTTTCCCTCCCTCTTGGACTGTTTCTCATTCAGACTGCTGCCCTTCCTACCTGCAGCAACCTGGTTACCAAAGCAAGGCAGTATTTGATCCACTGTGCCATAGCTAGACTGTATAAGTACCTAGGGAAATATTAATAATATTGCCTGTGCACTCTCCTTGGGTCCAGACCTGTCCCACAATGGGGCTCTGCAGATGAACTTCAGGTGGCTTGAGTAGTCTCTGGTGGTTTCCCAGCATGGGCCATGAAGCCAACAGAACAGTACTGGGAGAAAAAATCTGCACATGGTTCAGAAGCTAGCCAGCAAAAAGGAAAGCATCCTGCTCTTAGTTCATGTAGTGGTAAAAAGGAGCTCAAAGCCCAGCTTAGGAGGGCAGAGGATCACAAGGTAGCAGAATACAACAATTCCATGACATGGGCTAGTTCTTAGTCACAGGTTTCTGATAGGAAGGATGAAAACATAGTTTTATAAAGGCCAAGTGCAGCGGATGCTTCCATGAAGTTGGAACACAACCTTCCGCTGCTGTAAATGACTGTTCAAGCTGCTGAAGAGATTTCAGTAGAGTTTGGCAACCTGCACTGGCTCTGTGCTTGATGTACATGGGAAACAAGGGCAAGTGTGGAAGCAAAGGATTCTTCAGCTCCTCACTGTTTGTGCAGTCCACTAGGGTGCAGCCAAGCTGATGGATGGTAATAGGCATCTGTGCCTTATGTCTTACAAACAGTTTAGCACCTCAATGTGCTGGGCTTGGCCACAGCTGTTTATCTTTGTATAATTAGCAGAAGTGACAAAAGCAACCTTTAATTCGGTGGCTGCCATTAATTTTACTTAAATAAGAAACAAATGTGCAGGTGAGCCCAGAGTTTCAAGGATTCCCCAAGATACCAACTAAATTGTAAACTACTTTAAACAATCAAAAATTACCAGGGAAGAGATTAATATTCACAGCACTTTTCAAACTAATTGTGTAGGTGCTTGCACAGCCCATGCTTGGCAAATGGCCTGAATAACAACACCTGGTAACACAACAGTGTGAGGTAAAAATGTGTGTGTGTGTGTGTGTGCGCGTGTGTGTGTGCGCGCGTGTGTGTGCGCGTGTGTGTGTGTGCATGTGTGTGTGCGCGCGCGCGCGCGTGTGTGTGTGTGTGTGCGTGTGTGTGCGCGCGCGCGCTCGTGTGTGTGTGTTTTGAATACACAAAACTGTCTGGAGGACATTTGTCCATGTTAACTTGTGCGCGTGTGTGTGTGCGCGCGTGTGTGTGCGCGTGTGTGTGTGTGCATGTGTGTGTGCGCGCGCGCGCGCGTGTGTGTGTGTGTGTGTGCGTGTGTGTGCGCGCGCGCGCGCGTGTGTGTGTGTTTTGAATACACAAAACTGTCTGGAGGACATTTGTCCATGTTAACTGATCATATTCAAGATGAAGACAACCATAAGCCCCAATCCGATGCTGTTAAAGAGGAAGAGTGACAATCAATGGATTAAACAATAGCCAGGGGACTTTGAAGAGATATTTGAAACAAAGGAGGAGTCAACCTGAAAAGAAGGATAAAAGAAACTGAAAATTGGTTTGGGGTTGGGGGAAATACTTAGAAGGGTAACCATCAGTAGTCAAACCTGGTTTGACACTGCCAGAATCTGCCCTGTCAGCATTGCTACCACTACTTACCTCAAACAGATCATCATCCTTATGGAATTCCTCATGGAGCTGGTGCTCAACAGGTGGCATGGCTGAATGAGGCACAAGAAGTGGGGACCCGCACTCAAGGTGCATGTAAGGGGGCTTGTGGAGGGACCTTTCTTAGCCTATGGGAGACATGGTTTATCTCTGGTTTATTTATACCAATAATGGTGTTATTGTTATTGATCTGGAATGTATTGCAAGTGAGTTATATGTCATTAATAAATCAATACATTGCTTTAATCCTTATTTGGTTTAAATTATGAGAGCTGGACAGTTTTCCCTTGCTTCATTATTTGGACAGTGCATGATAACACTAGAAAAATCTTTCCATTTCTTCTTTGCGAAAGAAGCTTTTTAACTATCTAGCAGCTAACTTTGTATAAAGTGGGTGGAACTTGCTTCATCACACACTGATGAAGAAGCTGCACTGTGAGTTAAAAAAAACAAAGGAGAATGTTTAAACAGAGTAGGGTGTTTAAAAAACCCTCTTTTTTATTCCTACACTACTGTTTGCAGCTATTACACAAAGAAAAAAAAGGTCTTTGATCTCTGTTTGGTAGGGCTTGATCTGTGCAAAGAAGGGAGATGCAAAGGTAATGCACTACATCTGCTCTGTGATAGTTTTGCAAGTAAGGCCTTCAGAGAGCAGAGGTTTGTGGAAGTCACCCGCCCCAGGGTAAACCTCTGCAGTGGCAATCTGAGCTGGTCAGTCAGGGCTCCCTTGACTGCCATTTTGTCTCATCTTCAGTAGGAGATGCTTACCCTTAACTAGCAGTTAGTAACAAAAAAAACTCACAAGCCCAAACCCCAAAGCCAACCAAAGAAAAAGAACCCTATCCTGAGATAATGGAAATGGAAATATTGAAAGTCATTTAGATGCACAGTTGCACAGCTTGAAAAGATAAAGTTTTTTCACATTTTATCAAGTGGTGTGTAAAAGAGACGGCTACTTAGCACTGGGTGTATGTGGCTTTTGTTTGCTATGGGGACAGCAGTTAAAGGGCCTCTAATCAGAGGCTTAGAGACACAAAGAACATCTATGCTCTAAAAGAATATTCAAAGGAGAGCAGTCCTGGATTCAAGGTAATGAGGTCCAATCCAAAGTTTGGTATATACCTCTAATATGACCTTGGAAGAGACATTTAACATCCCGCTTGAATGACATAATCAATTATCTGCAAGGAAGAAAAATAGCTGTGGGAGGGGTTTTTTCCCTCTCACTTTGTTTAGATTGACCATACTTTGGGATTGTCCTATGCACTGTTGCAATTTCATTTGGGGCTGCAAGTATAATAAACAAGTCCAAAAGTCTGTTTCAGGAGTAGTGCTGGTGAACAAAATCTGAGGTGAGGATGTCTCCACTGAAACACATTGCAAAGGTATCCTGGTCTAGTACATCCCACAGTGAGGTCTCACTGTGATACCCAAAAGCCAGTGATTTCCAATGCCTAACACAAGGACTCAGCAGGCAGCAAGTGGTGGTTACACAGCCTGATTGCAGCAGGAAGGAGCTTCAACACTGTGAAAAACTGTTGCTTTCTGAAATGGATGAGCCGGGAAACAGGGAGCAAAAGTAATGCTTTGGCAAAGGCTTTCAGTCCATGCAGTAAGCCCAACACTTCTGTAAATTCAATGACCTTCCCACATTTCTTATCTATTTATGCAAATGTATTCATGCCTCAGATTCAGATCCACACTGAGACTCAGGCTGGATTGCAAAATGTTCCAAAAATCCTTTCAAGAAGATTTTCCTTTTATTACTCTCTCAGAGAATTTGCTTCAATTAAAAATTATCTATTACTTTAAGAGGTGGCTTTGCAAGTCATTGCAGAAGATACTGTACTTGATAACTAAGACAAGCCACAGATTTGAAAACAACACCTTGAGTGGTTTAAATAAAACTGAAGCGTTTTTTCCACTTTGAATAATGCAGTCAGGCTTGAAATGTGGTATCTGATGGTCTATTAACTTTTCCTTTAGAAAGGCAATCACTTTTTTAGGTAGTCTTCTGTCAAAATCTTTGTGTTTAAAACAAAGGAAAGTAGAAGACAATACTGCTGTACTGTGGTCACCTCAAAGGGCATGACACCTTCTGGTAAGACAAATGCCTCTGATACGACAAAATACCTTGACGTATTTATTGTCACTCCTGACTTAGGTAAGACAGAATTTAGTGTAGCAAATAATTCTAACACCTTGGCAGGGCTGAGATAAGTTGAATTTGTGATTCTGAAGAGAACAAAGCCCCTCTGTGATTGTCACGTTTTTTTTCCAGGTGCTTAACAGCAATTTCAGCAAGTAGTCTCTGAATAAAAGTGGAGGTGTGCGCTCAGAGGGGGAAAGCCACTGGTTGGGAAGCCAAGTGCCTTCAGTGGCCAGGAGTGATATTTTCTCTTAGCATGGTTAAACAACTCATATGAGAAGATGCTTGTGCTTTTATCAAGTGTTTGATTTTGTGATTTAGGCTGAGATCTCAGGAATGTTATTTGTTTTGCTTCTTCCCCATCACCCCCATCTTCAGGTTGAGACTAAGGAGCTGTTGCTGTAATAAGGAGATAAACAAAAGAACTGAGATTAAAGAAAACCTGCACCAATAGAACAAAATAAAAAGGAAGAATTGACTAAGGCTTTTAAGGAAAAGGGTGTAAGCAGACAAAACCAGTAGAAATGTAGTTGGAAATGATCGAAGGACAAATGAAAAATACAACACATTTTAATGAAGGCCACTTCCTGCCTGAAAAAAGGCTGCCACATAGGAAAACATCCAGAAATTGGTGAGGGGACTAAATTTCGCACAAGAGTTTTATCTGACTATAAAAAGGTTATGTCATAATGAGAAAGGAAAATAGGAGCATTTAGGAAGTAAAGGAGATCTAATAAAAGACCTGTTAATTGCCAAACCAGACATGGACTCCCGGAAAATATAAACATGAAAAAGACAGTCAGTTCAGGTCATATGGGGACTGTGGTATTTATGCAGCAATTGTAAGGTTTAATTGGGAGCAGCCACGTTGCCAGTTCCTGCAGAGCCTGAGCCAGCTGAGATGGTGTCTGGGAGAAGCCATCAATCCCAAATAGCTTCAGTGACACTCCCAGACTTGGATGTGCTTTTCAGACAAAGACTGTCTGCTGAAACACAGCAGAAGAGGAACAATTTGCAAGAGACCTCCAACAGTGGTTTAAGGGTTGGACCAGAAAGAAGTGGATGAAGAACAGTGAAGAGACTGCCTGTTAGTTGGTGGTGTTGACTTCAGGGTGCAGGAAACTTCCCAGAAGGCAACTGAAGCTTTAAGTTGTGTGTGAACAAGAAGAAAAAATCAGATGCAGTTTGGTTTCTCTGGAAGGGAGGAACTATCCTGGCAGTTATATTTGGATGAGGATAAGCTCCCATCTCACTTTATGCAGTGGAGGGGATTCTGAGAAAAGAAAACCCCAGATATCTGTGAAAGGAAAGCAGGAACCACTGAGGACAGTGCTATAGACATTTCCTGTCCAGTGCAGCAGTCTGTAACTCTCCCAGCTGTGTCTGCCACACAGTATCTCATGGCTCCATACATGCACTGCTTTGGCACGCTTCTTGCTCCCAGGCCCTGGCTCTGCCTCAAACAAGCAAAATTAGGGAAAAGAAAAGCAGGGGACGTAACAGCAGCAGGTCTTTGAATGTAACATGCCTAATTCTGTTGACAGCTCTGACACTTTACACCAATATAATTACATTTCTGTAATGCACTAGATTGAGTCATTTATGAAATATTACTCAGATAATTGTCTTGATAGTTACTTTGACTGGGATAAAACCTCCCTGAATTGTAAACAAAGAGCAATGATAGACATTAATGTGTTGGTTGGACCTTGGTGGCTTAATGCTGAGACTGCTATTACGTGCAGACTTGTTTAATGATCTGAATGAAGGTGTTAATGGAGTATTAAAAAAATCCTGAGGGTGAGCTGAAATGGAACAAGATGAGCACAGTGGAGGCAAAGCACTGATGAAAGAATCTTAAAAGAAAAGATGGTTTGGGATTTGGATTTAGAGTGGACCAGGGTCCAGTTTTCTGACTATACCATGCACAACATTCCTCTGCCCAGATTTTCAATGGTGCTGATTGATTCCAGACTCACACAGGTGATTTGAAGCCAAAAAATTATTAAATATGAGGTTACTATGAGATATGGCCAGTTTGGGTCTCTATGCAGAAACATCCCCTTGCAAAGTGGGAATCCTGCAAATACTCTCTGTGACTCTGGGGTGGCAGGAGCTGCCCCACTGAGTGGGATGCTGAGCATCTTCCTAGAAGAGATTGGAGAATTCAGAGAAGAGTGACAGAATTGGCTGGGAGGATTGAGGTGTACACACAAGCACACAAAAATAGAGGTGTATGTGAGAGTGACAGAAAGTAGAATGAACTAATTTCTCGTTGTCAACAAACATTTGCAGGATGTCAGGCAAATTTGTGCTTCATACGTATGTACTAAAAACCATCACTGGGAAACTTGTTTTGGTCCATAGCTTTGTGAAATCATAGCCTTGGCAAATCAAAAAACCTGCACTGAAAGTGTTTCTTTAATGTTTTTAATCCAGACTGGATTTTGCAGGGCAGAAAAAGAATCCCTAAATTATAAAGATGGCTTGTTAATTGAAATTTGGTAATTCAACCCTGCAAATCCAAAAATCTTTGGGCATTTCCAGAAAACCAGGGTGCAGTGGTGAAGAGGTTTAACTATTCAGATGGAAGGAGGGAGGCAAGGGGGTATGAAAAGAAAATAAAATGTATCTGAAATAATGTTTTCAGAATGTATATTTTAGGGTAACACAAGCAAGAAAGACAAAGAAAGAATTCTTTCAGAGGTGATCCCATCCCATAAAGCCTAGGTTTCTACAAGTTCACTTTACAATTCCTTCACTGTGCATACTCAGCAATGAATAGTTTTATTTGCAGCACCCACCCTGGGATGTCTATCTATAGTTCTGTCTATCTATCTGTCTATCTGTCTATCTATCTCTCTATCTCTTTGTCTATCTACTTATCTTTAAAACTAATTAATACCAAACTGAAGAAATTAAATAATCCCAGTGAATGGCAATAGAGTATGTAATAGTGGTAAGGGCATTTTGATAAAAATGCTCAGAACTGTGGCAGCACCACCTTTAAAGGTTGTAACTAATTGATCTAACTTATCAAACATACTGCCCAAAATGGTATTTACAGCATTTCCTGATTTAACTGTAGAGACTTTCCAATAGCATGCTCATCAGGTAGGCTCACTGAATCTTCATCTCAGGAGATGCTTGGAGAATAATTGCTGATAGAAATTCAAAACCCAAATGAGCTTCTGCATGTTGATATCCAGATGAGAGGTATGTAGCTGAAAACATCCCTTGTCAAATGTGGTTCTTGTTATCTGCCAGCCCCACTTGAAATTTGCTACAGACAACCAAGATGAGCAGAGTCTGCTTGCAAGGAATATTTTTTCCTCCCCCTTTGATCTAAAGCAGATGTTACAGATTATCAGCAGAAGGTCTGTGTTGCATGCTAAGAAAGTCAGTACTGCTCAGTAAAGGGTATTGGTAACGGCGGCATGAGAGGGGATAGGCCATGTATTACTGCTGTCAAATTACCCAACTGTTTCACTGCAGCTTTTATTGCAGAGGTTTTCTAGGCTTAGCATAAAGTGTCATGTACATAGGACAGACAGTAATTTCAGGAAAAACAAAGGAACTAGGAAAATCCAAAGAAAATAGGAAAATGGGGTATGAAGTACCTCCATACAAGGGGAGGCAGCTGAAGTCACTGTCATGTTTCACCTGAATAAAACCCAACATACTTTAGGTCATTGCTGATGCTTTTGAGTCCCTTCTTTCCCCCCATGGAGGCTGAATTAATGTATAATGTGATTAGATCCATCCTGTGGACAGCTCACCAATATCTATCCCATAATGGAAATTATCTATTCTTCCTCTGCACCACTCTGAGGGTCTCTGTATGGCAGTGCACACAGTTCAGCTACTGACTCTCAGTTTCTCAAAGCAGATGTTTTTACACATTTTCAGGGATGTGGTTTTCTGAATACAAATTAGGAGAAGTGGCAACGGAAATGGCAATCGGTGGTATTTGTAACTCAAATGAAAACATTCACATTTACTAATTGCTCTGTTTCTGGAGCTCTAATATAATGTTAGCTATTTTTCTTGTCTGATTACATTCTCATTCCAGCATATATTACTTTCCCCCTTTAAACGTCAGTAACTTGGTCTCTAAACAGCGGAAAAATTAAACACCAATTAGAGCAATTAGAAAATCACTAATATTGTCTGCTGAGTCTGGTTCTGCATTCCCTTTAGATGTGTAACTTCCAAGGAGGTCAACAGGAGGTCTGTGTGCAAACATGCATTAGGATCTAGTCATAAAGGAAAATTTGATTAAGGTTTTATAAATAAATGACTTTTTTTTCCTTGATTGAGGAAATAATTGAAAAAAATTAATCACAGATCCATTTGAAGTAAATTTTCTTCACAAAAAATTGTTCTGTTTTTGAAAAAAGAAATAAAAATCTCCTTTTTAAACAGGTTTGTTTAAACAGGTTAACCAAGATTGTTTCATTTAATCTTTAGAGACATGCTTTGAATACTTCATTTTAAAATAAATATGTCCGAGTCACCTTTAAATATAGTGCAAAATAATCTAAGAACAGTGCTTGTTCCCAAAATGTTGTAATAAAACATTTCAACTAATAATGGTGTTTATTTAATTCAAATAATTTCGACAGAAATGCATGAAGCTCATGACAATAAACTGTGACCTGTGTTTTCCAGCGAGCAGAGAAGACAAGAAATATCTGCATAGGACTCTGCTGCAGATTTGGCTGCTTGGAGGCTAATTCCAGTAGGAGCACTCCCCAGTGCCTGCACATTATTTGTTTCAGAAAAAGAACAGGTATCTAATCTTTTTTTCTGCTGAAAACCATGCGTCCTACCCTGGTTTCCAAGCTGCTGCATTGTTTTAAGCATAGAAATTTTAAGTTATCTTTGGATTTAATGAAGCAGTAGAAAAACTGGTGGGAACAATTGGGTTTCTTCCTTGTAAATCCTGTGATCTTTGAGGATGATGTACGGCAAAGTCAGTCCCTCACTTCTGTACACTGCCTTACTCTCATTCTCCTTCTGTTTCTTTATTCTCTTTGCCACAGCCCTCATAGCAGCAGACACTGCCAGTCTAACACAAGTCGGCGTATTGAGACGCAAGTGAGTGATACAAACCTCTGTTTCTTTATTCCTTCCAGGCAAGGGAAAGGTTAGATAACTAGTTCAGGTACCCACGAAGCTGTCCTAAGGCATTTATAGCTGTCACTGTGCAGATGTTCACAGGAGTCACACTGACTCCGGCAGCTCCTACAGCATCCTGGCTGCTGGGGAGAGGGAAGGCACAGACGGTACCCACTGGCCCTGGGCATGTGAGGATGCCAGGACAGTCCCTGAGGCTGTCTCGAGGGGGTGTATGTGGAAACAGAGGAGGAGCAGATCCTGCTTGCTCAAATTCCCCTCAGAGCTCATGGATCCCTCTGTCACCAAAAGCAGAGTCCGCCTGCCCATTATTGCTGGTCCGCAGAGATGGCTCTGTTTCTCTGTCCTCTCTGGTGCATTTCCTGCAGCAGCTGAACACACATGGGCAGAGAAGATACCATGCTCCCCAAACATTTAATCATATCCATTTTACTAATTACCCTTCCATTTATCTATTTTGCATGGCGGGTTTCTAGTTGTAAATAGGAAGCAATTGGTGGTGGTTTGCCTCAAAGCAAAACTATTTTTTTTCCTCTTGTTTTACTGCAAGCTTTTTTTTCCTAAGATAGAAAGACAGAAGAGGTGCCAATTCAGTTCAGATCTGAAAATCACAATTTTCAACTCCTTTTGCTTATTCTGTTTATTTATTTGTATACCTATTTATTTATATATCAATTTCTAGTCTCATTAAAAGTTTCTTGGTTTTTGCTCTTCACGTTTCCCTCTGCTGAGATAATCTTTGGGGAAGGAAACCAAAGAGCATCCCAGAGGACCAACCCAGCAGGATTACTTTAAGAGGACAGCTACACAGATGGACTAGGGCACAGGAGGGAGCAACAGCAGAGTTCTGCCTTTTTGATAACCACTGAACAAATCCAGATGAGAAAGGATAGGAGCACCCAAGCTGAGCAAAGGTCAGTCTGTCTTCCTGATTCTCCCACTTTCTTTTTCCCTCTGCAACAACCCTTTTATTGCAGCATTATTATCCAGCATTAAAATTACAATTTTCTGTAATGCAAAATCATACAGGTTTGTTTTTGGTTTTTTTTTTTTTTTTCCGCTGCCTTCTCTTCCACTTCAGCTGAAAGCACTCGGATTTCTAGTACCTAACTAATTGCTTTTGATCTTGCCAAAGTTCAAGTTACAGTATCTGATATTTTTTTTTCATCACAGCAAGCTCTGTTTCCACTGAATGAATACTGATGAGTTAGACATTAGAAAGTGCCTTTGGTCAAACAACATGCCTTGTTCTGAATTCTCAGTAGATCTAAGCAATTATAAATCTGTCAGCGCAGTCTTCTTTACTTTCAAAATTAACGACAATATTTTGTAATAAATTTCTAAAACTTTTATCAAGTTTTTTTTCCTGGAAGTATTTTTTTGCGTAGCATAGGGCTGCAGGGTCCCTTTTCAGTGTGCATATTTATCTGGGCATGGTCCTTCTAGATCCTTCCTGGGCCACCAGCCCATGCAAGAGCAGATGAATAGGGACAATGTGGCAATGTGGGAGGCAATTTGTGTACTCAATACCCTTTCTGGGGCAGGATGGGACCACAGGATCTCACTTCACCCACTGTGAAGCTCAGACCTGCTCCTCAGTTGACATCACCAGGACTGACAGTCTCTTACAACAAACACCATGAAACCTGGACCACCTGGAATTGTCTGGCAGATCTAACTCAGCCTTTAACTCACTGTTAGGAGCAGATATTAGGGTTGCCCTTTTCCCCTACAGGCACTTGTTGTTATAGTGATGGCTGAAATGGCAAATTTAGACATTTCTTCAGGAATATAACATAGGACCATAATCTGAAATAGTGTATTTGCGAGGTTCTCAAATATAGAAAAGTTAGTGAAGGAAAATTATTCCTGCACAGATGCAGTGACGTGTTCACTCAGAAGTTAACTTCTGAATAAAACCAACCTCAAAGCATGAATGGAAACTGAAAACCATGAAGCAGCTTCTGTTTTAAAGAAACTAGTGAAAATGTGCATTACTCATTCTTCAGACTTCTTACTGTGGAAACTGGGCCCACTCCTGTGGGTTTTCCAGCAATGTTACAACACCGTGCAAAATTAAATGTGAGGACAGAGGCACTTCTCATTGAAAAGCCCTCTCTGGACATGTAAAGAACAGTTTTTGAAGACCATCCAGGGAGCTGGAGCAGGATTTGCCCTGAATGAACTACACAGGGAATCTCCATCATAAATGTGTCCTTTACACTAATTTCTTACTTGTCAGCAACTGCTGAGCCCAAGCTCAGGAAAAACCCACACAAATGATTTATGGGTTTTGGCTAATATTCTAAAACAAATGACAAATTGATGCCTGTGCTGAAGGAGCAGTGAGGGCACAATTCATTAACTAGAAGCTTAGTCTCGATCTTATATTTAATCAATAATACTCTGTAACAAAAAAAAACCAAAACCAAAACAAAACAAAACAAAACAAAACAAAACAAAACAAAAAAACAAAACAAAAAAAAAAACAAAAAAGAGAGATATAACTGTACTCTGGGTCCAGGTCTCTGTGACCAGATCAGCATTCAGTGTTAGAAGTGCAGCATCATAAGTAAATATATGTGGCAAAAAAATGCCATGACAGACACATATACTTGATTATTGAGGGGAGAAATATTTTGATAGAGTAATTTTTTGCCCCCTAAAACAGTAGAATGTCTTACCTAGAAAAATCTGTGGGCAAAAATAATTATGCCAGCTATGCTGGCATAAAGTGCTCAATTTTTAACAATTCAATCATGTAGCTTTTCTCTTTAGAAACAGATATTTTGGCAAAAAATTTAAATTTACAAAGGAAAAATTCTAACTCTATAAAAAGCTATACATTAGATTATACTTTTAAAAAGTTTCATTTTCTGCTTCTGATTTTTTTAACTGAAGCTGTTTAAATACATTTATTGTATTAAAACTGCATCTTTTGGTGCTCAAACAAATGCAGCCACTCTGCTGCTCTCTAGAAGGGACAGAAGGTGAACTGAAACTATGCCAAGGAGCCAGCCCAATTTTCAGAAGGCACCTGGAGATTTTATAAATGTTGATAGCCTACGAGCCACCAGTCCTTTTCAGACTTTCAGAGGGTGATCAGCTCCCACTGATCTAAACCAAAGAAAACAGAAGTGAAAAATAGCTCAACTCACCTGGTCCTTGATGTCACCTGCATGGTGATTATCATGACTACACTAATGGATGTACCTGCCCTTGGAAAGGGGTACACAGGAGGTTGGTGCTGCTTTTATCTGCAAAGCACAGTGCGGGGAGGAGCTGGGAGAACACCTGTATCTGGCATCAGGAAAGTGACCTTGGCCAAGCCCCTCTTGGACAGTTGTGAGCGAGCCAGGAGCTTTGCGGAGCAGTGATGCGAGCACAGGGCTGTGTCCCACTTGCACATCAAACTGCCTGGCATCACTGAGGTGTAAAGCAGCTTGAGGAATGCTCCAGGCAAGAGCAAGCCCACTTTTCTTGGAGAGAAAAAGAAGGGCTCCTTCAGGCTACTTTTGCGCCCTGCATTCGGGGCATGTAATTGTCCGCTGTAGCCACAGAGTGGTGTCCTTGTCTTTGGGAGCCTGCAGAGGGCAGGGGATGTGGAAAGGTCACTGAGCTGGGAGCAGCTGGGCTGGAACTCACCAGATCTCCTTGGACAGCTGGAGAAGATGCAGCAAAACCAGCAAGAAGAATGGGAGGTACATGGAGCTCGTAAATAATCTTCCCACGCAGATGTCTTTGCTAGGGATCTCACTGAAAAATTAAAAACACTGAAGGGAAAAAGATCAAGTACAGTGGGAAATGATGTTCCTTGGTGATTCAGCCTTGCTGGAGTACCATGGGGTCAGACAGCGAGGGGAAGGCAAACACGCTGCACAGAAGAGGAGTAACACTTGCTCCCAGGGTAAAAGACTTTTGTTGGAAATCCAGGCAAGACTTTCAGCTTACAGAGACAAATCTTTCAGGTGAGCTGGCAGAGAAGAGCTGAACACTGAAAATAATTTCAGTGGAATAAACTCTCCACAGAGCTGAAGAGTTGCTAAATGAAGAGCATGACACTGTTTCAGGATGGGAATAATGTGATAATCTTCAAGGCAGATAAATATAATGGGTTGACTTGACAGTAGGGCTAAGGTGACAAACCGTGCAAGAGAGTCTTAGATGTAGAGGTTGCTACAGCTTTCAGCAGGTACTCTGATTAAATATGCTTGAATAGACCATATTTGATGAACTAAAGCAAAATAATTTTTCTGTGTTTTCCAGAAACTCCTCCAGTTATTTTCTCATCCTTGTTTTATTTATTATTTTTTCTATAGATTTCTAAGTATACTTTGCAACTACCTGATGCTATGAAATCTTGGAGTCATATCTTAACAAAGCTAATGGCAGTGTTTGAGTTAGAGAGCTCAGTAACAACCGAAAACAGCTCAGGGAAAAAGCTGACTGTGACGTGAACCCACACCACAAAAAGGCAGTGGAGAAGCTGGAAAAGTATTGGCTGCAGGGAGGAGGGGGAGCTGAGCAGCTCTTCAGCAACAAATTACTGAACTAATTACCTCCCAGTAAAGACACTGCTTACTCAGCTCCAGGGATGAGAAAACACATCAGGAGGAGGCAGCAAGCCAGAAGCCTCTGAGTTTTTGCACTGACATGAAGGGGGCTGCCTGGGGATTGTTGGATCCAGTCCTCTTGCCCAAAGCAGGGTCGGCTGCAAGCAGGTCAACATGAGAAAGAACCACAGCCTCTCTGGACAACCTGTGCCACTGTTTGACTACCCCCTCAATAATCTATTTTCTTGTGGAATTTCATGTGTTTCAGTTTAGCCTCTTGTCCTATTGTGGGCACCACTGGGAAGGCCCCAGCTTCTTCTTCTTCCTTCTTTCCATAAGGTATTTATATACACTATTTATATACACTGATGAGATCCTTGAGAGGCTTCTATAGACTAAACAGTCACAGCTATCTCAGCCTCTCCTCATGTGAGAGATGCTCCAATCCCTTAATCATCTCAGCAGCCCTGAGCTGGGCTCAGTGCAGTATCTCCACATCTCTCTCTCTTCTACTAGGAACCCAGAACTGGATACAGCAAAAAATATCTCTGTAACTCTAGTAGGAATAGAATAGTAGAATATTTGCAGCTGGAAGGTATCTACAGAGATCATCTGTATCATCAGTATAACTGTCTGACCATTCTGAGGCTGACCAAAAGCTAAAGCATATTGATAACAGCATTGTCCAATTGCTTTTTAAACACTGACAGGTTTGGGGTATCCACCACCTCTCCAGGAAGCCTGTTCCAGTGTCCTCAGGTTAACTTAGGCTCAGATTCTCAGCTGGATTTCTTTTCTTCTTCCTCTTTTCTTTTTTTTCTTGAAGAACTGGTGTTTAACAATCCCCAAAAATGCCATTGTGCTTTTCGCCTGTGACTTCTCCTGATGCTATTTTGTTGGAACCTACTTGCTTCTATTCAAATCTGTCCTGAAGAGAACAGATGCAACTCAACTGAAATCGTGATGACTATACAGTCCTGTATGTCACTGCAGAGTGGAAAAAAAAGTTAATAGCATCTAGTAAACTACAAAATCAAATCTGTGGTTTCAGTTATCTTTGCTATTTTCTGCAGTTGGAAAAATGCTTTCTGTTCTCGTGAAGTTTGACAACAGCCCATTGAACGCAGCCCATAGGGTTTCAAGTTTGTATTTTTAATATTAAATGTCTCTATATCTGCAAGTATAAACACACTGCTGGGAGCAAACACCCATCTTGACCTGTGGTCTCATATCTGGTTTTGATTAAATGCCTCCATTTGCAGCAAAGGAAGCAACAAATTTACAGCTTTGTCAGTAAGGGAAGATAGTCAAACAGTTGCTCTGTCTTGATTTACAGCTTGTTTATTTCTATATGCCAGTGAACATACAAATACATTCTGTAACAGGTTTGAGATTTCAAAGAGCTTTCAGAAGAGAAGTAATGTTTTCTGATCCCTTTTAAACAACTACCTTTTTTTCAAGGCCAGTTGTCAAATACAGTGAAAAGTGACATACAAGAAACTTTTGTCTAGATGAATAGAATATTCCAAGCTGTAAATATATCCATCAAACCAGTTGGGCTCAGAGAATCTGAGGCTTACATTCTTTATTAGTCAGCAAGTTCTTTGGCCTCTGTAAGGAACTAATCACCACCATAAGTCATTACCACTTACCATACTGCATGTCTGCTTTTAAAATCTGAAAACACCAACTCCAGCATCATCTGTAGTGTTTGGCAACAACAGCTACATTTCTAATGATTATATTTATACTAGACTTTCCAAATTTCTATTTTAAAGCCTGTGTAGTCAATGGCAGAGTCTGTCTAGCTTACAAATGCATAGACAGCTTGGCAGGAGGTATAAATGTGGTTGGGAAGTGTTCCCTAACCCCTCGGCCGGCTGGGCAGTGGTGCCATGGGAGGGGAGGGCAGCTGCTCCTGCTGAGATAATCCCATCTCCCAGAGCTACACTTGTGTTATGTCAGTGACAATGCCATACCTTTCTTAGGTCTCTCCAGTGACTTGGATCCAGCCATGAGAACAAAATTTGCATGGGCTTGGGTGGCAGGACAGAGCTGTGCTCACACAGTGTAGTAAGGACAACGTGGCATTGCACCAGTCTGGGGTTGCAGTTCTAGTCACACTTGGCACTTCAAATCATAAATTTGAATGTTTGGCTTGATTTAAAACCCAGCTGACCACAGCATCCAGTTCACAAAGCAGCTCATTATTTTACTGCAGAAATGGAGTGACATGTTACACTTTGAGCAGGGGAAATGATAACCCAGAAAATGACATGACAAAGAGGAATGAGATAGTGAATCCATTTCTCTTCCCCTCTTGCTGGCCTTCCCTTATTCTGATGGGGAAAAGTGGCAGAGCCACTGCCATTTATCCTGCCCATCCCTTCCTACCCTCTGCAGGTGCACCTTGCACTTCCTGCAGGTCAGAGCTCTGGTCTTCCTGGCCATTGTGCAGATCCCTGTGTGCCCCCCTCCACCCAATGCACATTTCTGAAATCACAGGACAAAGGCTGGCCCCGAAAGTCCTCGCCAGTACAAGCAATTTCTGTCCCTGCTGGCCCTGCTCACATGAATACAAACATCATGTGCTTAAAGGACAGTTTAGGAGCTCTTCACTTGCTACTTGTATTTGGTAAATGCAGGTCTTTTACAGGAAACCACTACTTTGTTCTGGTATCCAGTAAGAATAAGCTGCAGTATCGGTGAAGAACGAAAAGGAGTTGTGTGGTATTTATGATTCAGCAGCAAAAGCTGCCCCCTGGAGGAACATGTTATTAGGCAAATAAGGTAATGAGATGCAATGGGGTCCAAAAATACCTCCACACATTCAACCGTGAGCATCATTATTGTGGTTGCTTTACTAAGTTAACCAAAGAGACTCAAAAACTGAAATACAGACTTTATACAGAACGAGTTTGGAGTACAATAAACAAATGCAACATTCTTCGAGAATTAGTTGTGTTTTATAAACATCAATAAACACTGAAAAATATGTGAAAACTAAAAAAAAAAAGGAAACAATATCAACAACTGTAAATTGTCTCAGTATTTATCATTTAAGCAGTTTTTTTGTACTTTTGCAATAGAGATTTCATCCAGAATTCTTTATATAATTAAAAAAAGGAAAAGAAAAACAGTCAGCATATTGCTGACACAAGACCAGGGAAGGGGTCACAATTAAAGCAGAAAAATAACACATCCAGTTAGAAGTGTGTTACTATTTGGCAGGAATACTCTTAATGAACACCGTCTATGCGTGAGAAAGAGACAGCATCACTGTTACAGGCAAGAAATGATGATCAGGTATCATTCATTATCCATTGTACAAAATTAAAATTAGTTAAAGGGGAAATGAAAACTCGAAAAGAAGAGGGGAAAAAAACAAGGAAACTTTTAAAAACACCTCTTGATAATAGTCTTCTAAGGCAAATGTTCAAATGTTACATGCACTAACGAAGCAAGAAACCAGACAAAGCTCTTCCATTCCCTGTGTGTTTCCTTTCATTTGTTTTCATGAAGAAAGGTTTGAGAGAGCAGAGCGCTGGGAAGAAATACTGCAAACCTCTAAATTAGTGAACGAACTTCCAGCATCACTATTGTACTCAGGGTAGGAGGAACTGGAAGAAATGATGTTTTTCAGCCTCTGAAGTGCAATGATCAGTAGCAAAAGGAGAAAAGCTAAGAGACTAAGGAATATAGAAACATAGACATAGACGTTGGATAAACGGCCAGGCGATGAATCCACTGAAGTTGAAAGGGATGTGGGATACAGTTCCAGAAAAGTCCCATTTTCCATGTTTCCCACAAATCCAGATGAAGGGTCAGGTTCTGACATTACTGGGTTTGTGTTTTAAAAATCACAACAGATCTTGTATTCGAAGGCAGTTTTAGCGGCATAAAAAGGGTTTATTTTAAGCGAACATTTTTCCATCACAACGGTGAGATGACAAGTCAGCCAGTGAATGAATTTATCCTTTACTGCTCAAGTCCAGGACAATTTAAGATTTCATCCTTCAGAACTGCAAGGGAAAAAAAAAAGAAGCAAGGTTAATTTACTAGCAGATGATGTGCACCTGATATAATTTAGGTCTTAAGAGTTACATTTCTTATCTCGAAGATGCAATTCTTAAAGAATTAACTAGCAATTATCTTTATATCTCAATTTTCCAAAATGCAGGGATTAGGAGAAATCCTACTGAATCCTAATGGATTGACTCTTTCCAACCATGAGTTGTTTAATTGAAGAACAGCACAATCAAAAATGTACTTTATATGGGACTGAGGTACTGGAATCCAATTTATCTTGTGATAAAAAATCTAGTCAAGTAATGAAACTCCCTCTCAAGACTTCAGTTCCTCAACCTAGATGAGTAAAGCCACTCAGTATCACAGTTGACAATAACTCCATTAGCTACTTACTCCATAATGTCTTGCCAAAGGTACCCAGAATTAGAAAATCTGCCAGACTTGCTTTCTTGCTGTGTATTTATTAAATGTTTTGAATGGTTTCAAACATGAAAATGTACCTTGCTGCAATTCTGCCATTGAGATATCAACGGCAGGCATGTTTCAGTGGAGTGAACTGACCCCTCCAAGCAAAATCCCAAGGAACGGGCAGCCCTGCCAGCCCAGCAAGCATGACAGGACTATCTAAGGGCTATTGAAAAAAGGTTACATTCCAGATGTTGTTTTATTGTTTATTTATTGTGTTTGCTGTTTTATAGTGGAGCTTTTGGTGGTCTCAATCAAGCATCCCAACAGCCTGCAAGATACACAGGAGTGCAAAACTGCATCTGCAAATACCAGATAAAATATTCTTACCACTGTGGTATACAACTCATAGTGATGCATAAAATATACTAAACTAAAACCATTTTATCACCCTAATAGTATTTAGCCCCATAGGAAACCGTATTTGTTGTACCTCCTGAAATAAGTCACAACAGACTGAACAAAGAGAGATCCTTATGAGATTAAACTCCTTTTGAACTGTCTTTAATTTGGTGATATAAAATTAATTAATGGAACAATATGTGTTCATTTCATGTTCTGGAAATAGTTAAGTGTGTTACAGCTAATTTATCCTTTTTAAAAGATAGGCTTTGATGTAGAAGATGTTTATTCTTAATTACGTGTCATAATGAAAATTAGATCCATTATTAATTGAATTACTCCATAATAATTTAAGAAATTACTTCACATGAATTCTTTAACATGGCAGAAGTTGAAGGCCTTTAAATTTCTCACAAATTTGAAATTTACTGCATTCTGCTTTTACTACTAGCACTTGACCCTGGTACAAGGAATAACTTTGGCATTTTTAGGGACTTTTTTGAAGTGAGTGGAAAATTTGTAGTATTAAATAGGACTAATCAGAACCTCAGTTAAGCAGAGATGTGTTTTGCTAAATCAGAGCTTTTACAGGTCTTACAACATTACCCAGGCTATTTTAAAATAAGTATTTTGTAGTGACATCAGAGACACTTTAAACTCTGATTCCAAATGAAGCCATGAGTAGTTTTATTCAGTGCACCACAGCCACCACTTCAGCTCAGGTTCCTGCTTCTGCTGGGAGAAGAAGGTAAGTGCCATGAACTGTCTGTCTCTCTTACCCCGATCCTTCTGAAGAAATAACCCCAGAGAGTCAGGTTAGGTAAATGGGCTTTTATCCAATTACCTTCTTGTTAGGTAATTGAGTGTTTTTTGCATTTCTGAAAACTAAATACAACAACATCATAACATTTAGCCCAAACCTAGTCCCAAAAATGATTGCGAATTTTGCCACTGACATCAAAGCATAATGGCAAAACTGGTAAACTGCATAAACCTGTTGTCGTTCTGAGAGCTGTAAACTGACCCAGGAAATGAACCGCGGAGGCTAAGTTTTCACATTCTGTAGTGGTCCCTGCCTTTCCCTCACCTATTTTTGGAAAGTTGAGTTGGTTTAAGACAAAGAATGAATTGCAAGTATTGTTCCTGAATGACTGCAGATGGAGAACTCTGTCCTACAGGAGGTGTCTTTCCAATTAACCACTCTTGAAAACTCCTGGGACAGCAGAATTGGCACCTCTCTGCAGGGGTACTCAGGTTTTGTGGTGTAGCTGGATCTGGATTACTTTGTCAGAGGTACCTCTGCAATGCCAGGACAGGGCTGTTTCACTTGAGGAGGCTCCATGAGTCCTCCAGTGCAGCCTCACTGCTGAAAGCCCCAGATCATACTCTGCCTTTCTGACCATGGCTGAGTTTTCCTGCTGCTATTGCTCCTTTGTTACACAGCCTTGCTGCTCTGATGGACAATTTGCCTAGAAGATTCACACATTTCAGTAAGGTTCAAGAAGGCATAGACTCTACCTCCACACTCTGCTGGTTTTAGATGTACAGGAGAGCAAAACCTCATTCTTCCACTCTGGCCCTCAAATATGAGCACTGGCACAAAAGGAAAGGCTCTCCTAGATACATGGTGTCATTTATACATCCCGGCTTTTCAACCAGAGCCACTATTTAGCTATATTCTCCCAGCTGTGCATTGTTTCTTCATTCATGTCCTTGGTATAAATACCTCTCACAGGGGAGGACAACCACTCTTACTCCAGGGGTAAGCCAACTTGGCAGATACTGTAGGCAGGCTCAGTTGAGTTTTTCACGTTTCCTTTTATCCTGTGGTAAGCAGGAGATGGGCAAGGTGGCATTCACCAGAAGAAGGGCAAACTGAGCAGGTGAGGGATCAGGCAAGGTGTCACTTTGTGTCACTGTGCAGGTACCAGCAGTTCCATGCCTGAGCAGCCATGCCAAAGCTAGCCACTACTGCATATCTGATGGGATCTGCTAGAAAATCCATTTTGTAAGGAAATGCAAATGTGGTCAGGAGCAGAGGCCTCACAATTAGCATATGCCCTGAGTGCCAAATTATATGTAACAGGCGTAATTTAATCTTTAGCATTGCTAAGACAGTAGCCATCTCCCAGTTCAGACTAAAGTGAATATTAAATGAGACTGCAACACTCTGCAGGATGGCATGAACAGAGGTTTTTCATCATCCCAATGTTGTAAATGCTTTACTGTCTGTACTGTATTTCTTCATATATCTTGATGCAACAACTCTACTTCTCCAGGCTCAGTCAGATATAATTTAATGGCCTGCACTTGCCACTGAAATCCTAAAAACTGAGGAGCAGGCAGCAAAGATAGGTCTGGTAGACTCAATTTCTTGTGAGTTTATCAGCCACAGAAAAGCACTTCATTTTCTTGGCTCTTCCTGTATTTTCGTGACTACAAGCTGAGAAATATCTTGGTTGTTTCAGTGTCTTCAAAACATTTAAGCAGAGAGAGAACTTGACATCAAAGAAAATCGATGTTTGTGTATTACATAAACTAACACTTTTGTCACAATCTCCTATGAACTGTTTCTTTACAGGTAGAAGGTATCCTAGAAAGCCCTTATGGTAAACATCTCCTAACAGATGAGATCTTTATTTGCCTTTAGCATAGTTACAACAGAGAGGTCCCTTGTCTGGCCAAACTTCAATATGCTGTAGCAGGGCAGGAAGAGCAGGAGGAAGACTGTGTAGGTTCCCAGGTGATATGGTGATGCCAGTTCTAAGACTTACTCATCCCTAAAATGTGTAGCTCCTCCCCAAGTTCTGCTATCTCAGTGATTGGTCCCAAAAGCTGGCAGCAAGTCTTCACTAGACTGATATACGTATGAAGGCCAGGGAGCTCCTGGTTTAATTCTTTCATCCTCCCAGTCTTGTTTTCTACATTTATTTCCTTCCTAAGTTACTGTTGTGGGATGACCGCTTTTATCCCAATATCGTGTATTGTGTCTGGCAGCTGTGTTTTTTTTCCCTCTCTCTCTCTCTCTCTCTCTCCCCCTCCCCCTCCCGGCCCTCTTGCCGCGGCGGGGGGGGGGCGAGATTTCCCCTAATTTTGTCCTGAACCAGGACAGTTACCAATATTTCCCTTCCAGCAAACATGTAACACAAAATATTTAATGCCAATAAAAATATGTTTGCATGCTCATACTAAAGGGCTGAATAAATTTTACATATCAGGAGCACTTCAGTCTTGAAAGGCAATATGCTCTAGACTGGAAAAGTGTAGCAGTTTAACATCATGCAACTAAACAAGACAGTAGCTCTAAACAGGAAAAAAGATGTGAGCAACACTTTATTCCATTTAAAATGTAGGTAGGAAAGGCAAAGAATGACTTCTAGCTTGCAGTTTAACAAGAATATGATCCTTAATACTTCCTCTCGGATACACGCCTTTGGCAATTAAAGACCACAAGTAAGTAGGATGCTTCCTTTTTCCATTACAGATGGACCTGCCAGGAGCAGAGAATCCCTTTTCCACTCTGCCTGGGAAAGAGGATCAATTGCCAACTGACTCAATAAAATAGAGCACAGAAGGAAAAGAAAAACTATTTCCTGCCACAAGCAAAGTTTTCCTTTTAATTTATTATCTAATTTCATTTTTAATTATGATTTAATATTATTTAAATGTATGTCTTTGAAGATCTAAGAAGACAAGTGCCCATATGGCTTGGTTGCAGGTTAAAATCAAGTTATATTTTGTTTGAGGGTTTGTGTGGGGCTGTAAAAAGGAAACCCTCTGAGCCATAAGGATACTTAGATTAATTCAGATAGGCTCCAATGATTCTCTAATTTACATTTCCCATGGATCTGCGGATTATAGAGTCATTTATATCAATGTAAATCAAAAACATTGTGACCTGGGATCAGACCCAGAACTCGTGAGTTAAATCTGGTCTTTAAAAGTAAGAGAAAAATGTGCAAGGAGAAAGAATAAAATACTTACGAGCAGGAAGAAGATATGGAAATAGAAGCTAAATGTCCAATGCAGAGGAAGTGGTTGGTGATCACGCCCAAATCGAAAGGGACTGCATGCTGAGAAAAGCCCCTATAAAAAAGCAAATAAAAGTGGAAGGGTTTAGTAATAACTCCAACAATAATAATAAAATAAAGGGAGGACAAGTGCTGAATTTTGACTACTCTTACTGGCAGAAATTTCAGGGGAAAAAAGCCCAACCAACTGGAATACTGGCTTGCGTTTTATTCCTGCTAACACAATCCTTCTGTGGCCCTGTTACAGCATGGCATGTACAGCATCAAAACCATGATCCTGAACTGTTTTACAGACAGGCTTTGATAACACCTTACTCTTGTTCTGCAGTATGCTCAAGGACCAAGACAGACATTTGTCCTCTGGCACATTTTTAAGTACTAGAGCACTGAATCTGCTCTCCAATTCATCTCACATTATACCCTGAAGACTCCTGCCAGGAATCAGGTCTTTTGGATTACACACTATTATTTATTCATCCTCTTTATTTCTGACTATCTGCAGTTTAAATTTTCACATACTTGAAATATCCAAACTGAATATGTTATGTGCACATGAATAGCTAGAAGGATTTTGTGTGCTACATGCATTCAATACCCAAAATTAAAACATAGCCCCTGAATAGTTTTTAATAAAGTAAATTAAATTTCTTGTGTATGAAGAAATGATGCAGATTAAAGCAAAAGAGGGCCACTCTCAAACAGATTTTCCCCTCTGGGAGACAAAAGACACTTTCACAATCATTGTACATCTTAGAGCTCTGCCCCTTCAGCACATTTGGTTTGACTGTGTTAGAGAAGCAGATCTCTGGGGATGGATGTTGATGCATTGTTGTGCTGCTTTCATCCCTTCAGTCACTGAATCACTTCTGGTTTAAGCCTCTCCAAGTTCAATAAAGAAAATTGTCTAGTGCAGCTGTTAAAAGACAGTATTGTTGAAATCCAAATGTTTTGATAACACTGACTATACTAATGTTCCACCTAAGGGAGTCACACAGCTTCCTAACTATCTCTTTATGAAGGAGAGGTAGGAGGCTCTGGGTGAATCCCAAAGTCAGCTGCCCCAGAGATGGACCCAGCATATGCACTGGATGTGAGGGTGTGCATCCTTGTCATCTTGCCCAGAACTGCTTCTGAGGCTGAGGCAGGTGCAGTACAGGATGGAGAGGGGGTACAGCAGCCCTGGTATGCATTTTCTCTGGTAAATATGCCTCACATGGCCAAGAGCTCTACCCTACACCCCTCAGTTTTGTCTGCTTGTAGCAGAGATCCTTTTCCTCCCCTTTCTTTCTTTCCTGGGGGAAAGAGGCATAGATCTCTGCAACAGGGCTGTATCTTCAACCAAAGCAAATACAACGTATTCTGCTCTTTTCTCTTGGGAGAATCTTTTGTTAGTCCCTCTCCCCCCAGATACACAGAGCACTGCTTTAGCCTTCATTCAAGACAACAGTGCCACAATCTCCAGCAAGGCAAGGGGACCAGAGCCTACCAAATCTTGGGCTGATTAAACACTAAACATGAAGTGAAAAACACAAGACATCCTCGAGGCTTCCTAAGTGCAGGCATTCATATTCAAATGGTAAGTGTACACAGTGAGGCAGGGAGGGCAGAACTTTTAATTATCTTTGAAGATCAGGGAAATACTTAGACCAGAACATCAACAAGCTATCTTCAGAAGACCCCTTGCCATACACAGTTGTATCCCACAGTCCTTCATCCTCTTGCACCACTCTAATGCCCCTCACAGCTATTTTTACTATTTCAGCTATAGTAGCAGCCTATAGAAGGATTTGGCCCAAACAGTGTATTCCTTCACTGTGCCAGTAAGACATGAAAGGAGTAGGGATCTATCTGTTCCCTGTATCTCTCAGGATGTGGAGAGGGGTAAGGAGTCTCACTGCTGTGCCTCTGAGACCTTAGAGAAATAGGGCCCTCCTGGTCTAGCGTCCTATGAGACTATCACCCAAAAGATACAGTCACCAAGGAAATCAATCTCCTTCCTGTGCTGGTTTGTTAAAAATATTTATTTCTCTTTTGAAAATATCCTGTGGAAAAATACAGGTTGCTGAAAAAAACCCACTCAAAACTCAACAGCCTACTTTTTGCTGACCTTAGGGATGGGTCATATTCAATTTCTTGGTGTCCAGTCCCAAATCTATTCCCCTTATTGCCACTCTGAATAACTTTTGTTGCCACTCTCAGCCAAATTCAAAATTCAACCCAGGCAGAAACCTCAAACAGATTTGAGCTCCTGAAGTTTAATAACAGTGGGTGATCAGGCAGAGAAGACATGAAGGTTCATGCAGCCATTTGGTTGCTCATAACAGCTTTAAATCTTGGTAATTGACTTCTACAGTCAAAACCAGCCACTAAGGTGTCACTGTCAAAGTGACAGATCCCAGCTGGAAAGGAGGTCCAGGGCAAGGTTAGCCAGGGAAGAGGAGAAACCAGCAGGTGTCAGAAATCCTTAACTTCTGCATTTTGTGTAATGACTTCTTGTTTGATTTCTTGCAACATCTGATTTGGAATTTTGTTTGAACAGAAAATTTTGTGTAGTGTGGAATGGCTGCTTAATGAGAAATGAAAATTCCATTAGAACCCATTTTCCTCAGTGGAACAAGTATATGAAAGTATTTCAACTGCTTCTGCCTTGTTGCCTTCTTTTGTGGTTGAGTCTCCCATGCCTGCTGCCCCTTCTTTCCAAAGGCTGCGTGGAGCATCCCACCAACTGAGAAGCCTCTCAGGAGACTCCATCCAGCATACATCTGTGTGGCATAGTGGTGATGTAATTAATCTCAGAACAAAGAAAAGTTAATTAAGCTTTGCCACTTCACGCCTGACTCCTCACGTGGGCTCCCAATAACCACCTCTCTTATCTGACACAGGCAGAGCAGCACTGGACTCCACAACTGAGACCGAGTGGCCAGTGCAGTGGAGGGCTGTGCACTGTCTTCACCCTTCCTGAAGCCACCACACTTCCCATGGGGCAGTGCTTCAGCTCCTGCACACTGCTTATTCAGACCAAAACCAGATATATCATACCAGATATATCATCCCAGATAAAATACCAAGCCCCAGGGCAAGCAGTCCTTGTTATCAGAGCTTGCTTTCATTTTCCATCACACTCATGTGTGAAACAAAAAACCTGCAGCACTTAGACCCTCAGGTTCACCTCCAGGTAGAAGGGGAAAACCCCTCGTAAGTATCATATCCACCCCCTTAATCTACAAGGAATGCAGTTTTAGGACAAAGTGTGGCTAAATCAGGAACTGAATGGACTTAAGCTCTCCATTGTCTCTGCCTGTGCTGCAGCACATCCTCCTGCACCTGAGAGCCCTCATCTCCCACACTCCATGTGGGAACATCCACTCCTGTCTCAGGAGAATTCTGGGCAGACTACAGCAAGGAGCTTTGCTGAACAGCAAAAGCAAAGTGAACTTTGCTAGTCAATGGGGTTATTGGTCCTTAACTAGCAAAGATGTGACCCAGAAAGTAGAGTCCGGAATAATAAGAAAACACCTTTCTATTGCAAAATTCAGCTGATATGGTGATTTCAATATATTTTATAAAAACAACAGGTATAAATCACACATTTTATAAATCACAAACTTTATAAATCCATATCACACCCAAAAATGTCAAGCAGATTTCATTTCAACCTTCTTAGGAACTTTGTCACAATATAAAGCTAGGACACAACGTTTCACACTTGGTTCAACAGAAATTTCTGTTAATGTATCATTTTCAGATTTATTTTTTTCTCTCCAAAAAAATGCAGATTCAGTATTAATTACACTTAAATGTCTGTACACTTAAATGTCAAGGGATTTTTAGGCACAGATATGCTATCACAGTAACTCCATTCACCATAACTGCTTCCTGACTTGGGTACCTTATGCTTTACTAAGAAAAGTAAGAAAACACCCTTCTCTTTTGATTCTCTGCTTCCCCTCACTGCTGTAACAGAAGATCCCTATCCTCACCATTCCTTATTTTACTGACACAGGCTGCACGCATGCCCTCCCCTGATGAAGAAACCATGGCATATTTGTGTGCCAAATATTCACGTATAGTCCCTGTTTGCAAAACAGCCTGCAACGACTCAGGCAAAGAGTCAACACAATTGCAAAGGGAGCTGCAGCAAGCCACGCTGTGCTGTGCAAGCATAAGGGGGCAGGGTTGCGCCTGAAATGCCAAAAAAGAGCAAGTCAGGATAATGTAGGCCATGGAAGGAGAGTTTCTGCTGGTGCTAGATAGAGTGATCTGTTCAACAACTGCCTCTCAGATGTCCTAGCTTTAGAGGACACTGCTCCAGTCGTGCTCCAGTCCAGAGCAAGTGTAATTCTAGCAGCAAGGTTAATGACAGACCAGGTGAGGGCTTGTCTTAGCACCTCACCAGACGGCTGCTGAAGGCATCAAACCAAAGCAAATGTGCTGGGACATTTCAAGGAAATTAAAGGAATGATGGACAAAGTGCCTATATGAAGTTACAAGTAAGCACAAGGTGGAGCTGGAAGAAATGAAGAGATGACGGCTTGAGGGAGAAAGATGCTGAGAGCACAGGCTGATCAAAGCCCAGGGCTACATCCTGGGGAAACAGGAGACTTGGTACCTCATGTATAGGGTGACTGCCAAGGACACTTGAAGCCTCAGACTTTCATGTCAGATGCAGGGGGAAAGAGGGAGCAGCAGAAGGGCTGACAGAGGGGAGATGCAAAGTGGCAGGCTAAGGAGTGGGTTTTGCAGCAGCGACATGGATCGACTGTCGTAACAGGATTTCCTCTGCGCAAGCCAGGAAAAGGAGGCAACTGCAGTCATGAAGACATAGGGGGAGGACTGCTTGCAAAAGAGTGCAGGAGGTAGAGGTGAAAATATACCGACTTTTTAGTATTTAGATTCCAAGTCTCAGACCTATCAAAAAACATCAGATTTTTCAGCAACTTCTGAATGTAATTCTTGTTGTTGAGATAATTCCTCTTCTGCTTCTGTGTAGATGGGGTGCAAGAAGGAAAGGCTGTTGCTTCCTGCCTCTGATGGGGAATTTACAGAATACGATTTACAATTTGCACTGCACCAGTAAGACCCAATTATGAACAAAGACACTTGGCAGAGACAAGTTATCCCAGTCCGGCCTTCTACATCTGAAAATATTAGCAAAATGCCCACAACAATAACTTCCTATGCCAAATAAATTCACATACATACACACATGGTGATAGTACTAGATTAAACCTGGATGCTGAAATAGCCCAAGACCCCTTCCCCAGCAGTTCCAGGGCCTGCAGCATATATCCTGTTGACAGCAAAGCACACATACTGGATATAGCAAGTAGCAGCCTGCAGGCAGGCCAGCCAGTGTAGCAGAGCACAGGAAAGCTGGGGAAACGAGAAGGAGGCAGGGGGGACATGCCTGCCTTTTCTTTCCCCACCTTGGGAGATAGGGGTGACCCAGTCTGAGGAAGAGGTGGGAAAGGAAGGCAGCCCGTACACAGCTACAACCAGCAACCATCCCTAAGGGAACAAGCCCCTCTAGGCATAATAGCAGAGAGAAGGCAGCTGGTGGTTTCAGGCCGCCTTTTGTTTCAGTCTGTTCAGGCACAGGAAAGTTAGAGTGGGTTCAAAATGACTGTAAGAAGCAAAAGCACAAGGAAACAGACGTAACATTCCAGCTGGATCCCTTATCATAATAAAAGTGCCAGTGCTATATGCATCTTATATGGTCCAGATTTTATACATTTCTCGTATTCATCTTTCTCCCATTCTGCTATAATTAGCTGAGAATTAATTAAATAATAGCTAGTATGCATTCCTAATTGTCTTTGCTTATATAAATGTTAATCAGCGTTGCAAATTCTCAGCCCTTTACCACTATTTTCACAATTTGCCTCTTAACTGTTTAGTATTTGCAAGGCTAGGAAGAGTTTGCGTCACTTGATTTCTGTTCCAAACTTTATTGCATCTAGCAAGATGATGTTGAAACAGCCTGCAGCTTTCAGGCAGACATAAAATGCTTGCAAAGAGCATATTTTTGTGCATCCATCCTGTGTTTTTTTCCATGCTGTGCTGTCTAAGCTCAGCTCTTCTCCCACTACACTGGATAAGCATGTTACAATTTATTTGCAGAGGGAGCAATGCCTTCCCCGTCATCTTTCTGCAAGCATTGTGAAAGAGCACACGAGTGGCAGCCTGTGCTTATGCCCGCTGAGCCAAGAATTTTCTTACACAGTGATGACCCAATGGTCTGCGCTATCACATCCCTGGGCTGCAGCATCTTTCAGCAGAAGAAACCAGCCCGTGCCTCCCTTCTCTCCGCATCCCTCCTTCCAGAAGCTGTGCAGCCCCGTGCTGTCACCACGCTCTCCCAGAGCGTTCTCCTTTTTTGCCTCCGCCGAAAGCAATTTCTCCAAACCCAACAAGCGTTCGTTCAATTCAAGCACTCGCCAACCCGCGAAGTGAGTTAGGCTAAATACAGGTTCTTTCCAAAAGACGTTTGTGAACGATCAAGCGCAGGCCACAAAACACATACCTCGGTTAAACACTTACGAACATCAAATGCCCTTGGTTACAGCACAGGACAGGCAAACCGCTAAAGATGCTCCCTCGGAGCAGCAGCACGGGCGAGGCGCGGCGGGAGCTGTTCCAGGGCGCACAGCAACCTCCCA